>NW_021939396.1:47879291-47976833 GCF_001715985.3 Manacus vitellinus | reverse complement strand
AGAAAAGAAAAGAAAAGAAAAGAAAAGAAAAGAAAAGAAAAGAAAAGAAAAGAAAAGAAAAGAAAAGAAAAGAAAAGAAAAGAAAAGGAGATGAAAAATGGAAAGGAAAAATCTGACTTCTGAAAAATCAACATATTCAAATGACATTTCAGCTTTTTGTAGCAAAATATCTGTTTTCCATTGGAATGTTGGAATTGATACCATAATAAAAAAATAAAAATTTCCTTTCAGGTCAAATAAGTCTGTCTAAAAGCAGATTCTCAAAACCACCTATCTGCATATGTATTCATATTTTGGTTGCAGAACTAACAGATTTTCTGCAATTTTACCCACTATGCATTTTAGCCATCATCAGAATGAGTGATAAAAAGATGAAGAGTTTTATCATTGCTTGCTTGTATAACCCAGGATTTGCCTCCCTGCTATAAAGGTGATCCACTTTTATGTCTGTTTATGATTCAAAGGATTTTGAGGGACCATGGATGACAAATCTACAGAAGCCCTGGCTTAGCGCAGAAATTCAGCCAAGTGTCAGGGTGGATTAGCTCTGCACACTTCTGAGGAGTATCACATTGCAGCATAGGAGAGCATTGTCCATGGGTTTTGGTTAGTTCTTCTCCTTTGGCATCTCATTCCTGACCTCTGTAACCTGCAGTTAGGGACTTTTCTGTTTCCAGCATGGCTCCTCTCAAAGTGCAAGAAGTAGGGTGCTATCAGCTTTGATATGTATAGACCACTAAGATAAAAGGCCAGAGAAGAGTGGGAATTTATTTTAAATTAAGGCGATTTGAGCCAGTGACAGTAAAAATGTAGGGTTAAGCATCTGGACTCCTTAACTTGCTGGCCACGCCTCTAAATCCACGGGGTCTACAGCTCCAAAGGTAGTTTAGTCAGAATAGGAATCCATCTGAATACAGACTGTTGTGAATGCAGGACACATTTGGACTCTGAATGCTAAGCTGGAATACACTATCTAATGGGAAAAAATCCATCATTTACTGTCAAAATTAAAGGAACAAACATGCAGTGAGAAATGAAGAGTAAAATTTTTGGTGACCTAAAAAAAGGTTGTTTTGTTTTAAATTGCAGTAATAAAAATGTCACAGGTAAGGGAGATAAAATTATTGTCCATATTTTGGAACACAATCTGTTCAGTCAAAAATTAAGATGCGTGTTTTATTACTGTTATTTCCATCTTTGAACCATGCTGTCTCTTTATAAATCAGAGCAGAGAAAAAACAGCAACATATATTATTCTTTCTTTGTCGGAATCTGTTAGCTTTGTGACTGTGTCAAATCCTGCCATTTAGTATCTGGGGGTTTTATATATATTTAGTACATGAGTTTGATGCTTTTGTGGGAAACTGTTTTCATTTTGTGCTGTCTAGTATAATATCTGGAGTCATGCTTCAGTTGTTGTTGTGAATAAAGATTTACTGGGGAATGCTCAAATAGGGAAAGGCTGTCATGTTGCAGTGACAAATCTAATGTGTGAAGCAATCATGTCCCTGTAAAAATAAAGATTTATGTAGATATAATATCTTTAGTTACAACAGCTTATATTGAAAGCTATTTCAGGACAGCTGCTATCCAAAGAGCCTTTCCTTTCTCTCTCACTTCATGGAGATGATTGTAATGTTTTTTTAAAAGAATCTTAATTTTTTCTCTTTTAATTTTTATCTTAAATGTACATGAATATGCACACTCTGAGTCCCATTCAGACAGATTAAGTTTTGCCCAACTTTCTCTGCCTTATTAACAAAGAAATCCAGGTGTTTCTGGTGATAGGCCTGAACCACCTGTGTCAAACCATAAAGAAACATAAAAAGGGAACTGACCAATACCTAGGCTACCTAAAGAATGCCCAAAGGTCTCATAAAGAGTTTAGGGTTTAGATCAATGGGAACTAATCTATTTAGTCCTTTGGAATATGGATTAAATTTATGAGAACAATTTATTTACACCATAAACAAGTCTACCTGATGCAGAAATTATCGTTATTCTTTAGTGACTTACAAGAAAGCATAATAATGTATAGCAGTTTGAATATTCTCCTGACATAAAAGTTGTGTGAGTTTTTTTCTTTTTGAGATGAATAGTTAATTACATTTGAATAATCAGACCATATGTTCTGAATTTTAGGAATATTTGATTGCAGAGCTGATAGGGACCTTCCATTTCTGAGTACAGGCATCTGAATTGTGCTGGTTCACAAAAGGATGCAATGACACTAAACACTAGTTGATGGTTCTAAGGAAGCAACTCACTTCTTTCTGCAAAATATGAGAGATTTTTGTTTGGGGAATATATCGAGCGAGGGGAATATGCTAGAACATAAAAGGCCTATCCACTGTAAGCTGTTCTTTATCATCCACCAGCTCTCTCAGCCAATTTATTGACTCTTGTTTATAGAAGATTGTTTTCCCTCATGAAAATTGTTTTTTTCTCAAATGAAGAAGACCTCTTTTCAAGCATTTGGTTCATCCTTGTTTCATACTTTCATCTTTTTTGTTCCTTTAAACTGTACCTTTTGGCCTCCAGGTTGCACAAATTTTGGCATGTTCAATAAACTAAAACAATTTAAGTTATTACTCTTGGATTACACAGTTTAGAGACCATAATGTTGCTATTGTGTCTTACCCTGGGAAATAATAGGGTTTTCGTACATTCAGTGCAGCAATAGGCAACGGTGTTCACAAGAGAGCTATGCTTACAGTGGCCACTTAAGGTTTTCAAGCTGATGTTACTGCTCTACTGGGTCTGAACCTTTGAAATCAAAACATATTTAGCAGTGTCCAGATTTGATTGTGTTAAAAAAAAAAAAGAAAAACAATATGTGCTGCACTCAGCCATGGTATGACTGCAAAAATCTCAGATGAGAAGAGATAAAAACCAAATAAAAGAAAAAAAATTAGGAGGAAAAAAATAATACCCTAAATAGGTTTCACTGGCCATTAAACTTGAGGTGAGCTGTTTAGATACACAGATTCTTGTGGATGAGTGATATGCAGCTTCTCCACAGCCTGTGGCTAGAGCTGCTAATAGACACCCAGCACATCTCTAAATCTAAAAGGCTTTGCAGTAATCCCATGACAATTCCTCACCTCCTGTCTCGGAAATTTTCTCATTCTCATATTGCATTCTCTTTTGCTGTAATGTCTATTTTAAAATTAAGCAACGATGTTTTTTTTTTAAGTGGATTTTGATACTCTGGGCAGCACATGTATAATAAAGCACCAAGAGCCTATGGAATTATTTTAGCAACTTTGTTCAAGATAGCTGCCCAAAAAAATAGTCATAATAAATCAATAGATTAAGATATACAGTAAATTTAGCCTTGCATCTTGATAGTGGTTCTCACAGAACTAGTTAAGTGGCTCCATAGAGCTCATAGCAGATTTTCTTGAAGATTTCAGAGAGGAAAAGAGGAGGTTTAACAAGCACTTCTTGAAAAATATGACTGCTTGCTAAGGTTCATTCCATTCTGTTTACATCTTGTTTGCTGGGTACCATTTTCTTTTCCTGCAATAGACTCAACAATCTTCATACAGACTAAATGAAGAAAACCTGAAATATCAACAGGCCACCCAGCTAAAAAGCAGCAGGAGGTGAATTTACATGCTCTGCCTCTGGGCTGGGCACTTATTCTTACAAGCCTACCTACCTCCTACAATAATGCTGTGTGAGTGACTGGTACCATCCAGCGCCTTGCTGTCGGTTGTCATTACCATCACTTTCTTTTTCATTCTTCTTTCTGCATGTGGCATAAGACTTAAAGTACAGAACACTTACTAACTCCTTAGGACAATTTCTGACTACTGACTTCCTAGTCTGACTCATTATTTCATCTTTCTACACTGTGATCAACTTTATCTAAACTCACTGAATTTTGATAGAAAGTGAGAACATTTGGCAATATGTTTTCGTGTTTAGATTTTCCAGTTGATATTGAGGTAAATTTTAAAAACAGCTAAAATTGTCTCTTTAATGTTTCAGCTAGGAGGTAAACTCTGTTATTCAAATGTGAATTTACTCACTTCTCTTTGCCCTTGACTATACTTGTTGATTTCCCCCATTATATGTATAAAGAAGTAAGTATGAAAAACTCGGCTGCCTAATTTTAATGAGTAGCAACTGTATACATTAAAGCCCAAATGGCTTATTCATGAGTCAAACTTTTTTCATCATTGTTGGATGGAACTTAGTAACACCTGCAGCTTCATTTGCATTCTCATATCCATTTCTACATAAAGAGAAGGGAATGAGATTTGCCATCGAGCATTTCACAGTGTTATACATTTAATATTTATGGTATTTTTATCTGCATTATAAAAATATCTGAGAATTTCTTTCCAAACAAAAGCAAAAGGAACTCTCTAAGGAAATAGTAAAGTAGTACTAAAAGGACTGTTTGGGACAGGAGGTGTAAATCAGCATAGTTTCACTAACTTCTACATTGCTTTTGAAAGAGGAAGGGGGTTTTTACTGGTTTGACTAAAGAAGTCAAGTACTTTAAAAGCAGCTAACATGAGCAGCAAGATGAACAATTCCAGGTTTAAATGCGTTTGAGTAATCCTTCTCCACCTACTACATGTGGCCTGAGGGAAGGGGATGAAAAGCCATAAGACAAAGTACAGCAAATAAAACCAATAAAAGAAGTGGTATCTGTAGAATCATATTACATACATCTTTGGAGATCTGTAAAGCCCATTGAAAAGTAACATTAAGCTGAGGCAGACAAAGATACCCTCACAAAGAGGAGTAAGTTTTGATCGACAGGTTTATATGAAAAAAAATTAGTTTTAGTGCCATGGGTGCAGTGAAATTGTCCAGTCTTTGTCTTTTTCAGCTTTTATGATATAGCTGTACTATAAAATGTGTCATATGAAATCTTCATAAAAACCATCTTGACATTTTATTAAGAGCTCCAGATCAGACTTAAAAAGGAAATGTAGCTTCTCCATTCACAAAAATGTCTTCCTGATTGCACTTATTTTTTATATACTTTTCAACCTCTTACCACTTGTTTACCAACTCTCCATTTTTCCCTTGAGTTAATATATAATAAACATTTTATCCACAAATATCTTGAGATGGAATAAAAATCTCCATCAATGCTTTTAATCAACACTTAACTGCATGCATTTCTGCTTGATCTCCAGCAGTCATGTTTGAGAACACTCTTTTAGGTAAACCCTTGAAAGATTCAGCAGAGACAGGGAGGGTAACAGTCAAAAGTACTTTTTTCCCAAAGTATCTGAATAAAAGGTGCATTCAGATGTTCAAGTGTCTGTTTTCTCCTTCTTTCCTTTCTCTTATTCTTTTACCCTTTGTGGGCAAAATTATTTCAAAACTTACCAACACTTTTTGTTCCACTGTCATAGCTTTGTTCCCACGGCATTCAAAAAAGATTGATGTTGCCCAAAAAAAAATCACTCATTTAGAGTTAAAAGGAGACCTGCATGGTGCCAGACTGTACCGCATCTGTCTTGCATGAGGTTGCTGTGCGATGCCCTGTAGCATCTGGCACTGGCCACTCTGAAAAAGGATGGTGGATTAGATGGATCATGGATGTAATCCACTTTGACAAGATCTATGTTCCTCTGACTCAAGGAACATAATCCAATTATTCAAAGGAGCGGGCACACCATAGATAAAAACACAGACTCTTGTGCTGAATTTTCAGCTGAAGCAATATAAATGCAATGTGTTGTATTTGAAGAATGTGTTGATGAGATATATTTTTTCAGGTGTTACTTAAAGTTTGTTTTGAACATGAATTTGTGTGTGTTCTTGGCAGGATTTTTGCTGAAATGGTAGAACAGTGAAAATATTACTCCTGCCCCACAGGCCTATATATTACAATGTTTGATGGACCAAAATTTTAATGACAAAGTTATATTAACGGTCAAAATTTAATTGCTGCATGATTCTGGTATTTTAAAAAACTAAGCCCTCTCCACAGCTAACTCTAAAGTGAAACAGAGAATCCTTGTTGTTAAGTCAAACGTAGAAAAAAAACCCTTTTGTGTTATGTCCTTGCAACTTTCTCTTTTCTATTCTTTTTTGTTTGGTGGTCTGGTTAGTTTGTTTGTTTGTTAAATGTATGTATTTATTAAGATTGGGGTCTGACCTCACTCCTTATTTAATGGAGAAAAATCTTTGAACAGTGAGTGGATTCTCTCTGATCTGGCAAGACATGCAGCCTGATTATAATTTTTCATGTGGTTTGTAAACAGAGAGGAGTGTGTGTGGACTCTTGCATAAGTGTAGTGCAAACTGCAACCTCAGAGCAAGCACTGAGAATCTCTCTTACTCTCAATCCTCAAGAAATAGCCAACTAAATTATCAACTACAATGGGCTTGGCAAACAAGTGATTGGGAGACGATGGTGGGTGGTGAGGAAAAGGAAGAAGGAAGGGTAAAAAACAGTATGAGTACATCCACCATTTTCCCTTAAAAACTGAAGTTAATAGTGAAGCATCAACCACTGTGGGTCATTAGATCATCAGCTAGTTTAATCCTTACAATTCTTTAAGCACTTTAAATCAGCTGTGAATTGGCCCTTGACTTTAGTATCACTGTTTTTTTTTCTCATGCTATGTGAACAATTTGTGATTTTAGAGGCATAGAGATTAAAAAGCTCTCTACACAGCATTCAGATGGTTATTCTGTGCTTTCCCATATGCTGCTTGCTCTATTACTGCTTTCTCAGTGTTAGTTGAAACAAAGGAATTCCTCTTCTACACTCAACTCCCACCATAAAGTTCACCTTTGTCAGAAAGTTGGTAAGCTGGTAGCCAACTAATAACGTTCATAACAAGGGCTGGTTTAAGATTTTCTAAACATTTTCAGCAGCAAAATATGCATAATTTGTGTTATCAAAAAGGATTTGCCAACTTAGAGTGATATGTCTTCCTCACTTCTGAGGTTTCCATTTTGTGATTATCAGACATAAACTCAAGTAGTTATATAACAACATCACAGAGAGAAAAAGATTTACTGTTATTAAAAAGGATCTATCCTAAATTCCCCTCTGCACAGGGAAAAAAATAACTTGAACAGCAAATCAACTACTTGTTTCTGAATATCCCATATGAGCCATTTACCTATCCATGTATACACAGTTTATTACTTGCAATCTGTGGGTCACAACTCTTTTGATTACAGTCCCAGCAGTAATATCTAGCAATAAGGTGTTATACAAATTGTTCTAATGAATTACAGAGAAGACATGAACCAAAACTGAATTTCATGAACCTCATTCCCTCTTGAAATATTCTTTTGAACCCAATTTAAGGCACCCTTACCCTTATGCAAAGCATAATGTAAGCTTCCTACCTAATGATTAAGTAGACTTAACACTATGAGATCATAGTGGACTATTTTCTTCTTCACGTTTTAGATTAACATTGTTACTAGTTTCAACAGACACTATTGTAAATCACTCAAAAATATCTATATCAAAAATGAATATCAAAAATATCCACTGTTCACTGCCTAAGTCTTTTGGAATAACTCACAAGTACTGAGGTAATGTAACTAGATGAAAGATCTGAGATATAACTGATCTAAGCATCTTTGGAGACCTCCAGAAAGTCATCTAAACAAAACCAGTAATGCTACTTACGTGGCACCACCACATTTTTTCCAATAATAACATGATCACAATTATAGTTCTTCTTGCCCCATCTACCTGGTGTCATTCTTGTGTACAGAACAGCAAACCTGGATATAACAATATGACTCCTCAGTGTCAGGAAAAAAAGAAGTTGGAGGCTTCTATTAAATTCTAATGTAGTCTTCCTCAAAAACCCGGTATTTCACAATTTTTCAGAGATACTGTACATGCAAACTTTGCATTGATTTGCATTTCAGATTAATTTCCGTTTACAAGTTTTTATTGATACCCCTTGGGCAGAAAAAGATTGTTAGCTTTACAATAAAGACTGAGAACCTTTATTTATATGAGATAAATCAAATTTCAAGCAATTAATTGATCTCTCTCTTTCTCCCCATTCTTCTTTTGCAGGTATCATCTTTACCTGACCAAGTTGATGTTGGACCTGCTGGATGCTCATTTTCTAAGAAAGCCTTGGCTTGGAAAGCAATAATCCTACTTCATCCTACATGCTTCAGCCCCTATTTCTTTGTTTTTACACCTGTGTATCTCATAGAACTTACCTTCCTACAGCCTTCAGTCTTATGTTGATCTGTCCCTTACTACACAAGTCAATCCTTTATTGGCAGACATCTTCAATCATTTTGTACTAATAGATCTCTAGATAAAACATATGACATAGGAGAAACATGAATAACTGTAAAAATTTTGACCGTGGATTACATGTTCTTTAGACTTCCCATAATCTCTCCCTTACTACTTATAATAAATCATTTTGGATTTCATTATAACATCGATGACTTAAATTTCACAGTGATTGGTAAAGGTAATGCAGGTGTAACAGGAGACATACTAGACAAAAAAGAAGACTCCTGCATATCTGTTATGTTCATTTCCCCAGGTTTTCACTAAAAATGTTGCTTGGGGGATCTCTTCTCATTGTCTTCTTGCAGGGAACCATAGATAAAAATACATGCCAACTAACCAGTACACATGCATAACTACCAAAGGCAGTAGTGCCTGTATAATATATTGCAACCTTAGGTGCAGTATTAAAGGTACTGTAATCTAAAAATGTATATACAAACACAGTTCTCCTGGTTTAGCACTCTGGAAAAATTTCTAAGGGAATCAGGTCAGGAATAATGTTTTTTCTTTTGTTTTGTTTTAAAACCTCATTCAGTTTGTAAATCTAACTGCTAGAGGTATTCAAGGAGACCATTTCATTACATTTCAATATTATTTTCTTGTCATTATCCATTATCTTGACATTATCTTGTCATTGCTGCTTTGTTATTCAGATAATATATCGTATTCCTGTTGAAAAGCACTGAACCTTCAACACGAAGCTAATGTTATGTTTATGGTTCGGGTGCAGAAAACAATGAAAGACTTCCCAATGCAGTTTCCCCTTTCTTTCACTGTGATAAATAATTACATCATAATAAAAAGGCTCTTCAGACAACAGCATTTTAACCTTTTTCTTAGAAAAGCTGTTTTCAATGCATTACATGTGCACAACCTGAACAATTCAAAGCCAGAGTTTGATTTCTCGCCCAGATTTCTCAACCAAGATTTCTGCAGACAATACCTTTTCCAAGAGGAAATCTCTGTTACTCAGGCATATCACTGCTGTATCTCAAGTGTATAAAAAAGCAGGCTGGTAAGAAATTCATTCAACAGGGAACCTACCAATGGTGGGACAAAAGAAGTAAATATGCATGCACGTTGGCCTTTAGAACATGATCTGTCCCTGATCTTGCACAATGTGTGAGCCTTGTAAAAAATCCTCCTGTTCACTGTTGTTATTTAGTTAATAACAACTTACTCTTAGAGAGCTCTAAGATAAACACCTATAGAGGAAGAAAGAAAAATTACTGGGAAAGAGAATTAAAACAGTCATTGTTACAGATTGGCACAACCTGGCACTAATAAGTGAGGTTGTCACTTTGATAAGAAGGCAAACTACGAAGCCATGTTCCTAGGTATGTGTATAGTTATAAGAATGAAAATGTAAACCAGTGAGACAATTCCCAGTAACTGCAGGGTGGATACCATGGGTCTATGGATCCTATGGGTTACTCTTTCAATTTCCTGTGGCTTTTCCCCTCCCCTTTTCCTTTCTAAAGAGATGACGCAACTGAGTTGTAAGAGAAAAGAAAAGAAATAAAGTTAAAGCTGTGTGACTAAATGAACTTGGCAGCAGTCCAGAGGAGCTGATATCAGAGTGGGGAGACAAGAGGCTCTGATGGCTGTAGGCTCTGTGGCGGCTAAGGTGGGTCATCTATCAGACGAACAAGACAGTTTTAATGCATGGCTTATAATGAGTTCACTGCCAAAATTTTGTGGGTCGGACAAGGAAATGCTTGCGGCACTAATGCTCTGTTACGTCTTCTGTTGGACTCAGCACGAGCAGCAGAGGGCTGGGGGCAGTCGCCAGCCAGGCGTGACCTTCCCCGAGGTTGTGGTTGGACACACTCACTTAATTGTCAGCAGATGAACATGATGAACAGGAGTGTCATAAATTCTCATCTTGAGTGCAGTTCCATTATTAATGTTGTCAGTAAACATCCATTCAGAGTAAAGATTAGTCCACCATAAAGCTCTTGAGAAACGTGCTCATATGTGCATGGCTGTCGCCTGACTGGTCGCAACAAGAAAGCCCAGGCTGGGCTTTCAAAGTACAACAAAGAAGCTTCAGTAACAAGCACCACAAGGACAAGGTGTTTCTGTCACAAAAGGTTTTCAGCTCTCACAAGCACAGATATACTTAAGCACATCAACTTTGCAATTTTTGAACTTGAAATAACTTTATGTAGTGCCTTCTGTGCTTGATAAATATGCAGCTGAATATATTTAAGTTTTAGTGAGGGTATCACACTATATTAACTTTTTTTTCTGTTTGAAAGACAAATATTCTTGCAACAATTGCATTTTGCTAACATTTTTATATTAATATCTGCAAAATTCACTGTGTTGAGCAACAACTATCCTATGGCGGCCTAACTTTTAAGTCAGTAATAATTTTTATTGATAGCAGCTACAAAAAGCTGCATAAAATGCAGCATACTTTCTCCTATTTACAATACCTGTAAACCTACTAATCCTTTTTCTAGTTTACAGAGTCTATCTCATACCAAATCTCAGATATAATTGTTTTCATAGTTTATCTGCATCCTTTTGAAGACAAGGAGCTAACCCATTTGTTACTGTTTTCACTGTACAAGAAGGATCATTTTGGTCCCTGAACAATTTTCCAAAAAGCTTATTTGCAGCAGCCATCAGTTATTCCAAAGCTATATAATTTCCATAGCAACAGTGCCTACCATGAGAAACGAAGCCCTAATTGAGTAAACCATGCACAGTAGCCTACAAATGCTAAAGAAAGGAGGTAACATGTTGTAAGTAATTTTCTGAACCAATAAATTATCCTCACAATTCCTTTTAATATTTTGGGGGAAGAGCACTGGCACATTGAAAGTTTCCCTGGTTTTAACAGGAAACACAGTCAATGAGATGGTATGGTTTTTCTTCCACTTTCATGTATATTTCATTTTCAAAATGGTTTCTGCTACAGTGAATATACTAATATAATCACCTCTTAAAAATATTATGGTTTGTAGAAACTAAGATTATTTCTTGCTAATTACTAACTTGAAAAGAAACCAATGTTAATAATAGTTCTTCAAAGAAAAACTTTAGCCAATCTCTGAAGGCACTCATGCAATTCACATTATGTCTATATCAATTTAAGCAGAAAAAAGGGACTTCTTACATCCTTTGGTCTTCCTCTAATGTTCTTCCTGGGGATCCCAGCTTTCAACTCCCTAAGTATAGAGCAAAGTTAATATGTGAGCAAGATCACCACAGTGCACGCTTTGTCCAGCTAGAAAATCAGTTAACTCATTGCATAGGAAATTTAGTCATTCCTGGGAATATCAGAAGTAAAGCATTTCTCAGTAACTTTCAGGCAATTTTTCTTGCCTGAAGGCTCAAAGACTGCTTCTGCTCTTTATAAATAAGTGGGCTGTGCATTAGGGACTAAGGATTTAGCAGGAAGAATGTTGTTAATGTGGCCAGCTCAAAGTATACTGCAACTGAAAATGTGATACTGTATTATATCTTGAGTATTAAATTGTCATTGTTTCCACTGCTGAAATCGCCAAACTGATTATTTGTTTCCACAACCAGTATCCAATTTGATATTTTTGTGCTTGCTTTGGGTTCCGAATCCATGATCTCTACTCTGTGCTGAGGGTTTTTTACTTCACAGCAGTCTCTCTTTTTTTCATTTCTATGTTTTTCCCCTATGCCTGATACCAGCCACTAACTTGCTTTCAGCTGCAGACTAACTTGCTCTCAGACGAAGAGACCAGCTGCTCCCTTCTCTATCAATCCTCTGAGCTCCTCGATCCAGTGCCAGCAGATATAGGAGGAGACATGATGATCTCTTTCAGATGTCATGAGTTGCTCCTCTGGCCCCTCAGTTGTAGGAACAGACTGTTCCTGAGTTACAAGAGGTATACAGAGTAGGATAGGGAACTTCTCATTTGCAATACATATCCATAAAGAGCAAAAGACATTTCCCCTAAGCGAATGACTCAGAAAACATGACATAGATAATACTGTAATTCATACTATACAGCAGCAGCAAAGGAACAATATTCATTTACTCTTCAGACTAAAGTCACATTAATTCAATGGTAAAATACAAGCAAAACAAACTTTTCCTCTTAATGACCTCAAATGGAATCAAACCCCAGAGAATAACTTGGTAAAGAGAGGGCAGAAGAGCCCCTTTTCCAAGCAGTCTGGAAGACTGTAATAAGATTTGCGCAGGGTACTTCCCACATGCTGAGGATGGGATACAGAGACTTAAGGTTTGACACTCAAGAATGTTTTACACAGCCTCTCACGGTAATCAGTAGAAAAATCTAAAACTACTTAAGTGAAAGGCAAACAGAACAAAATTAAAAGAAGCATTGGCTTTGATGATTCAGATTTTAAAACTAATTTTAAACCTCACAGGCTCCCCTCTTTCACTGATGTTGAACGAGCTAAATTATCTTGATTCATTTTCCATCTGTAGGGTTTGTTCCTTAAACAATCTTTTCTGTAAAAAAAAATATGTATATACCAAATACCTGTGAAAACTATATTTTAAAATACACAGAGATTCTCAACAGCAGCCATTCATGTCAGCTCCATTTTCTTTACCTTTGTCTAAACTGACTGTCTCAACGTATTTATTTTATGAACAAGGATGTTTGGCTTGTGGATGTCTAGCCAATGCCTAGGTCAATAACAAAATGTTTTCTCCAAACTCTGACATTTGGATTTCAAAATACCAAGACATTCAAAATTCAGTATTAATGTTCACAAACATCTGTCAGGTAACCCTTTGTCTGCTGACATATCTATCAACCTTGTGGTAGGACTACCAGAGTACTCTATTCTCTCCCTGTATTTTTAGAAATTATTTGATGTTTCAGTGCATCTGCAAAAGGCCGTCTACCTTCACCAAAGGTGTCTCATTCCTTTTCTCTGTATGTAGCTCTATGTGCTGCAAGACTCCTATAAGTCCTTTTTCATGGTTGTATACCTGCCCATGCTTGAATGGGGTTCTTGACCATGAAAGCGTGATAAAGAGTGCAGAGACTGTCATCTTAAGAGTGACATTCTTGATCTCTGACAAACTTGTGGAAGGATAAGGTGTGGTTAGGTTTAGGCATAGAGCAGAGCATGTAGGCTGCCAGGGAAGATGAGGACAAAGGGTGCAGTACGTGGAGGGAGGGCACAGCTTCTGCCTGCCCGGCCCCTGCAGCCCATTGAGAAAACAGCAGGAAAGGCACAGGAGGATCATTATGTCAAAACCCTCCTGAGCAGACTTTCCATGGAGGGCTCTGCCAGAGTCAGTTCATGGTTAGAGAGAAGTGTTCAGCCCAACAAATAGCTAAATATTAGAAGAATGTTAGGTGAGGAGAGGAGAAGCATGAAACAACACACAGACAAAGCAGATAAAGTAATATTTATTATGTAATTTGACAGTTCTCCTCAGACTTCTCTCCCTGTGAAGATCAGTAATATAGCAAAGAAAGGATAGAGGATTCACATCAAAATACCTTCAACATTGTTTTTTTACCAAAATCTTCTCTTCCTCTTACCTACCGCGCATTAAATGAGTTCCCTAAAGACCTAACTGAAAAAGAACAGAGAGATAACTGTGGACAAGCAAGTGGGCAGAACTATTATTGATATATCATAAGGTCAAATGGAGACTCAAGGGTAAAGATCCTTTGTTTATTGGTTTTCAGGGGAAAAATAAAAAACTAGCAGTCTGAGCCAGAACAAGTGAAATCAGTATTTCTTCCAATGCAGTTCTGTACACACACACTCACACATGCATGTCTACATGTATGTCTAGTGTGACATAGATGTCATGTGACAAGTGACACCACAATGCAGGTAACTAAACAGTTATAAAACCCTAAGGGCTTGCAACCTAAGTAGACAAGATAAAGGATTAAGAGGATGAGATTTCCCTTGGGAAATTCCCAGAGCTGAAAGGAGAGAAAAGATAGGAGCCCATTAGGAAGAAGTATCTTGTATGCTTGACCTCTTCTTACTCTCCTATAAGAATTCATAGAGCATTAAAGACAGAATGGTGACTAGATGGGCCTGTGGTTTCCTCTAGTACAGCCTTTCTCTTCTAGAGATTTAATTCCATTTTCTATCTGTTTCTGAGATGGTGTCTGGCTCTTTACTGCTAAGTGGTAAAAACTAGCACATTAGAAAATGCTGAGGCAGCCTGTCACAGGTAGGACTCAGTAATCTTGGAGATTTCTTCCAATCTCAATGATTCTATTCTATTTCTAAAGGCATTTCTCCTACCTACAGGTCACTGTTTTTTCGCTTTGCGATTCGCCTTTTTTCCACATTGCTCTGTGATTTAGTTGTTGTCTTACCTGTCAGTTTCTGCTGGAACTCCTTATCACGAGTTACAGATTTGAAACAACAAATGAGCTGAGAAGTGATAGTGAGACAGCAGCGTTCATTGTCCTTACCCTCTGCTCCTTTTGATGTTGAGTAATGTTTTAGCACAGATAACAATGAAATATTTTGGTTCGCTGCAGATGCCACTTCTGCTCTGAACAACTCCCTCCATTTCTTTCCTCAACCCAGCCTACCTCTCTCCCCACCTGGACTAACACTAAATGCTTTTCAAAATCTCGTCTCAAACAACACTGTTTCAGAACAATAATACCATCTTCAAAACTCTGCAAACCCAAAGAGAACATAAACAACTGTGGGGTTTGGTGTTTGGTTTTTTTTTTTTCCAAATTTCTCTCATTGCTTTTTTTTTTCACTTGTTTTCTGATGGAACTTACCGAGGATAAACTGAGTTGTAACGCGTGGTCTGGGGGGTGAAGTATTGAACGCGAGGCAGCACGACTATCTACTCAGTGCTGGATAAGGGCAATATTAGGACAATAGGACTAACAAGTTTGAGTGAGTCAAATGACCTTTCCTCATTTGCAACAAACAGCTTTGTTCCTGTGATTCAGTTAATTTTTCATTAAAGGTTGTGCAGCTTGTTTGCTGTATTTTTTACACCAGAAATTAATAAATGAGGCCACAGTGTTCTGCATCTCCTTGGTGACCCACTGGAAAGCAATTTTAGATACCTGCCCACTATTTTGGGCTTCACTATTTGAATGAAAGCTTGCATTGCTGAAGCCTTTCAGCAACATCGTAAGGAGTGATATATAAAGTCACTCAAGAGTGTCAATCACGCCTTCAAACAGCTTGTTCTACAGATAGTTGTGTGTCTTTCAGCACTTCCGTTTTCTCAAAAAAATTCTGTATATCAAGACACTGGTAAAGTATAGAACTGGCTTTTGCTGAGCAGTGGGGGGGTTTTGTTGTTTTCTTTTGGATAATTTTATATAATTTATATACTTTAAATATTTTATTACTGCTCTGTCTTCACTGTTCTTCTCAGGAGACATAAAATGTCTCAATTGTTATCTAACACTATCTTTCAAAATACATAGTTCAGTATTTTCCATTGTATGGAAATGTCAGTTTTCTCCGTCTTGCAGGAAAGGAAAAGAAGACTCAGCTAATACCTTTTTGGGAAGCATGTCTGTTTTAGCCAGTTCTGCCAGAAATTTGACCAACCTCAAGGTACATTTCTTAAGACCATGGCATCCTGATTATTCGAGGTATGCTGCCACTATGGTCTGGCCTACACATGCAGGTGTCACTCCCAAGTAAAGAAAAGTATGTGAGAGATACTGGGAAGTGCCCATGCCAGTCTTTCCCCCATACAAAACTGGAGTTTGGCAGTATTGAATCTCTCCCCTGGTTAGATGTAGCTATTTTTAGAGGATTGTGATGAAGAGAAGGGATTTGGCCGTGTCTGAGCAGGTTTGACAAGCTGTAATTGCTTTCTAATCTCTTAACAATACATGCTTGAAATTATGCATATGCTTAAGTGATTCACTGAATTTGGGCTATAGTTGAAAATCAAGCAAATTGTTTGGAAGGATATCTCCACAGATGAGGATATTAGCTACGTAAGGTTAGAATTGTCAGGCAGTGATGGATGCCTCAAGTCCTAGTGCACATCTATCTCTCCTGTTTCTTACTGTTTCCCATCTAAATTTTAAAACATATTTTCAGGGTTTCAGGGTTTTTTTCCCCTGTATAGCTTCTCCTGTAAGTGATACCAGAAAACCCTACCATGATATGTATTTGCTATAGTGATATATATCTTTTGTTTCCCTTTCTCTTGGTTGCAAGAGTGGGCTTTTATTTTCAGTAATTCTGTACTCTCTTTCAGATGATGATAATGTAAATTGATATATGCCCTGAAAGGATAAATAAGGGTACTGACACACAGCAGCTGATTGACAGGAACTGTTTAAGTGCTGTCATATGGCTGGCATGTCACTTAGTGATCAAGTTCTTCTCCTGCCAGTAAAAATTACATTGATGCCTCATGCGGATTTTAGCCTTGCCATGGCGCCATAGATCCATTCACAGCATTTACTATGAATCCCATACATTTAAAGAGATTGGATGAAGAAATCTCCTGTGCTTGCTTGACTCCTGGTCCATATTTGTGTCAGCTCTGCCTGCAGAATAACACACACCTTTACTGGTCAACAGACGCATTCAGCAATTTATATGGAAACATACAGAAAGTGAGATCAGTTGGACATATCATAGCAGTACATGGGCCTTTCCAAATCATTTATTGGTACAAGACACCCAGAAGATACCCTTTTAGAAGCACTTTTGTCACATTAGACCATGACTAAATACAAAATCCTGACGTTAGTCTTCCGAAGGCAGAAAGGGACTTGCGTACCATATCATCATAACTCAACCTGGTCAAGGAGGAAGCAACAACAATTTCATCTTTGCTGTTAAGACAGCTTTCTAGAGCTCAGGATAATACACTTATGATTATTTTGAACTCATAGGATGGTCTGGGTTGGAAGGGACCTTAAAGATTATCTAGTTCCAACCTCCCTGCCATAGGCACAGGCACCTTTCACTAGACAGATTACTCTAAGCACGGCCCAACCTGGCCTTGAACATCTCTAGGGATGGGGGATCCACAACCTCTTTGGTCAACCTGTACTAGTGTCTTACCACCTTCTTAGTAAAGAATTTCTTCCTATCTTAAACCTACCTCTTTCCGTTTAAAGCCTCTATTCCTCCTGGAACTGAAATAGTGCCTTTTTTATTCTTTCTTGGACCAAAACAATGCCTTTTTTTAAAGGATACTAAGTAGATGATTTGCCTAAAATAATCCACACTCAAATCACTGTTATTAAGAAGTCTGAATTTAAACTGACTTCCCGATCATGGTAGGACAAATATTTAAATACCAAGTACATATACCACCAGTCCCAATCATCCTGGTCATCACATCCTTCACTTAATATTATAATTATAATCATAATTGCACTTTCTACATTACAGAATGCTTTGTGAGTTGAACAAGTTGGAGCCACAAATACAAGCTGTGGAAAGCTGCAGGTCAGTGCAGAAGAAAGGTGCCACCAACAAGCAGCAGGGAGCATTCCTTCCCCAAGGAGAGCATGCGCACCAATATGGACTTGGCATGCTGGAACTCAGGAGTTGTACCCTCCCTTCGTCTCCGTGCTCACATTATTTGTGAGAACCATATCAAAGCTTTACGGTCACTGTAGGAGGGAGGGAAATAAAGTAACTAGATGAGATAGAGAGGCATTTGTGAATGGCTTGAAGCAGTGGAGGGCTGGTAGAGTTTGAAGACAAGATGGACTGTTCCAGAGGCAGTTCCCATTCCTAAACCATTGGCATTGAGGCTACAAGAGAGGCAGAAAGCCGGTGCCATGACAGGGTAAAAAGGCAGTACTGTGGAAGGCAGCATCTGAAGACATTGAGGGAAGGAGGGGAAGGCACTGATGTGGTGGCTTTACTTCGCATAATGGCAAAAGAAGGCAACATTGATCAGCACACGCAAAATATCTGAGAGAGTAGAGATTTGATGATACCAATGGAAAAAGCAGTGCCGAGGTGAAAGGAGAGAAAGTAATAAAGAATTTTAGCAATGGAAAACAAGGCATCAGCATGTACAACACAGAGCAGAGACAGATTGGGCGGAGCGGAGACCATAGAAGTGGCATGTTATTCCTATCTATTTCTGCTCACTGTGGAAATACAATCAGCTAATTCTTAAATCTTATCTGCTTATTAACTTTCCATCTAATTACATGATACAAAACTTGAAATTGACAGGACATTTATGCATTACAGATTTGTTTATTCATGGTTCCCCACAGCAGCTGTAAAGAAATTATTCAAAAAATTTGAAGTGAAACATTGATTAAGAAATTCTTGGGAAATGAAGTCATGACTTAAGGGGAAAAATCCACTTCAGGGAAGCGCCTACGATCTGGCAGTTATCAGATTTGTTAAAATCTGACTAAAATTCAATAAAGTTTTCATGAAATGAACACGTCTGTTCTAGAGTAGCTGAATGCTCCTGGGAAACCTTGAAAAACATTCAAGTTTCGAAGGAGTTCTGCCAAATGGCCTATATTTTATCTTTCTTCCATTTTGACATTGAT
Organism: Manacus vitellinus; assembly: GCF_001715985.3. Classification (NCBI taxonomy): domain Eukaryota; kingdom Metazoa; phylum Chordata; class Aves; order Passeriformes; family Pipridae; genus Manacus; species Manacus vitellinus. The sequence continues at coordinate 47,958,083 of NW_021939396.1, read as the reverse complement.
ATAGAAAGCAACATCTTTGCTTCTCAAAAGTTCATGTGTCTCTTCCAATGATGATTACCCAGATGAAGTCATACTTATTGTGATGATAATCATTTTACTAGAACTACATTTGATGCTGTAAACAACAGGGAATTAGTCACAGATGCTGATCAACTCTTAAGAAGTAAAGTGTTTTCATTCAGCTGCTCCCCTGTGACAAAATCATGACAATAAAAAATCCAACAAAATTGGCATACAGAACTACGGTGACATAAAGAAAAATATTTCATGATGTTTTCCTGGAGGTATCCATTTTCCATCCTTTACACCATATATGGTTCAAAAATAGACTGGAACATTTTGAAAAGAATACATAAGAAATTATATGAAAATATGTTCCTAGGAAAAATTAACCTGTAAAAATCTGCTTTTGATATAGTGCTTCAACATATTAGATGCATGAGAAATAAATAATAGAAGAAAAGAAATAGTAAAATATTATTTTTCAGATTAAAACATCCATCATTTGCACAAAGAACAGGCAAATCGCAATCTGTTCATTCAAAACATGTGTGTTAAGAACACTTTCCCTTAAAAGGTAGAGAATGAGATTAAAACTACTGGACACTCACCCTTTGGGAAGGCAACCTTTAGTGGTAAACCATCAGCATCTTGGCATCCCTTCCCGTCCCAGCAACTTGAGGTTATTTTCCCTTCTCACCATGCAGGCCATCAGCCCATTGACAATCCCTTTCCATATTATCTCAGTCTTCCCCCTCTTCAGAAACCAAGTGCAAAGCAAGTCCAGCACGTACCAAACCAGTCAGCCTGCAAACACAGCCTGGTCCTCGTTGCACAGAAGTACCTACTGCTTCCCTGGCAAAATAGTGGAGCAGTCTTCTAAATAAGGGATTTCCTCTTCTTCAGTTGTTAGAGTATGACCCTCAGCGTCTACTTGCCCTCCTCAAACTGACTACTGCAGACTTTCTCCACACAGCTATCCTGATACCGGACCTCTCTCTTACTGATGGAGTGATTTGTAACCCTGTGGTGTCAGGGAGTCTGCCTCATCAAAATGTCACTCCTAATTAGCTCTGTTCTCATCTGCTTCAACTTGCAGGCAATTTTTCTTCTGAAATGCATTACCCACATGAATAAAGGTCACATGATCAGGCCAAAGCTTGATACAGCAAAAAGTGAAAAGCTGGGCTCTGTGTTGGGGTTACAGTCCTTCTCAGAAACAATAATAACCATTTTACGGAGAAATAGGTACTCTCCTTCCCTAGTTGAGGCAGTAAATAAGCTCTATTGAAGTCAAAGCAATAAATGTGCTTTGAAATTTTGATAAGTACTTTCATAGCAAATTTTACAAATTGGTCTCATTTTCTAAAGCACTGCAGACTCTTGAGTTCATTGCTGTTCAGCAGAAAGATTTAAGTGTGGTAACACTACAGAGCCCTCATTATAGGCTGACAATAATATTTTGACTTCGGTATTCTCTTCATGCTGTGGACAAATACTGAGTTCTCTGCCTGCCTGTTGTGCACTAAAAGTGCTTCTGAGGTTTGCAAATACCAAGGGTCTAAACCCACTCGAAGCAAAATCACCATTGACTTCCACAGGCATAAGAGGAGTCTTTATAAAAAGACCATATTAGAAGACTTAAAAAAAAACCCTTTATGAAAAAAATTTCCTCTACATTCTTGAAAGCTACCCAGTTATTCCACAATCCAAATCTGTTTAACAACAGGAGTAAAAACTATCTTACCTTGCAAAATGGTTCCTCTCTTCAATTTTTTAAGTGCAGACCTGGGTACCAAATGGTATCTCTGATGATAAATGATAGACTGAATTTGGATCTTGACCAGTAAGATGCACTCCTTTTACAACTGCAGTCCTCTTTTGAATGCACTGGCTCCTCTGTACAGGTAGACTTGGTCCATTAGAAGCTAAACTTAGACCAGCAATTTCGTGTATGACATGAAATATCATTTCACCACTGCGGATGGGTGGGACCATTAGCACACTGATCAAATTATCCCATATTTGTATTCTTTATTGAATAGTTCCTAATTCAGTCTGATACAGAAGAGACCTCTTCCTTCAATGAATACACTGCAAAATACTCTCCTCCTGCTGCATGCCCCGCTGACCCAAATGAAGTCAGGGATTTCCACACTCCCAGTTCATCTCAGCTACTAGCTGACACATGACAGCCAGCTTTCTTGGCTTGCAGACACACTCATGATGTGAAGATCCTTGCCCATCCAAGCAGAACTGCAATGCTGGGCCTCTTCATCCCTTTATGTGAGAAGCATGAGAGGCCTCAAATTTGGCACATTACTCAGCACAAAGGACTGTGCTTATTGACACCATTTTAAAGTTCTGTACAGGAAAGAACAAAATCTTTTCCTCTTGTAATGTGGTAATAATCAGCTTTTAAAAAGTATCTCCAAGTTGACTGGTAAAAGATGGAAATGAGCTTCCATAATTCTTCATTTTGCAACTGGCTTTACTTTATTACTGTCCTCTCTTCCTATAGTAGAAAAATCTCACTCTGAATTTTAGTTATCCCACTATCACCACTAGCAACAGGAGCATATTTGGTCTGGTTATTAATTTCTGAAGAACTGCTATGGGATAGCCATGGGAGGGATTTGTTAGCACAGTGCTACCGGTTTGCCTCACCGTGTTATAGCAGAAATCAATTGTTTCTCTTGCAGAAGAGGTCTCAGAGGACAAAATAATGCAAGATCTAAAATGCATCCTAGGTATTTTATCTGTCTTTGTATCTTTGACAGATGACAGGGAAACCAAAAATTCCATTTAAAAAAGAAGAGACCCACTCGAGTCATCCACAGGCAGTTATGTTTTTTAACCTGTACACCTCACAGGAATGAGGACACCACTGTAAAATTCTTTAACTTGCCCCAACAGTATGGCGGGCAACTCAAAAACCTGAAACTGCACTGTGCCAATAGCCTGTGAGCACAAGGATGTTTTGTAATTAAGTTTTTCACCCATTTTTGCTACATCAAAGTGCACTTCAGTTTCTGGACAGTTGGAGCTTGTGAGAAAGTGGGAATGACAAGACAACTTGTGAAAGATGCTGGGAGGGGTCAGGGGCAAAAAAGGGGAGTAAGGTGGAGCTTCCTGAGCAATGAGAGATGGTGGACTTTAGGATCCTCTTAGCTGAATTAAATCACATCAGCAGCATGTACTCATACTCGCTGCCAGCTCCACTGAGAGGATACAGACATAAAAGATACACCCAAATTACCTTTTATCAGGTTATGTTGCAAAGTTGAGAGATGGCATTAGGATGATTGGAGGCTTCTCAGAGTACCACAACCCAGTGATAAAGTAGAACATTGCAAATGCAGTAAGCAGAATAGTTCTCTCATCTGAATCTAATGAATTCGCTAATCACGTTGCTGTAATTTTCTGTCAAGATACCAGTAGAATAAGTGGGTACCTGGGGAGCCAACACTGCTTGTGGAATTGAGAACTTCTGTTGTTTGTTTATTGGTGTGCGTGGGAAAGTGTTTTTCCTGGATGTATTTATGTGCTGGCTTTAAACACTTATATCTACTTGGGGACTGTAAATACTGTTATAAAGGGTAAATTGTCATTAGGTCATCTTCCTGATGCATCCCAGATTAAAATTAATGCCCTTCAGGTGGGTGCTATTAAATTAGCCTACCACCACCTGACAGGTATCCTCTAATCAAAAATATATTGTCTTCTCTGCTTAGATCAACTTCTGTTCCTTCTGGGTGGAAAGATAATCCCATGAGTAGTCCGAGTGTTTTCAGATGTGTGGGGTTGTGCAGACCAGCAACAAACAGGAAATTACTTGTCTCCCTTAATTCTTACTAGAATTTCCATTTGAGTAGGTCTTTTACTATGTGGTGAAACTTAGAACTTTGCACTCTTTCTTTGCATACACAAAATTTAAATTGCCAGCTTTGATGCTGCAGCAGAACAAGTGGAATCAATATTCTAGGCCTCTTGGGGGTCAAAAACCTTCTTAAGAACATGAACAATTGTGTTCATAAAATGCCTAAATTCTCTCCAATGCCCAAATAACTGGCTGCTCAAGAACACCAGGATGCCTCAGGACTGATTAAACAGGACTTCAGAGCCACTGACATTGCACTTATAATTTATCACAATGAAAACTGAATTGGTTAGAAAAATAGCAGCTGGCTGTAGGTTAATTTTTAATTTTTTTTAGATGGGGTTGTGATATTTCTTTGTATTAAAAGAGACTGAAATTTTGTTGAAGTGCACTTTCTTTGCAACCCATTACGTATGTGATGAGGTTTGTGAGTTTGTACAGAATAAAGGACTGTCTCTATTTACATTTCTATTTGTGGGTAACAATAGTTTTTCATTTCTGTATTTTAAACTTATTTACCAAGTACTGTCAAAGAACAACTACATTTTGTGTGTTCCTTCATCTGTAGCAATCAGACACATATTCTGATTTATTTTCACCAGAATTGTCTAACCTAGGTAAGTAAGATAGGAGTATTTTAGTATAGGACACTCTTCAGACAAAAGAAACAAGCAGCTGGACAATGAATTAGTTGGAAAATGTGGATTTTAAACAATATTATCACATTTTATCCCAAGAGATTGAAATTATTACATAAATAGCATTCAGAATACAAATCAGTTCTCTAAAGAAAAAGGAGCTACAAGCAGTTGAAGTGAAAATAGAGGATCCATATAGGCAGTATAACCAGTTTTCCATCCTTTGAAACAGACCAGACATATCACTCCAAAAAAAAATTAGTAAAACCATCTCATAAATGTTCTTTGGTCAAACCACTTCTTCCCAAAGAACACATGTAAAAAAAAAAAAAGAAATTTCAGAATTTCTTGAGCTGACATCAAGCTTTTCATAGGATCTGTACCCAAATGAATCTCTGACCATATTGAAAAATTGGTATTTTAATATATATCTGCTTACACACACACATCCCTACAACTCTGGGCAGTCCGGGTGTGCATGTACACAAGTAAAGCAGACTGATGAACACTTTTTACCTGTCAGGTATATGAAGAATATCAACCCATGTTCAATACTAAGTGTTCATTTGCTAGGTAACATTCATGCCAATTTATTTTCATTCATAGAAAAGTAGTTATTTCACTGAAAGTGGGGTTTGGGTTTTTTTCATCTATTTTACTATGATCTATTCTATTACTAAGTTTTGCTTGATGCCGTCCATCAAGCTTTGCTGTGTTGCATCTTTGGTAACCTGTACCACAAAGCTACTTCAGTTGTTTTCTAAGTGTGATTAATGATAAAGTAACATGAAGAAAATTGGTGGTTTATAAAGCACCAGAAAGTAATCTTCAAAAATCTGTAAATAAAGAAAAACTCCTCAGTACCATTCCCAAACATGTTAGCAGGTAAATAAAACAATTAATATTGGATGTAACGCACCTTTTAAATAGCTCTTTTCAGCTCACATGAAAATGAGAGATATTGCATGAATACTGCATAAGATCATCCCATTTTCCCTAGACAACACAGGTAGCCCTGGGATAAAAACATTGAGAAGCTTGGATTAAGGTAGACCTCTTAAGGAATGCGGTAGGATTTCATGTCAGGATTTCTGAAGAGAGATCAGTGGCACACAGTTACTATACAGCAGAGATGTTGCAAACTGAGGCAGCCAAGCTTTTTCCAAGCAGCATCCCAGCACTGTCCAGATTGCTGGCCTTTTCCTCTACATTTTTAGAATTTAGCACAGAGAAAAGACAAGCTGCTGATGGTATATTTAGAAATCTCTTTGTCTGAAAGCATGGACTTTTCCCCTTTCTTACTCCTCATTTGGATGGTTGGTAACAGGGAAATAGCTGTCTCATTTCTTGAAGGTCCCTCAGAAACCAGTCCAGCATGAAACAAAAGTGAATGACCCTATTATGCTGAGGGAGTATAATTTTAAAAATACCGGGGATGCTTTTCTTAGCCAGTAATTGCAAATTCAATTTTAGTACAATGAATGTCAACAGCCTTCGAGGAGCAAGTATATTGCAAGCTGGAGTTTGCCAAGTTCAAGACAATCACAAGTGCTCTTTATTTCTCTGGTCACTCAATATTAGACTTCATTAAAGAGGAGAGATTGCATTGCAGAAACTGAGGCCCAGAGATAGCATCCATTTACAAATAAACAGAAAAACTAACCTTGCAAAGTACCATATCAGAGTATAGACTGCCAACAAATACAGAAAACATGGTATTCTCATTTAATGTGGCCTTCCTACTGTGCAGTTTACAGTATATCAAATACAGAAAGACAGAGTAAAATTAGTAGTCAAAAGAAGAATTGTAAAAGTAGATTTTGCAATAATACTTAGATTATGGGATCTAATCCATAGCTCATAGAATGGTCTGGGTTGAAGGGACTTTAAATTCTCTCTAGTTCCAATCCCGCTGCCATGGGCAGGGACACCTTCCACCAGACCATGTTGCTCGAAGCCCCATCCAACCTGGCCTTGAACACTTCCAGTCACGAAGTCCACAGCCTCTCTGGGCAACTTGTTCCAGTGTCTCACCACCCTCACTGTAAAAAATTTCTTCCTAATATCTGATCCAAACACACTCTCTTTCAGCTTACAGACATTTTACCCTGTCCTGTCACTACATGCTCTTGTGAAGTCACTCTCCAGCTCTTTTGTAGACTTCAGATCCTGGAACATGCTCTAAGGTTTCCCCAGAGACTTCTGTACTCCAGGCTGAACAACTCCAACTCTCTCCACCAGTCTTCATAGGAGAGGTGCTCCAGCCCTCTGACCATCTTCAGGGCCCTCCTCTGTACTCAATATAGCAGGTCCATTTCCTTCTTATGTTGGGGGCCCCAGAGATGCCCATAGCTTACTGCTAAATGAATAGTATTAACTTTATTTCAGTTTTGCGCAGGATTGGACCTTCCAACTTAGCATCTCAGGGCACTTTATATGGAACTCCACTCCTTTGCAGTTGAAATGCTACTGTGAACCCCCGCTGGTATTAAGCACACCAGCACTCTGGCATAATTAAAATAAAAAGAAACATGTAAATAAAGCTCATAGCACTGTGCTGCACCCGAGGTATGATGCTTCACTGCTTGCAACAGAGCCACGAGGCCCAACCCACCAGAGACATATAATACAGTCACTGATCTCATGTTTCTAAACATATATATTAATTAATGTGTAAGACCTCCAGTTACTTGGAACCCATTTCCACTTTTTGCCTTCTTTAATGCCAAACATTTAGCAATATTTCTTGCCTTTTTCTTTAAATGACAAACTTACCAATAATATATAAAGAAATTATGGGTCCACTGATTTTACTGAAAGCAAAACCATGCACCTGAAAAGGAGAAAATGGCCAGACTAAAGGTGATTAACTATTCATATTTGTCTCTGCCTTTTGAATAGACATCCTCTCTCCCATGAGGGCAGGGATCAACCACTACTTAGATATTTCATCCTCGCCTTTGGCATTAAAACCTTCCCCATCAAGCACTGTCTTAGTAATGTTCTTTCTATTCTAAGGAATAAAATAACAATGAAATAAATGATTAGACATGTTATATACAGCATTCAGTGATGGGAAAGAATGAGATGGTAAAAAAAGTTGTATTATATTTATATTACTACCTTATGCTTATTTTTTTTCCCCAAGAATAAGATGTTTTCTCTTTTACATTCTGATTGTGTTTTGTGGCAATCATTATTCAGGGAATGAAGCATTTTAATGACCTTAAAATTAATTTAGTAGTCTCAGCTAGCTCCCAGTGAACACGTGTCCACATCAAAAAAAAAAAAAAAAACAGACTCTAATTGGCAGTCTCATTGACATTCACAGCACAGGAGCCAGGAACTCCATAGAATTTAAAGCCAGAAGTGACCATTGTTATCATCTAGTCTGGCAGGTCATGGGACTTCCCTGGATTAATTATTGCTTGAAATTTCAATAGCTGTGATAGACCTCAAGCATGTTTTTTAGTAAAATATTCAATGTCAATTTTCAAGTTTCTAGTAATGGAAAATTCACTACAATTCTCATTTAGTTATTCCATGGGCTGATTGTGCTCACTGTTAAAAAACAACAAGAAAAAAAAAACAGTAAATTTTAATTTTCCTCTGAATTTTTGTACCACAAGCTTTAAACTTTAACATCTTACACATTTGTTTGCTAAGGTCCAGTGTCCTACTCACAAATTATCAGAGAGAGATGAATGTCAGGACTGGGGAAGGCTTTGTTTTTAATACTGTAGTCTAGTCGTGGGGTCATTTGTCTGGGAAACTGGAAATCGGTATTCAGCGCACTCCTAAATCTCAGGAATATGGAACCCACAGCGCCCATTTCCCACAAGAACATCCCAATTGCTTGACTAACCACTGCTGGAAACTGAGACTGGACTCAGGAATATTCCTTATTCTTCTTTTTGAAACTGGGTTATTACATTGGTTAAGAACACAGTGTTTCTGAGGGCAAAGAGAGGACACCAAGAAGTTTGGCAATTAGCTTGAGGTGCAAGGCCCTTAGTTCAGAGGCAGTATGTTATACTACAATATATTGCATATGTTATGTAATCTTAAACATAAGAGTTGAATAGTGAAATAATACAAAGAAGAGATTAAAACTCCAGGTACATTCTTCTGCACCCCTCCCCTTTCCTGCAGAGTGCCATGGTATTTTTTGGTTTTAATTCAGTTTTCAAACTTTTTTATCATTTCACCCCTATATTTCCCACACCATATCTGTTTATTCAGTACTACTTTCTGGATTTTACCTTACAGGTCTGGCAGTTCAATATATTCTATCATCAATTCATTTTTGTTATATTGTTAGTGTTAGATCTTTAGTCATTCAAAGTTAGAATATGACCAGCTAACTACTGGCACTATACTACCAAAAAGCAACTCCATCTTTTCAAGGAACATAATTAGAGGTAGCTAGGCATTGCATATGCCACTAATAGAATAACTGTTTTTTCCAACAGATTGAGTTAATAGGGATTCACCCTAATTAAAATCTTAAAGTTTTAATGAATATATAAAGCCTTTCTTGGGAAAGATCTCTGCTTTGATTCACATTCAAGTTATAGTGGCAGCATGGTTCTTAAGAGATCGCCAGCAGGAGTGAGGTTGTTGAACACTCCAGGAGCCCTCAAGAGGACCAAGGTATGAAGCTTATTATAGGAAAGCATAGTTGTGGGTCAAGGTCTCTCAGTGAATAAATGGTGCATTTGTGCTCTAATTAAAGCACTGCCATTTCTTTCTTTTTTGGTTATTAGAGTTTTATGTGTACTTGCAATATGTTAGGGTAGAAACCCTGACATCTAGTGCTATTTAGAGACAGTTTAGTCTAAGCAGACTAAACAACATTTTAGTCTATTTGCTCAAGTGAAATTTGGGAGATCTTTTATGGGAGATTTTTTTATGCATAAGATCCTCTTCCCTACAAGTTCAAAGACAAGAAGCAGGACACTGAACAGCTGGTTGCTAACACACACATTTCCTTAGTGTTAAGAAACTCTTTCTAATAGGTTCTTTAATTACTTAGCCTGGAATAAAGTTATAATCTTTTGGTTGTTGTTATGATTACTGGCAACTAAAATGTACAACTCTGGCAGAGTAGCTCCCTCTCCAGAAAATAAAACTTCTGCCTCTGATGCTACCCAACACTCCACTTAATTATGTTATCCTTCATTTAGATGGTGATTCTATTGTAACATCTAACAAGGAGAAGATATTGCACTGTAATAGTGAGTGGCTAAGACAGCTTCTTGATCAAGGCATTTATTGAATTACACATGGTGAGGATGCAGCTGGATAGTGAAAATTGATGCTTTCACTAGGTGATGAAATTCTGCTCTGTAGTCTTTTAATACAGAGTATATCCAAGTAAAGATTAAAAGAAAAAATAAGAAGCTTAATAGATTACATGCACTGAGGCATTTCTATCCTGATATTTTTATTCATAGCAATATTATCTCTCTTATTATCTTCATGACACTTTACGACCGCTTAGTTGGGCCGGCTGCAGATCTACCAGTTGTCCCAATTAGATGAATCCTTGGGTACAACAGATATTAAGTGGAGCTATTCAAAGCTCCTGCTAAGCCATTACAAACTCAACACAAGCCATACTGGGGTTTCTTTAAATGCTAACCTTTTAAAGCCAAGTCTCTCTTTAGCAAGAGAGCTATACAACAGGATTTCATAAGGGCCTCTGCCATGCACTGCAGGGAGCTGGTTAGCTGTGCTAGTGATGTGGCTGGGGATGAGGAGCTGGCAGCACCCTGTTGGAGAGCACGGCAGTGAGCACAGCAGGGCCATGTCAATCCCCAGCCCCACAGATGCCTCGGGCTCCAGGGACCGCAGCCCTGCTTCGCTACCAAGCCTGCTACCAATCCATGCCTGGCATATGGACTGCCCACAAAGGAGCACCCCTGGGCCCCACCAACACTGTGTGGTATGCAGATGATCTTTAAGGTCCAACAGCAATTTCAGAAAGCCTTTGGGACGGTCTATTTTAATTAAAAAATTAAGCCTGAAAGGCCACTGGAGCCACAGGATAATCCTGGATCAAAGCCAGAAAAGACAAACTGGAGCAGCCCCAATACAGGCAATCAACACATTCAGCATTGCAATTATTTTAGAATAACATGGCTCAGCAAATAGAGGTCGATTTGAGTCCAGGGACTCATATGCTCAGCCTCTAGTTAGTAGTTATGCAAAAGATCTTTTCCACAGGAGAGACCATGCTGTCCCACTTCTGGGTCTTTTCTCCCTCACCAGCCAAGACAGCATTTCCATGTCCCAATGCGCTTTACTGGCAGATAAAGCCTCAAACATTCTCATTTCAACTGGAAAAAATAAAGGTAATCCATTCTGAAGTAACTGGAGAAGATCCCTCAAAAATTGTGGGGAGGAAGAAAGGAATGGAAGAAGGAAAGGACATTTTATGATCAAATGGAAGATGGTAATAAAGAGAAAGAAACTCATGAGAGAGCAGCAGAGCCTTCCTACCAAAACATTTCTCAATATTTGATTTTGGTACCAGTGACTTCATTTTTAAACATTTGAAGGAAAACTATGTAAAAACATTAGATTAATACAAGTTAGGATGAGCTGTTCCACAGGTCAAAGATGTGTCCTTTGCCTTACTTGCTCCTGGTTCAAGAAAGGTAGAAAAAAATTTTATGTCCATTTGGTACCTTTACACAGTTACACATTCACACACACACACACACACACAAAAGCTCATGAACTCCAAAAGCTTTTAAATAAACACTGCACGACCTTCTGGAAAACCCACTTGGTTATGCAGGGAAAAACATGCAGCAGGGTTTGTTTCGACAGACTTAGGACAAGCATTCAGATGTGATCTCTGAATTTCATCCAGATAACAGTTTACATGTACACTTCAAGGGCCAGTCAATTGACCAAATGAAGCAATAAATTCCATAACTTCTGCAGGACAGAAGAATATATGGAAGTCCAACTACAATTGCCAAAATCTTGCTGTGAGAAACATATGGCAATCTAGGCCAATTGCATTGTAAGTGCCAGAAAAATTCTGTTCCTACTTTAAGCCCAGTTCCTGCTTCATCACTGTCTTTGTCCCCATGTAGTCATTTACACCTGTGCAAAGAGAATGGAAAAGAATACAAAGTGAGAATGAGAACAATTTTTCACTCCTTTCTACAGTGACAGCTAAGGGAGAGAAGTAGGCACTGAATTTATCAGGTTCAAAAGAAACAGAAAATTCAAACAAATACATTTGTACTATTCATTTTCAAAGGAAATTAAGCATAAAATTTTAGCCTAATATATTATCATTCTGAATTTACCTTCAACCAGGAAATATATAATTATGTTACCCTTAGTAGCCACTGCATGGCTACAGTTTGGACATATGTGAACATTGTGAACTCCATTGAAGTCCCATAAAGTTATGCATAAACAAAAATGGCTTAAATAGGAAGAAAATGCCTTGGTTTGAATTTACATATTTATGAACACACATATATGCACTGTATATACATTCCTTACTAAAGTTCACACAAAAATATTAAAAGAATGGTGTTTGAATTATAGTTTCAGAAACATTAAAAAAAAATTAGAGCAACAATATCAGAAAGCACTGACTTGTACACAAATTCTCACATATTATTCCATATTAATTCAACTGTTGCAGCAAGATTTATTTTCACACTTTTTCTGTGACCACCAGGCTGAACTAAAATTTAATTATATCCTGAAACACAGTAATACGGCTAAATGATAATACAAATAATAAAAAACATCAGAACTTTGAAATCACATACAGTATTTCATGAAAACAAAAATCACATTTACATGAACAAGTAATAATATTTAAAGTAGGGATATTTCATATAAAGTATGTGAATCTGTTTAAAAACATAAAAATCAGGATTTTACAAGCTGCTAAACAAATTCACATCAAATCTACGGACTGTTTCATAAATGTTCATCTACATCTGGTACAGGATAACTGGAAAAGAAGCATTAAAATAATAGCATAATGCAACTATTTAGTTCAGGTATTAAATGTGATTAGACTTTTTTGCAGTTTTAATTAAATTTTCACTTTCCATGGAGCACTTTCTACGCATCAGAAAACATAAAATAACAGATATAAAATATTTTTTGTTTTTTACTAAAGACACCATTATTTGAGAACCAAAAAGAATTGCAATAATACAGCAGGATTTAAATCTGCATTCCAGCTTTCTTTAGAAACAAAAGGAAAAACAATAACCTTCCACAATAACCTTTTTATAGATGACAGACAATTTTTTCTAAATAATTTAAATGGTCATCTCCCAGGGAGAAACATGTTTGGTAGAATTTAATGTAAAGATCAGCTCAACAGCTTTAATAAAATAAAATATTTACTAGCATAAAATTTTCTGAATTCATATATTATTCTGTTAGGCAGATTTTTAAAATATGTTCATCTTGTTCTGTCAAATATTGTGCGTGAGCATTAAAACGTTTGGGGTTTAAATAAGAATTAAATTTACTGAGGAAATAAGACTACCAAGCAGCTCTTAAACAATGAAAATGAATCCTGGAGTTTTTCAATTATATATCTTTAATAACATTCAAACTGAACCAATACTGACAAGAGAAGACGTTTATTTCATATTCATGTTATAGAAATTATTCAGCTCCAAAAAGCAGTTTTCAAAAATGGAGTTCATTTCATATTAAGTACATAGTCCACTTACTGATTTGATCAACAATGCTAGGAAATGCACTACTAAGAAATAAAACCAGTGTCTGCTCTGTCTCTCCATGAGGAGTTTTGTTCAACTCCGCTTAATTTTACTTTCAGAGGAAGATCTGCCTGTCTCCTCAAAAATTCTAGTAGAGATAGAGCTTGATAGCTCATCCTGGGGAAATAAAGTTAGAAAGCTAGTTGATCTGCCCTTCAAGAAGACAAGAGAGAAGAGGGGAAGGTGGCAGCCTGACATCCAAAAGTTGCTGGAAGGACTTAGATATATATCTATATAGATATATAGATATATAGATATATAGATATATTCAGCATTTCTGTTTCAGAGGGTGGTAAGGCCTGTTAGGAGGAAGAGAGATCAACAGCCAGGGAAGAAAGCCCAGCTACAGTGAACCTGACATGATTTTTTCCAAAGTTGAACCTCTAAGTCCTGGGGCTGGCTTGCACTGTGTGGCCATATGTCCAAGAAAAGGCTAACAGGAGTAAACATACAGAACTCTCTCCAAGATAGCTATACATCGCAATAAGTGAGAGTTGGAATTAATTATTTAGGAACGTGTCATCAGTATGAAAGATAATGAAGCAGAACTGAAGGGAAGCTACAAGGAGGCAGAGCATGATGAATTTATTGGAAACTCCAGTAAGACACTACAGCGGAAATGAAGAAGGACTCATAAAATTGAACTTTAACTAGAATTTTCACATAATTTTCAATCTTTACAAATTAACATTTTATAATTACAATTTCAATTATGACTGAACAATTACAGCTGTTCAACTATGTTTAAAGCATACACAGGAGGAAAGAACCACATAACAGTGATTAGACTCTTAGTATTCTCTTAATGTGAAATCCCAAAAGTTAATGCTCTTCCTGACAATTATGAAGACTACAGAATTCTTTCATGCAAATACAGAACAACTTGTAATCAACTTTATTCCTGGTCTAAATTAGTTGCTTTCTATATTGCCGTAAATACAAATCTAAAGGACAACTACTGAAGAAAATATTTCCAACATGATTATCAGGTATAAGAAACCATAAAAGCCCGTGGTGTGGGACAAATCAAAGTTACATGATTTTTCATACATAATAAGAAAAATAAACCTTTTCTAAGCCTTGGATATTTGACTTGGATTTTCTAATAATTTTCTTAGCAAAAATGCAATATTAAATGAAACCAGAGCTTAGCAGGTAGCAAAGGAGAGAAAGTTCATAAAGAGAAGCTGCCAAAACTCTTTAGACTCACGTGAGAGAATATGTGACCATACTTCTAAACTTTAAAAGTAGAAACCAGCATGGTCTATCTGGATTCTTCTTCACTCACTTACACTGCAATACCTGTCTATCAAATATATAGAGAGAGTGTGTGTGTGTACAGTTTGATCTCACAATTCTTCTATGTAGTAAGGAAGCATAATCCAGTTTTATAGATCTCTGAGGTGCAGGGAAATGATGAGAGATACCGAAGGTCACATAGGGTGGTATTGGGGAAGTTAGGATACCAACCAAAATCCCATTTTATCAACCTCAGAATTCACAGAGTAGGGAAACAAAACTAATTTTAATTCAACAATTTAACAATGCTCCAAGCACTTAAAATTACTATAGTCTCTAACTATATGTTTGTCTTCTGCTTTTGAAATTGCAAGGTGTCTCTGTATTGCACTTTTCATCCTCAAGGGTAGAGTTCAGAAACAATTTTTTTCAAGTTAAACCTGAGTGTACACTTTTTACTAAATATATGGATATTGACTCCTTCAATGATGCCTTAAGGTCCTCTTAGTTTTTTGATTTTTTCTAATTTTATAAGTTTTATAAGTAGTTACGTAGAGAGGGTAGGTTTTAGAAGCAGCAGCATTTATTCCTGTACCCTTACCCTTAGCACAGTAACTACAAACATTCCCCAAGCCTCTCACCCCAATTCCCCATATCAATCCTCCTAATTCCATTAGAATGTTTAGTCTCTCGCCAAGGTAAACCTCTTCTGTTTGAGAGCATCTAATCTGTAGTCTGAACTGCAGAGTACAGTCAAGAACTGGGTAACCATGTGCCCTTTGTGCTACGAGGAAGATGAAGTGTTGAAGTAGGTGGTCTCGAAAGGCCCTAGCCCCAATTCCCAAGGGGCAGATCGAGGGTGGATGGGGGTAAAAGCCAGAGGGTGGAAAAACCTGGAGTTGGTTGGACAGTATTATAAATTGTAACACCTGAGGCAGAAGGGGCACGCGCACATCTTGTAACTCAATGCCTGAGAGATACGATTAAATCCTTTTCTTATCTTACCTCTAATTAAATTGCCTCGGAGTTTTTTTTCCTCAGCTCCATTAGGTATCATCAATTACAACTTTGGCAGTTGAAGCATTAAGAAATACACCTTATGATAAAGTCTAACTGTCAGGGATAACGGTGGTATTGCATCTCATACCTTTCCTTTATTTTATGTCTTAAGAATGTTTTCTCATGTAGTTCTCAGCTACTTAAAGACTCACTTTTAATGACTGGTAATGGCACAATGATTTAAAGTGCAACCCTGCTTTATTTAAGAGTGTTGTGTATACTACCAGGAAATCCTCAGAATTGCACCTTTACTGAAGATAAAAACAGTAATCATCCTTTTCCTCCAGAAACCTATAAAAAGGAAAATTCTGGGGCATAATAACCAGCTACACAGACGAAATAATTTTATTTTGACTTGCACCAGTCACTGATAGGTGCTACCTCATCAGAAGTGAGCATATTCAAACTGCATATCTTGGGTGAAATGTAACACTTGGTAAACAGAAGGATATGTAGTCCTATGAGTTTTACTGCAGAATCGCCAGCCCAACACCACTGCAGTCCACAGTAGGAGAAGCTTGGCTTCAAGAAATTGTAAAAGGGACCTGCAGATACTATGAGCTTGACATCACAGCAGATGGTGATCTGAACGCCTTAAATACCTCTTTGGTTAGAACTAAGAATTCTTTTTTCCTGGCAGCGGGAAGTGCAAGTAGCTGCAGGAGCAGGTATGCCTGTGCATGAGCAGTTGTGCACGATGCTTTCACAGCCACTCCACCTCTTACGTCTACTACTTATCTTGTCCATTCCTGGCATTTCATGCAGATATAATGCTTAAATCACTAACAATTGTGCCTGTTTTTCTATATTACTTAAAAGAGAATGGCTGTGGGATTTCAAACTCTTACACATGCTCCCTTTGCAAACAACATCTCACCTTAAACAGAGACAGGCTACTTTGCTTTAAGTATAATCTGATGCTTGCAAGCAAACAGGTTTAGGTCTCTTGCCTTATTTCCAAGCACTCATTTGTGCCCTGGGCAATTTTCAAAACAAGTTGCAAGTTTCCTGTGCCACTGAGAAACAGAATACTGATTAGCTTTACCTCCATACAGCAGGATATACCTGTCAGCTACAACTCTTCAGCTGTAGATTATGGTAAGGCTTATGTTTCCTCAACAGAAGAGGTATTTTCTCTGATAAGAAATGTTGTTATGAAATCTCATTCTTTGGATATAAATGATATGTTGCCTTGTGCTCTGCATGTGCATACAGTGGAGTGGGCTGATCGGTGCATAAGGAGAACCATATAGAGAATAGGAATAGTAAAGACTAAGAAAACAGAGGCAGAAAGACAAATGTGATATGAGGACATGAACAATAGCTTTCCAAGGGTCTTAGTCCCATTCTAATTTTTCTGTAAGATTTTGGTCAACTGTTAAGAACACACAAGCAAAGTGTAACAAGAACCATTGAATTGCTGACTGAGATGAGCTATTTCTACAATCCTTTGAAATTCTTCAGAAGCTTCATGGACATGAGAAGGACTAAGTGCAAAAGATTTGTCAGTATCTTCCCTGCTATGTCATATTATTTGCTCCTATAAAACATATGGTTTCTTCATGTACTGTATAACATAGGGACAATATTGAAGGCAATATAAAGTTTAAAAATATTGCAATCTTTCTCTTCAAAGTACCTTATTTACAAGTGAAAATGAATAAACATGCGCTCTTTTGCTTCTATGTGCAAGTTAATTGAAAACTTGTTTGTTTTTGCAAAAAATAATGCAATTTTGGGCTAGAGAAATTCCTGCTAGTTTTCCAATTTCTTCACGTGAAAAATTCGTTTATTACACTGTGTGGTCCTAATGACCTGAATATTCCTGCTTAGAAATCAGAGGTGTAACAGAGAGGGTTCCCAGGTTGTCACTGAACTGATAAAGGCTGTGAGCAGAAAGTTGACTGGTGTTACAATTTTGCAGCAATGTCATAGAATAAACCAGTTCTCCAGACACACAAATACCAAACGAAGAATGAGAAGCTGACAAAGCTGCACAGATGCTTATTCTGGAGTCCTAGGTCTGGCAAAGGGAACCATTGACTTCAACATGGAATGCTAAGGACAGAGAAGGATGAGCCTGTAACTTTGTAATGTGTCTTCAGCCACACTCCTTTTTAAGCAGAAGTAACAATGAAGAAATTGCCATGCATATTTTGGACTGTATTCCCCCTAATGACATTGTCATTACACTGTATACATTTTATTTTTAGAGATGCTGGTCATCACTGAACTGTTTTCCCAGAACAGCTTTCTGGGAAAATGGAAACAGTGTATTTTCAACGAAAATTTAATAAATTTCCTCTTCCTCATCATCTAGCATCCACTTCTGCAGCAAAAAATGTTGTGCCCTTTCCCTCCAGCAGTTAGAGAACCACTCAGGATGCTGGGCTAGTGTCTGAAAAGGAAGCAATACCTCACAAAGTGCTGGGAAGCATGTTGATTTCTGACTTGAACTACATTTCTCATACACAGGGCGTGTAGAGCACCCTCACAGTCTGGTAAGGAGAAAGGAAATAGTTCCTCTGGTTGAAATGGTTCAGTTTGTTACTGCAGAGAGCAGAGGGAAGGGGGAGCACTGAATAATGCACTTCTTTAAAACCCACTAATATGCTTCCCTCTAAAAGCACAGGAAGGAGAGAGCCACATCCCTGCCAAACCACACAGGGTTATACTCAATGGCTTCTAGGCATAACTCTTGGGAATTTTGTACAATCTTGTAAAAAATGATTCAAATTTCCTTTTTAAAAGAATTCACACCACTAAGATTCTGCAAAAAGCTCTTTTCTTATTGTTATAAATTTATTGCCAATGTTGCTATTACCACCACCACAACTACTACGCTATTGTATTACTATTAACTGTAGTAGTGCATTATTATTGCTGTCTTTATTAATGTGATGAGATTCTTCTGTCCCAAACTCCAGAGATGAGTTTTCTGCCGATGAGACAATGACACACATTGTTGGTGTTTAGTAGCAAAACTGGTAGGCAGGAGACTACCAAGAATTCAATAGGTGCCTCTGAAATAAGACACATTCTGTGTATTGAGTCTGCCCAGATAAGCTGACAAGCTGATGACTCTTGTTACATCATAGGTAGTTAGCTACAACACAACTGCTGTTACGTCTGCTTTGGACTGAGGTAAGTGTGGTACTTGACCTGGGTGACTTTGTGCAATGATTGTGCAGACCCAGTTTCAGTTCATGACATCTGCTAAACAGTGTGGAGGGGGAAAAAAAAAAAGCCAGCAGTTCGCTTGTTCTCCAGCTTCTAGTTATGCTTCTTTAAAACATGTTGTTTACTTTCCTTTTGAAAAAGGGCCCAGGAACATTATAATAGTCAAAAGGGCAGGATTTAAAGAGATGGCATATGTTTTAGTTCTGAAAGTCATTCATGATGTTTATACTCATAGATTTCCACACAACTCAGAAGGTGTGAAATAAAATACCAGGCATTTCACCCATAAAGAAGGTAAATTCAAATAAATTAGTCTCCTGAATTTTGCCGTGAAATATTTGGAAAAACCAAAAGTTTTCTTCCAATTTTTTTCTCTTTTCCTGTTTGTTTTTATCAATAAACAAACCAAAAGGAGTGTATGACAAACTTGCAGGTCCCTGTTTTTGCTGATTTCTTCTTTGCTTATTAATAAACTCTCCACATAGATCCAGAAATAGTTTGATTAGAGGTAACTGTTTTCCCTAATCTAGAGATTTAAGGGCCTATAGATCAACTCTTGAGATTAAGAAAATAGTAATGAATTCCTTTACTTACTACAGAATAAAAATGTTCCTTCATTTTGTTCTTTTATCTTTCTGTCCTCTTACCTACACCTTTCAGAATTCATAACCTACAGAGGTTGTATTTTGTTGGGGAGGGGGTTAGTTTCAGTCTTTAGTTTTCTTTTTCTGCAGCTAATAGCAACAAGTTGCAGGCACAGTGACCACCCACCAGAATTCGGGTATCTTTGTTCTGCTGTTAAAGGGGTGGATTTCAGAAACACATCAAAGGAGTGCTCTTATATAAAAGGGCATTTTACCAGACACATAAAATGGGTCAAAATACGAATATAAACTGACTTTTTTCTTCCTATGAAGATAACATCCCCTCATTCAACATACATTTTAGGTATAAAAGAAGCATTGAAAATTTCTACTATTTGTGTATCTTTCCTACTAAGTGGGCACAGAGAGTGCTATACTTCTGAACTGAAACCTTTTTCTTGGTACAAATAAAATGCAACACTTTACTTTACAAAACCTTACAGATATGATTTTGTCCGCCCTCTGTTTTTATTTAGGACAAACAAAGTACACAAAGCCATTCAAGGCAGTTTTTACCTCCCTCTCATGCCCTTCAACTCTGTTCTTGACATCACAGAGAGTAAAGGAAGCTGTTTATAGCCCAAACTGCTGTAACAAAAACCAGACACTGAGTATCTGGGATACAATCTGTATGTGAGGACGTAAGAACTCCAAGCTAAATTTAAACAGAGGAACCACTGCAGTGGCTGATTAGATACTTCCTGTGTATTACTTCGCAAGACATCCAGTGGTAGCAAAGCACATAACTGCAAAAGTGCAAGCAAATCATCACACACTTGCATTTAAACCCAAATAGAGAGTAAGATCAGATACCCAACACCCCATCCACAACTGCAGCCTCACTGCATTGCTGCATCTGCAAAACAAACATGTGCAAGTTGGAGACTCAGAGAGCTCCATATGTGCCCTAGATACTCAAATAGATGCATTTAAACATCTCATGTGGACTGCTTTTAAAGTAATTACTTACTCCATAGAGATTTCTGTGTTTTTACTAATAGGAAAATGAGTGGCCGTGCTATAAATGGGTTGTATAAAGGCCATATTGTACTCGATTCCTAAATAGATCCTAAAACAACTTGGAAACCTCAATTGTAACCCTTTCTAAAAAGGAAAGAGGCCTCTGATGGGAAGCTTTAATCATGAACAGAGTATAAACAACTCTGGGGTCTACCAGGATGTAGTCGTTCGAAGTGTCAGAGCATTTACCTAACTAATATTCATTAAATCCCAGCTACAGGTAATATCTAGAGGAAACTCAAGGGAAAACTAAGGTCTGTCAGGTGATGTACAAGGTGTGCTGACTCACTGTCATGTAGAATTTAACAATTTTCATCCATAATTGCACTTACATGTATTTCTGCTCAGTGACTCATGGAATAGCATATTGGTTTTTTTGTTTTTCAAGCATGTGCAGAACAAAGATTTAAATTTCCTATGAAGAGAGATGTAAAGATTTAGGTTTACTTATATCATGCTTACTTATGTTAGTCAACACAGGATGTTGTTTTTCTTTCATAGCTACTCACTAAAAATGCTTCCATTTACAGATGTGTATAGATAAAGTATTTATGACTCTTGCTACAGCCTATGTTACTAGAAATCCTCCTGGGATCTTGGCACTGCCCAGAATGTACAAAACAAAAGATAAAGACCCTGACTGGAGACTCCTCTTTTCACTGGTCCTATACCTTGTCCCAGCCTGAAAGTAGTCACGTTTCTTCAGATTATGGAAGGGAAAGACTGGCAAAAAGACCAAAACGCAGGCAACCAATTTAACTTCCTTTCTAGGAAAGGATGGGAGAAATTTTGAATTATGTAATTATTATTGAAGAATCAGCTATACTAATTGACAGCTTTTTACTTTGATCAGTGGTTATCGTTTTATCAGTCTCTCTGTACTGACTTAAATCTCTTTTCTGTAGCTTTTGAGATGTAAGTGGGTACTTTTCAAAGGAAAATTGTCTCTAAAGGAAAACTTTGGAACTTCTAAGAACAGAAAGTCATCAGTCCGATAAATGATACCAACAGAAAAGTGCTGTGGGACCATTTGTTGCAGTCACTCAGGAGTATACAAGTTTCCCACACTTCTCAGACCAGGTAGATCTGCAAGGCCCAGTGAAGTCATACTCACATTCATAACACTGATGTGCAGTACCACAAGTCTGAACAAAAGCATCTTGTGAAGGCTGGAGGAGTATGTCTCAGACAAAACATTTTGTGAAAGTGGGTGGAAAATTTTCTATTAGTGCTTTTCAGCATTTAGAAATTGTCAGAATATTGAATTTTGTTATGGAATTTCTGGTCTAAAGAAACTTTTTGAGATATTTTAATTCCAACAGGAAAACAAATAGGATGTCTTTTGAACAGGTCAAGATTCAAATTAAATGTTTCAAAATTCTAAACTGGGTGGTTTATTGAAAAGAAAACCCTTTTTTTTTTTGTTTGTGTTTGTGGTGTTTTGTTTTGTGTTTTGTTTGGGGCACAAATAGTTAATTTGGTGTTTGTTTTGAGTTTTTGAGGACTTTGGGTTTTGTCCCAGCTTCAGATCTCCAGTTCACATGACCAAAATAAAAGAAATTGAAACCTGTTCTCTAAGTACAGAAATGTGCTTCTGGCATTTGTCAGGTTAGAGCAGTTATCTACTATTTTTCACCTTGAAATAGAAAGCAGAGCTCTAAAATGTTCACTGTGGTGGAGGTACATGTCCAAAAAGCAAGGAGCTGCATTGATTAAAAACACTGCAAGTAGAAGTGTGCCTGTTGAGCTGTCAGCATGCAAAGCTATTTCAGTTGGGCATTTAGACACCATAACTGCACCAGAAAATTAATTATCAATCATCTGTAGACCTCACCAGCACCTTTCCATCCTTGAATGAGGTGGAGAGTGGGTTTATTGGTAGTCGTGTTCACCAAAAATATTCTTCCAGGTGATAATGTCTTCAAAATTTCTACCACCATGCAGAAGGGATTTCAGAGTTAGACCCTTAGCCAGAAATGGGAAGGCAGATAGTGGAACACGAGCTTGCAATAAATGCAGGTGAAAGAGAAACACTCAAACAGAGTTTCAGACGATTTTAGCAAGTCTATTTATACCTCACCATATCCTTTGAAAACATAAAATTCTAGTCCTAATTTATTAATGGAATGTGCCAGCACCAAGTTATTTTTAAACTTAGAATATAAATGGCCTTCATGAACTAGAGCGAGCAGGCAGCATCTGACATGAGTCTCAGAGCTGGTGTGAAATTTACTTTTAAATTGCTGCTGTCTTTCCAAAAATTATGCACCGTGAGCATGTGGCTTCACTCGTGTTAGCTTTTTCTTTAATTAGAAAACAGAACCGCAGGAAGTGGCACATAGAAAGGATCTTGCCCTTGCTTGGATGTAAATAATCCTCTCAGCTTATTTCAGCTGTTTTTTCCCAGTTAAATTCAAATTGTCAGAGGAATGTGATCCTGAAATAAAAATCAGAAATTTCAAGATATTTATAAACAGAACAGGCAAAGATTATTTTTATTTTATTTTATTTCACACCCCTTTTTCTTCTTTTATGGCAAACAGAATGTGGGGAGTGAAGGGAACTGAAACAAAGAAATTAGAGAGGAGGGGTTTTTAGCTCCTGGGGATTCTTATTCCCAATATTAAGTGCAAGGAAATAGGGTATTCTTCTGTAGAAATATTCCTCAAAAGAATCTTGCAACTCAATCTTCAGCCAGCTCAAATCATCTGCCCTTTTATACACTGTTGACTTTTTCCAATGGCTGTCCTCATCACAACTTTATAAGCCCATTAGAGACATGCATTTGAGCATTTTAGGGAATGACTAGGCACAGCAAATGATTTCCTATAAATTATTTATTCGATGACTTCAAAATTCTTGGTGTTCCTATAAGGAGTGCCTGTCACAGAGCAATGCTGGTAAGAGACAGCATCTTTCTTACCCCATCCCACCACCTGACCCAGGGTGCCCTACAGAACCCACAAAAAAGCTGCTGAAGTTTCTCCTAGGTTTTGTTCCTCTGCTGCCTGAGTTAGCAGGAATTTTTCTAATAACTTGAGCAGAAACTGAACAAGATCCAGGGCCTTCCTGATGTTCTTCGCCTCCTGAGAATAAAAAGGAAAATTGAATTATTTTGCAGGTAAATGTCCTTAAACATGAGTCAACTTCAGGAAAAAAAGTGTGGGAGCAAAGAGTCTGATCTCAAAAGCTCCTCAGAGAAGCAGTGCTATTATAAAGAATAAAGTTTTACAAGACTAAAGCATGGAAGGTTTTGTAAAGGTTCAGCAAATGCTTTTTCTAATGAGCTTACATCTGTCTTTATTTTTCCGGAATTTAGTATACATAAAATTGGGTTTGGAGTTCTTTTAGAATAGATGAAAGGATTTTTATGCATTTTTGTTAGTTTTGGGTTACAAGAACCCCAAAATTTAAATAGTTGTTCGTGTGAAAAATCAAAGCTCCTTCTACAGGACGAGAGGAAAAGGCCCGAAGTTGTACCAGGTAGGGTTTTGATTATATATTAGGAAACATTTTTTCATAGAAAGGGTTGTAAAGCTTTGGAACAGACTGCCCAGGGAAGTGGTGGAATCACCATCCCTGAAAGTGTTCAAAAAAGGGTGGATATGGCACTTGAGGACATGGTTTAATGGTGAACATGATTGTGTTACATCGACAGTTGGACTTGCTGATCTCAAAGGTCTTTTCCAACCTTAATGATTCTATGATTACGAGAGAAGGTTTTGACAAGGGAAAAAACATACATAAAACATGCATTTGAAACATTTCTGCATATAGGGGATATTTACTGAAAAGGATTCTTTATATATTGAATCTGTTGGGTTTCCATACGCAGACTGTAACCTCTAAAAGAACAAATTCCTACTCTATTAGCACTCCTGCAGGGTCCTTGAGCTAGTTTTGAGGTAAAAATCTCAGATAAGTCTTTCTCCTCACCTTTGTCCCTGAAATTTAAAAATAAGTTTACTTATTAATTAAGATTAAATGTAGTAGTTGCATACTAATATGCTGGTAATTTATCTATCACTTTTATCAGTGAGCATGCTTAGATTATCTCACCTCAGTGTCTGATAAACAATCAATGGACTTTACTTAGCTTCATCTCCAGTACTAATTGCAACCATTTAAATTAAATTATTCTGATTGTTATTCCATGTAGTTATTTGGTGATATGAGACTTCTGAAGAGATATTATTGATTTGGGGCAACCAAGCACCATCCATTACAGCTGTGAAGACAGGAATTAAATTTAAATAGTGGGCTATTATTTTGTGAATGCCTTTGTGAACAAACAGGTTAGTGGAAGCAGGATAATTTGGAACTTGCACTAATTTGTCTTCTTGATTTATAGGTATATGATTTCTGAAAATAAAATGAGATCTACAAAGTAGTCAAGAGAAGCTGGCAGTAGATAAAACCTTTTGACTCTTAGCAGAAAGGACAAACAATTCATATGCAATCAGAGTTTAAAAGGGGTTTAGACAACTAAAAGAACCACTTTGGCACCTGATGAGATTTACAACAGTGCCTAAAATGATTTTTGGACTGTTAGATAAAAGCAGATTAAAATAAAAAACAAAACCAAAACAAAACAAAAATATTTTTGTTGCCCCAGATTATAACTCCAGTGCTGAAAAGAACTATACAAAAAATTTCCAAGATGTGGGGCAAAGATAACTTTTGTGCAACATTCCTGAGGTTGTGGAGATACTATAAGCACAACTACAGTTTTACAGAACATCTGAAGTTACAAGTGAGCTGAACAGAATCAGTGAGAAATGCGTGATACTGCAGATCCAAGAACAAAATGTTGTCCTGGAAAATTAGAAAATAGTTAAAAGGCTACATGATAACAGAGAATGGGCTCTTTTGCCTGAGCCTCAGTGACATCAAATAGTTGGAGACAGTTCAGAAGACACAGGAAACAGCAGGGAATGCAAAGTGAAGGTTGTTTGCAGGGGTCATCATAAAGTTCTAACTGTACAAAAGAAATTCATTATGCATAGCACCCACAGGCTCATACCGTCTCTGAGAGAGAAAAGGAAATTACAGGAAAGGTGGTCCTGACCTAACATCATCAACAAGCAGCACTTGAGAAGCAGAATCAGAACCTGGGTTAGTATATGGCAGCAGCCTGTGATCTGATCAAATCAAATCTCACTTTGTATGAGATGCAGAGTTAATTTGACACAACCTGTAGTTGATGGAAATAAAATTGCACCTAGGTGACATAGGGTGTTTCTGCATTTTTACTTTGAAGTGATTTGGTAAGCTATCATACCTATTGACCCTCACTGCAGGGACTCTCTTGCCCACTTCCTTCATAGGGCTAAGCTGGATGTCCCTCAACTAGATGGCACACAAAACATGGCACACTGATACAAGATATGTTTCTGTTTCTGTCCTACTAGGAAGGGTCAGCCAGCCTGCTTCTTAGAACTGAGCCACCACACACTGCTCTAATTCACTATTTTTTTTTTTAACTATTCCACAGCAGAGAAAGATGCAGCATTCACAAGACTAGAAATACACACAGGACAGACAAGGATTTTGGTGTCTCACTGTGTTCCCAGACAAATTCCATAATTTGAGTTAAACAGCTACTGAACAAAATGCTTGATAGTCCTACAAGCAGGACATTAACTCAAAAGTCACTTTAGACTGTATTATACTTAACAGTTCTCATTTTTGGAGGTTCCCAAGGTAGTTGACATACGAGATTTCGATCTCACCCCTCCAAGGAGAATGGAGATACACCTGTTACAGTCATGAACTGTGGTTTATGCCAAATATATCCCTATACAGGGATCCATGCATTTCTCAAAATGTCCTGTGGGCTGCTGAGCAGAGAAGTCACTGTTATAGATGGAAAGGTGCTTTCTAAGCAGCAAAACAAAGTGTTTCAATGGACTATGTGATGGGTCCTGGGAGATGAGTCTAATCCTGACAAAGTCAAGTATAAGAAGTCACTGGGATCTGTCCAACAAGGCCAAGACGAAGACTTCTCTGTGCAACCAGAGACAAAACCTATGTTACCCCCAGAAATATAACTCTGAAACAGAACAATGATCTCTGGGAACATCATGGATAGGTGACAGTTGATAAGAGTTTTGAGAATCTAAATTTCAGACTGAGATCCTTTTGTCCATTTGTCATCATGCAGATCAAGGTTTTATATCTCCATAACTCAAGGCCATGCTCATGGACCCTGAAGACAGTGAGCCTACAACCACAGCTCAGGCATAACTATGACAGTCAATACATCAAAAGCTTAATCTAGGCTGGTTGTTCAATGGTAGTGTGCAAGCTGCCTATAAAGGCAGTATGTGGCAGAAAAACAGGAGGAAGGCAGAACATGCTGTGTGCTTACAAACACATGCTACACCTCTTAGAGTTTCATGAAAATCAACTCTTTGCAAAGTTGTGGCAATTGAATCTTCAGCTAAAACCTTCTTTGTTGGTGGAAACCCCCACACAACTTTCTATATTTACACTAATTAATCTCATATGAATTATCTTTGATCAGTTTTAATTGCACAGTCAAACTGTCAACCAAAACACAAATGTCTTATGAAATTCACTGGAGTTTTAAAATGGAATCAATAAGGAATTTGACATTAAACTACTGTTTATCTCACGAAAATGAAGATATTCCCAGTGGTAAAAGACAATGCCTATTAATTAGGATCACTTTACTAGAAACCAGATGCCGAAGTTGCAAATCTTAGTATCGCAGGCAACCAAAAAAGCAGAGGTACTGGTACACCACTGGAACACGAAGTTAGTCCAAGAATAAAAAGAGATCATTTCAATATTGTCTTTAATCTAAACATAGCATATTTCTATTCTTGGATGCCTTTCAAACTATTCTAGAAATGAAAAAAAAAGGGGATCTATTGTGGCTTTATCAACTGCAAATACTTCCATTTTTAGCAATAAAAATGCCCAGCTAAGATCAATGAATGTTTATACAGAATCTGAAGAAGTACAAACAGAAGGCACAGTCCAGTTATTCTTTTCAAGGCAAAATTTTGTTCTTTACTTTAAATCTTGAAGCACACTAAAACCTTTGGTAGAATATAGTGACAAAGTAACTATTATATAGTGACTAGTCACTGCATAAAACTTTCTCTGTCCAATGCCCAGTTCTGCTTCCTCTTGATGCTGATGTCATATTTTGGCACCAAATTACAGAAATTAAGATCAGTTTGGCCCTGACAGTTTGCAAGGAAGTCAGGAAAATCGCTATACACCATTTGAGTAGGAGAGAATAGGAACAGCGGATGGAAAGGAACTGAAGCTTTATTTTTAGGGATACTTATTGCAAATCAAGAAGTACAAATTCATTTCTGATCTGTGTAGTTCTTAACCAGCGGAGCCAATATCATTCCACTGGGGAGCAAGGAGCATGAACTCAAACTGTGATCTTTACAGCATCCAGAGCAGGAAGACAAACCTTATGGCAGTATCTTGCACAGTGAGGATTACAGAGGGGTTTTGGATGAAGAGTGCTGAAATGAACCTATGAACATCAACCCAGTTGCTGTTCTCTGAATGATGGACTTATTGGAAAGCCAGATTCCTGGATAATAAAGGATGAGTAATGAGACATTTGTGGGATGTTGCTTGATAGAACAGGGGCGGAAAACAGCTCTGACACTCCAGTGGTGGAAGTCTGAAGTCACTTATGGACAGAAGGGGACAGGACAGAAACACAGAAAGTGTGTTCACATGAGAGGCGTATCTGCTAATAACATTGATTGTCTATATGTGACTTCATTACAGCCTCTGAACTACTACTGCAGAGCCTGGGGGAGAATGATCCATCACAGAGCTCCTCACTGTACAGCTGGTGCTGCGCTGGCAGAACTTTCACCAAAGTTTTCACACAGAACTTGAGCACTGACTGGAACCAGCACACACCTGCAATTGTTCCAGCCAAACTTTGCTTTTGATATAGAAATTAAATACTAAACACTCTTCTCCTGGGCGGAGAACTCTGCCAATCACCAGCCTAGTGAGGACTTTTATAGGAAAAATGTATTCATTTCTGGCAGCTGAAGTTTTATAATGCGTAGAATGAATCACTCTTTACTAGTGCAGTAATACAGAGCTGCACTCTAATCACAAATTCCCATCTGGACCATTTATTTGTGAATTTATCTTAAAAATTTGAAGCCATTCCAGCCACAATTTGGGTTTTGTCCTGTCCTACCACATTTCACCCTTGTTCCCTTCCTTTCCTTTTTTTCATAAACATGTTTTCTCCTTTTTTGTCACCCACAGAGACCACCTCTGCATTTTTCTTTTGTTCTAATATTTCCAGCAGCAAACAAAAGACTAAGTGAGTTTATGAATCATTGGAAAACCTAGATGTATCTCCTTTCTTTAGCACTTAGTGTCGCCTATCCTAAATTTACTTTTTATTAACAAATGAAACCTAGCACATACTTTCATGGCTTCAAGACACTCAGAATAACAGATCTAAATTAAGGATGATAACCAAGTAGTTCCAAGAAAAATCAGGAAAAAACAAACAAACAAAAATTAGAAAACAATGTTCTGTTGTTTCTCTAGTGTAAACTTGGTTGGCAGTATTCAGTGAGTGCTGGAACTTGTCTAGTTAGGGTCTAATAGGGACATCGATTTTATTCAGATTTTAATTTTAAAAATGAATATATAATAACAAGGGTAATAGTTAAAGATAAACTAACCCCATACTTACCCACTAATGATCTATTATAAATGTGACTACAGTGTTACTGCAGCTCAAACACAAACGTTAGTGTGCACTTAGACTGCAAACAAAGTGCCATTTAGCCAAGAGCTATTTATCTAGTATTTGAATTAGATCAGACTAACTCAGGGGAAAAAAAAAAAAAGAGGAGTTCTAGGAATATCAGTATTCATGTGGTTAAAGGTGGTGTTATGATTTTTAGAGTTTGAATGAGAACGAATACAGCAGATGGACAAACAAACTGAAATGAATGGTGCTCTATGAATTATGAACCACAGCCAGAGAAAATGTCAGAATTTAGCTGACATTAAGTATCTCATGCTATCAATACCATTGTCACTAGCTTCATGACCAGACAAACTACCTCTGTTAAAAGACAAAATAATTAAAGAGAAGCTATAAAGAAGACATTGCTGCAATTAAATCACTCAATTAGTAAACAGTCAGCACACTAAGCAGCTACATCATGCACGAAAAAAGCAGTGAATTTTACAGAAAAAGACATAAACCTGATCTCTCTTTATTTTTTGTTGTTGAGGCCGATTTTTTCCACAGGTTCACCAGCAGCCCCATGCACCAGCCTGCATATTGCATACCTAGGTAGCCAATATTCACAGCAGTGGGTCAGCATACTTCTTATTCATTTCTATGGAGCTAAGAAAGGTTTAGGAAGGAAAAGATTTGATTATTCACTTACATAATTACTTGGTGCTTGATCATTGCACTAAATTGTGTAATGGGACAGCTCCCAGGAGACAGGGAATGACAACAGCCCCTCAAGCAAGGGTGCAGTCTCCCACTGCCAAAACAAGGCAAGCAGAGCAGATCAAGTGGCAGTCCCTAGTCCAGCCCCCAGTTGCCACCAGGCATGTTTTCTGTGACAAGAAAATATTCAAGGGCAAGCAAGAAAGTCAAGTCAACAAGGCCAGGCATGGCATAATCACAATGAAGCTCATGCAAGGGCCAGGCACTAAGGCTCCTGGGCCACTGGGTGAGGATGGGTCTGTCATTCAGATGGTGCCTCTTGTTTTTGTCTCTTGCTGTTGATGAAGAAAAAGGGCATCTATCCATGAGAGACCATGGTCTGGGCATCTGTGCAGTCTTGGAACTTATTAGGGAATAGACTGGTTTGAGTTATCTTTGCAAACAGTTCACCAAAATGGAATGCACAGCTTCACATCCCAAACTTGTGTTAATATAGTGATTAAATGATTTGTGATTCATTCCTGTCCTGCTCTATTTGATCTAAGGATAAAAATAAGCTGCCACTATTTGGCCTTCTTTGCAAAACTAGAATCAACATTTTTAACTAAGAAAATACTAATGAGGCCAAATGAAAAATAAAAATATCCAAAGGTAAATAGGGAATTCTGATAACTCACTTCTTAAAAAAAAAAAAAAAATTAAAAATTCATGCAGATTTTACTCAGATTAACTGAGTTGGCCATCAGTTCTATGGAACCACAACAGTTGGAAAATGCATTTCCCTTTCAACGTACGTTGTTGACTCAGTCGGAGCTCTTACTTACAGTGATTTGAAAAGATGCTACATTTGAGAATACAGCTGTTATTGTTTTCAAATTTATAGACATACCTAGAGGTAATTGTAAACTATTTGAGAGACTGCCATTAGCTACCCTGAAATGACTGGCAGCCTTTCACAGCAGTTACTCAAAAGGAAGTTATAATCCAATACAAGCAGATGAACAATTATGGGAATACCAGAGATGTCTGGAATGGATTTTTGTCTGAAATTTTTCTAGCAGATTTCATCTGAAGTGTAGTACTGGAAGGGACCTCCTGAGTTACTGAATCCAATTTCCTATTATCACTGCTAACAGAGTTAGAAACACCATGAATTTGGCAAGAGTTCTGTAATGGTAAACTGCCAGTCTCCCTGGCTTGGCTTTCAGAGGGAAAAGCATAAGCAGGTAGCCAGCTGAAGCTGAATTTACTGAAAATTGCTACTGAAAGGTAACAGTCTCTCAAGGACTGACAGGAAACTGGACATTGCAGGGCTGAGCACCAGGATAGAGATCACAGAGCCTGCCCAGGGGAGGGATGAAGGTGGCTGAGTGCCCAAGGGCTTGGGAGCTGGAAGGTAAGAAGCACCTAAAAAGCTCCAGGACAGAGACCTAAGGAATAAGAAATATCTATGCATAAATTGATCATTCTCCTCCTTGAAACAAACAAACTGAAAACAGCTCCTGAGAAACCTCAACTATGTAATTTCCAAATCTTGAGCGTAATTTCTCTCAACAGTCTTGTCTTCTGAGCCAGCCTCACAGATTTCGGCACTGATTTTTGTCTCTAAGAGAAAGACTGGGTTTAGCTGAGTCTTAAATGAAGGCCATGGTGAGGATATTCTTATCTAGCCACTTTGGGGTAACAATTCAGTAAAACAACCCACTCATGCAAATTTAAATCAGTATCTGGAAGTCTATGGTGAGAAGGAGTTCTTTGTGAAATATTGGACTATAAGGACTTGTCTCAGAGCTGTGGGGCAATGAAAAGTCTCTCACTCTCAAGTGGGTTCCCCACAAACAGTTGGGTTTCCTGAAACTCCCCTACTGCTGGGGAATGGGAGAGAGGGAAAGCTTCCTCCATTCAGAACCTCCCAACAACAACTCTTTTAGTGATCCTTAACACTTTGTGACAGGTTCACTAGATTCCCCAAGGCAGAGTATATGCAGGAGAGAGGATCCAACTATGTAACAGGTGGTTTCAGGCTAAAAAGAGACTGATTATTTTCATGTTGCCCACTGTCCTGTGCACCAAACTAGTGATTCTGACTCTATCAAGGCTGTCCACACTCAAACATGAAAGAAATGGATATGCATGCCATAGGCTCCTTCCCTGGGGGGTGATAATATGAAATGTCAAGTCCTACATCAAGGGGGAAAATAACCCCAGGCAACAACCTACAATGGGAATCAACTGGACAAAAAACAACCTGCAGAAAAGGACCTGAGGGTCCTGATGGGCAATAAAGTGAACATGAACTGCCAACATGCCCTTGCTGCAGAGAAGGTTAACACCATTCTCAGCTGAATTAAACAAAATATTGTCGGTAGGTCAAAAGAGGTGATCCTTTCAGCACTGGTGAGGCCACACTTGGACAGTTGTGTCCAGTTCTGGGTTTGCAAGAATGAGAGAGACGTGGACCACCTGGAGAGAGTCCAGTGAAGGGCTAAGAAGGTGATTAAGGGACATATGAGGAGAGCATAAAAGAGCTGGGAGTGTTAAGGCTGGAGAAGAGAATGCTTGAGGGAGATCTTACCGATATGTATGAGTACCTGATGGGAGTTAAATAAGATGGAGCCAGGCTCCTCTTGGTAGTGTCCAGTGACAAGGTAAGACAAGAGGCACTAGACACAGGAAATTCCATTTAAACATAAGAATAACACATTCTAGTTGTGAAGGTGGTTGAACACTGGAAGACATGGTCCAGAGAGGTTGTAGAATCTCAAAATTTGACCAGACGTGGCAGTGAGAAACCTGCTTTCACTGACCCAGCCTTGAGCAGGGTAGTTGGATGAGATGATCTCCAAAGGTGCCTTCCAGCCACAGTCATTCTGTCCTTCTGTAATTCTGTGTTTCTAGGATTTTTACTTTTTCATAGTAACTGCCTTGTGACTCAGGGGTTTTTTGTATACAATATAACAGTGGTTTGCACAGCACTACATGGAACAGAAGAAAAACCATTTACAAGTAGCCTGAGCAGGTTTTAGAATGCTTTAGCACTTTTTAGGAAATGGGATTTTCCTGTTCCACAGTGAGACAGGAAAGCACTATGACCCCTACTGTACAGACATGAGGTGATGAGTATTTATCCACACCTGGGACTTAAAATTGGAGGGTTTAGTTGAAAACATAGAACTCTTCTGATTCTTCCTCTGTGCAGAAAATAGATGCAGGCTGCAGAAGAGAGTCTCAGGACAGGAATTTAATTTAACACTTTGGAGGGCACCACATAATTTTATTATTATTTCACCAAATGGGGCTCAAAAAATGCAAGACATTAAAGATCCTTGCCTACTTCAGAATCCTCTCCCATTTCTTGTATATATTTCCCTTCTTTCCTCTGACCCTGACCACACTGTCAGTGAGCATCCTTGGCTGCCTTGATGCTTTCTGTCTCTCCAATCCTTTCTTGGTTTCCACTGCTCCTCCTGGCCAGGCCAGCAAGGGAATTAATCCCTTGCATTTCTTGCCCTCATCCCTGAAAGGGAAAGCAGCATCTGCAAGGAGAATCTCACAGGAGTATTTTACCCTTGGACTCTGCTGCTCTGCTATGAAGGAGAAACAACAGCCTGGACCTTTGTCAGCAGAATACCTTTTAATGGACTGTGTCATGTGTGTGTCCCCAAGAATTCCACCTGGTGACCCCATAGAAACTGAAGAAACACTGCATTTTCTGTGCAGCAATGTGCTTGAAAAACTTCTAAACATGTTAGTAACACTTTCTCCAATACCTCTCCTCAGGCAAGTTTCCTTCCTAAAAGTGAGCACAGTGATTTTGTCACTCTGCAGTGCCACTGCACCCCAGGGCATAAAACAACTGTCCTGGAAGAGATATCCCCTGACTCCATTGCTCAGTATGGGCTGGATCCAGATCCTCACCTTGCTGCCTCAGAGCAACATTGGCACTCTGGAGAAGAGAAGTTAGTGGAAACTGGACAAATGACCATCTTTAATGACTTTCTCCTTGGAGCACGGGACATCAGGAGTGGAGTTACTAATTGCTGGGAGCAGAGCTGAATGCCAGGAGGCATTCAGGCAAGAGATCAAGTCTCACTCTTGTCTCCTGTATATAATGAAAAGAAAAAAATATTATTACACTTTTTGAAGTGAACAAAGCGCGATCTTCTTTTGACACTGTCTGTCACTTTCCCCCTCTGAATTGTCAGAGGAATCAAAATTTGATCTCCATGGTAAGTCAAAAGGGCATCCCAAGGTATCTGGCAGACTTAATTTGTTTAAGGGTACAGTCTTCTCAGTTGGATTTTAATTAGCATTTTATTTTCTTCCAATGAAGGAAAGGAAGGACTGTATGTCCTGTAATGTAGAAATGAGATGTACATAACATCTTGAGATATTCATTGATTGGTCTGTTTTCCTCAAGTGGTGCCATATTCTTCTGTTTTCATACATAAATATACAGAAGCATAAACTGAAATGGAAGTGTGTCTTATGAACTGAGGAGGAAAAGGATAACAATAATGCAGACCAAGTATTTAAGGACATTATTTTTTTTTCTGCAGTATTGCTGTGCAAAGCAGTCTGGAAATCACAACATAATCAGTCAAATATCATTTAGCGTAAATTGTCCTGTGACTTCACTAAACAACATGTTTGCTAAAAGTTATGGCTAAATAATGCAGAAAAGTCCCATCTTTTAAATGATGTATCGATCCACTGATGGACAACAATCATCTAATACATCATTAGATAATGTGTCAGCCAACCACATAATTGGTAGACTAATGAATACGATAGGTCATATATAATTTACTCAAAGAACTATGCCTTATTTCCCAGATTTAAATAAATGATTCATCTAGATGTACTTGTTAGCAGAGAACCATTTGTTAGCTAATACAAATATGTTCTTAAGGTCCAAGTGAAGATCTTTCTATTGCATTTGAACAGAGGCTCTTTAGAGAGTTATAGCACACCTACCAAGACATCTTTTTATGAGAAAAATGACCAAAAAATACAAACCTATCTGCATGCTCATGTATTTCCATAAATTGAAGTGTAAACAATCAGCTTGGTATTTTTCCCATCAAAAAGTCTCTAAAGAATCAGCTACATAACAAACTCCAATGTCCGTGAATAAGTGTCCAGATTTGAAGAAACTGTTGAAAACCTTTATTTGAGCTCCTTTGTATGTTTGTAAATGTTTTCTCTATAAAATATAAGCTTCAGTTTTTGGCAAATGCATCAGGTCCAAGTGGAGACCAGAGCAGAACACAGGGTTGTGTAAAACTGCACAGCTCAGCTGAGCAAGGTGGACATTGGAATTGAGTCTGGCAAGGGATATCAAGTACAAGAAAAAGGGGCTTCTACAAGTCCATCAGCAGCCAAAGGAAGATTAGCAAAAATGTGGGGCTGCTGCTGAATCAGCTGGGTGTCCTGGTAAAAGAAGAGAGGGAGAAGGCAGAATGACTAAATTCCTTCTTTGTCTCAGTCCTTACTGCTGAGGTTGACCCTTGCAGGCAAGAGACGAAGGCTGGAGAAAGGAAAACTTCCCCTTTGTCGTAGACAGTTGTGTTAGAGATCAGTTAACACCCATAAATCCATGAGCCCTGAAGCAATGCAGCCACGGGTGTTGAGGGAGCTGGCAGATATTGTTTCTAAGCCACTCTTTATCATTCTTTGAAAAATCATGCAGAACAAGAGAGGTGCCTGATGATTGGAGAAAAGTTAACATTACTCCCATCCTCAAAAAGGATGAGAAGGAGAACTCAGGAAACTACTGGTCAGTCTGCCTCACCTTCCTCCCTGGAAAGGTGGTGGAACAGATAATTCTAGAGGTCATCACCAAGCACGTAGAAGAAAAGAAGATCACTGGGAGTAGTCAGTATGGATTCATCAAGAGGAAATCATGCTTGACCAATCTGATAGCCTTCTATGATGGCATGGCAGGACAGGTCAACAGGGGGAGAGAAGTGGATGTTGTCTAACGACCTCAGCAAGGCTTTTTACATTGTCTCCCATAACATCATGGGTAAGTTCAAGAAATGTAGGTTAGATTTATGGACAGTGAGGTGAATCAAGAACTGACTGAATGGCAGAGCTCAGGGGGTTGTGATCAGTGGAGTAGAATCCAGTTGGAGGCCTGCAGTCAGTGGCATTCCCCATGGATAAATCCAGTCTTATTAAACTTGTTTATCAGTGACCTGGATGAAGGGATAGAACATATGCTGAGCAAGTTTGATGATGATACAAAACTGAGAGGAATGGTTGATACAGTTGAAGGTTATGCTGATTTTAAGTGGGACCTTGATAGGCTGGAGAGTTGGGCAGAGAGAAACCTAATAAGACAACAAAGTAAGGTGTAGGGCTCTGCATCCAAGAAGAAATAACCCCAAGTATTAGTACAGGTTGGGGGCTGGCCTACTAGAGACCAGCTCTGCTGAGAAGGACCTGAGAATCTTGGTGGATGACAAATTGATCATGAGTCAGTAGTATGCCCTTGCTACCAGGAGAGCCAATGGGTTCCTGGTGTGCATCAGGAAGAGTGTGGACAGCAGGCTGAGTAAGTTGATCTCCCCCTCTACTCTGCCTTAATGAGGCCACATCTGGGGTACTACGTTCAGTTCTGTTCTCCACAGTTCAAGAAAGACAAGAAAGGAGAGCTACAGGAGATACTCCTCCCAGTGGAGGGCCACGAAGATGATGAGGGGTCTGGAACACCTCTCTTATGAGGAGACTGTGGGAGCTGGGCCTCTAGTTTAGTCTAGAGAAGAGAAAACTGAGAGGGGATTTCATTAATGCATATAAATATCTCAAAGGTGGATGCCAAGAGGACAGTCACAGATTCTTTTCTGTGGTGTCCAGTCACAGGACAAGGAGTAATGGCCATAAACAAAAACACAAGGAGTCCCACCTCAGCATGAGGAAGAACTTCTTTATGTTGAGCATGGCAGAGGACTGGAATAGGGTGCCCAGGGAGCTCATGGAATCTCCCTCTCTGGAGACATTCAAAATCCACCTTGACATGTTCTTGTGTCACCTGCTCTAGATGACCCTGTCTTGGAAAAGGTGTGTTGAATGACCTCCAGCAGTCCTTTCCAACCCTAGCAATTCTGTCATTCTGTGGTTCTCTGACATTACAGTGACAGCTGGAAGATCTGACGGGACTTGGTGAGGTGCAAGATCTTCTGAAGCCAAGGCCTCCTAAATTATCTGGAAGGAGCATCTGATTGGTTAACTACAGTTTCGCAGGTATAAGTGGTAAGACCAGGTAAAAAGCCCTTTTATGACTTCCTCCTGCAGCTGCTCTTTTGCTTCTCAAGAATTCGCTCAGGAGGCTCTAGACGTTTAAATGCAGGGGACTCTTGCTGTAGAGGTGCACTGTGCCTTCTGCCTCCTTTGCCTAAAGATGAGGTTACTGTGAAGCACTCAGATCGCATCCGCCCTTCTTCAGCAAACTTCCAAGCCTTGAAAAGAATAGCAATCATTTGTCAGCACATAACAGAGACGTTACCATACATATTTCCTAAAAAAAAAAAATAAATAAAATAAAAACACCAAGAGTTCCTAAAAGTGTAATATTTTACTTGCAAATAGTGTTCATTGAATATTAGTGGCAATATATTGCGCTGTCTTTTTAAAAACAATTGACAATAAATGGGCTCAAACTTGTTGCTGCTGAAAGTGATACCAAGCTGAAAGGTTGAATTCATCCCTGTAATTGCTTACATGTATTATACAAAATCTTATCCACACTACAGTTTCACAAAAAATGTTATAATAAGGAGAATCAGGGATTCAGAAACAGTCAAAGGTCTGGAAATCAGCATTATCTTTAAAAGAACACACTAAAAATTAAATTTACTCTCTCCTGTTTAAGGATCTTATTTCTTTCATACCTGAGTGAATATTCATGGGAATAGTAAAAGTCACTTGGCTATAGGTGTATTCCTTTGGAAAAATCTACTGCTGTTTCACACCATAAAGGAGAGAATTTTTAAAAATTTAATTATATTAAATCACTTATTCTCCTTTTCTGAATGTCTAAACCATTATCAATAACACTGTAAGAAGTCAATCTGAAGCTATCATCTACCATGGAAAATTTCTCTGTGACTTAATAATGTGTGGTACAATTATTAGTAAGTGAAATAAACTATAAATAGGTCCACAGAAGAGCAGATTAGGCACTTTTAAAGTAAAATTTCACACTTCTTGCTACACTTTGCCTAGGACAAAACACATGCTGCAATCCCAAAGCAGTGGTCATTGCAAATTGATGCACATTTTAAGTAGAACAGGGCACTGGGTACCCATTAACTCATTTTATTTAAATTTAGCAGTAAAAGCTTTCATTATAGCCATTAGACAAGAGAGAAACCTCTGGCACTAAAATAAGAGAGAGAGCATATATAGAAATAAAATAAAAATTTAATTTACAGTACAGGGACTCGTAAATTTATATTAACAGAACTTAAAGTCTTAGTTCTAAATAATTGAATCTGATTAATACAAATGGGAAATATATCAAAAAAAACATAAATCTGGAGGGAATTCATTTTAGAACTCTGTAGATGGAGACTAACCCATGTTTAAATACGTATTTTTCCAGTTATGGCTTGAGGAAATAAACCCAATTTGCTTTCACAGTTGTTTGTAGTATATTTGTAGCAATTATAATTTTCCACACTTTCTTGTAATAATTTGTTGGCAAATAGAGCAGAGAAATGTTAATGTTTGCAGGTACAATAACCTGTTCTTTTCCTCAGTTTTGTGAATACTTCTTTTCTTCTCTTTTCTCACATCTTAACTTTATAAAAAGTACTTGGTAGCTAAACTAGCCATCACCTTCCATTCACTACTTTCAATGTCTATTTAGAAGAATCACGAGTTTGTTACACTGGGTAATACGGAGAAAAAAAAAAAAGGAAAAATAGCTAAACATACAATCCATATTAAGATGGAAAAAAAGTCCCTCTGAAGCCTAGGCTAGAGCAAGTTGAGGTTTGTTGCTTTAATGTGATTCTTCTCCTGCATGCTCTATATACCTTTAACAGAAATAAGGTTTGGATAGCAGGGCCAAACTATTTCTCTCTTTCTCAGAAATGTTAGTTTTAATGAACCAAAAGTCAGTCTCAGTACAGCTCTAAATTCTTCTTTGTGTGTCCACATGGTGCTAAGTAGCATACAGGGCTCCTGACCTGTGGTCCAGACTCCTCAGACACACAGACAATTTATTCTGCTCAGAATAATAGCAACTGTACAGAATACATACTGAGCTCTGCTCGTCTTGCCAGTGTAAGCTTTTCCTATCAAGCAGGACACACATACTGTGTGATTCTGACATGGCAGAATCTGCTAAGAAATTCATCCTTCCCTCACATCCCTTCTTGAATTTCAGCTTACAATGTAAATATGTATAAAACATATATTCTAGATCTGCAGAAATGCTCTTTTTCAAAGAGTATAAAATCCAATTCCTGTTGCAAGACGTCCATTTGCATGCAAGTGGGCTGAGTTGTCCTTCAGAGGGATCTGAAGCCCATTTTCCAAGCAATCAGGGATTTATGGCAATCCTGCTGTGAAATTCTCCATTTTGCTGTAATCAACAAAGTCACCAGAACTCTGTGAAGAACTGAGGTCCACCCGCACAGAACAGCTTGTGAGACTGGGGCCTGGGCACAAACAATAGCAGTTGTTTTGGCAAGCTTGAAAGACCTTCTTATAGGCAGACTGAGGAAACCCACGCTTTTCCCACTGCACTGCCATTGATCAGTATCAGAGAACAGAATTAATCAAACATTCAATACCATTATTTTTCCAAATTGAGGTCTCAGGTCTGTGATAAGCACTTTCCTTAACACAACATTACATAAATATTATGCAACCACACTTCAAAACTGCTGTGTTGAGAAATTTGAATGATAATGAGTACTTTTTGGAAATATTGCCCTAGTCTTGCCCCTGTTTAGGCAGGGAAGGCTGATCATGGGCACAGTCCTACATGCTTCATGAGTTAATTTGTCTCTTTATGTGCTTTTGGTTCATAGCTCAGCTACAGCTTTGTGAAAAATGACAGTGTGTCAATGTCTTGCCATTAATGGGCCGTGTGACAGACGCCCAGCACAGCAGGCCAAAGAGGAGTATCTGACTCTTGCAAATTCTCCTCACTGCTAGATTTACTGATGGATGACAGAGCTCCATGATGCTGACAAAGTTGCTGCTGACCTTACTTCCAAACATGCTAGGTGGTTGGCAGTTTACAGCAGTACATCCAGGACATAAGATACAAGAACCTAGCATGTTTTTAAGGGGAGATGGGTTGATTTTTAAATATGGAAAATTATTCAGAATCAGTGAAATCTCTACAGAGAAATCTTGTTTTGGAAATGTTTCTGTGATGATACAGGAGCAGTAGATCTCCTTTTTAAAATGTGAATCCATAGAACAGCAGAAAATACCCTTCTTCT
This sequence comes from Manacus vitellinus, assembly GCF_001715985.3. NCBI lineage: Eukaryota > Metazoa > Chordata > Aves > Passeriformes > Pipridae > Manacus > Manacus vitellinus. The sequence goes on along the minus strand of NW_021939396.1, from coordinate 47,917,735 downwards.
CCCCCCCCCCCCCCCATATACCACCTGTCTTCTGCTAGAAACCTGTTACAATACTTAATCTGGCCAGATCATAATAAATATTTGGAAAGAGGGTGCCTTAATAAAGGGAACTTTACCAGGGCAACAAAGCACTTCTTATGACATTATTTGCTATCTTCTCTTTGGTTGCTAAACATATTGCTTTCTTCCACACAGAACAAGCACTCAACTTTTGTCAGGTTTTAAAAAGGGAACAAAAATTAAGATAGCCTGTGCTTTCCTTTTCAGTCTGCATTGTTTCTGGAAGCAAATAAATACAGCCTTCTTGCCTGTGAGGATGAGTATCAGAAAAGTAGGACAAACAAAATAAAAGCATCTCTGAGTCATAGCTACATACATAGCAAATGCAGAAGTTCCTTTATGACAACTTAGAGAAGTTGTTCATGTACAGCCTGTGGTACATTTGCATCAGCATTTTAGTTCAAGCCAAGAATTGCTCAAAGATCACTGCCCTCCACACATTGACGCAGCAACAGATCACATGAACCAGATTCCTCTGAGGTGAAGTATCCCCGGAGACACTCTCCAGAAGAATATGTAGTGTACCTCAGCCTCAAATGAGCTTTCCAGTGCACAGGACTAGGCTAGAGCCCACCAAAAGGAAAAACCCTTGAAAAGCCGCCAAGTGGACATCATGTGGACAAGTGGCCCTTGGCACCTTTTCTCCCCACAGATCCACTTCTACTGCTCCTTTTTGAATTAAACATAAACAATGAGTACTGAGAAGGTCAGGAAAAAGCTTTGGGGTACATGAAGCTGAGGTCAAATCTTGCTTCCATTGTGCCCAACAGTGAAGTATGGTGATGGCTCATTAGGGTTTATGGTTGTTCCAGCCAAGGAACTGAAGCAAGAATAAATCCTAAATCTCAAGATTGAGGGTCAGAGTAACAAAAGAGATTAAAGAAGCTGGGCTCTTAATATTAGCTTGCACAACTATAATGTCTAAGGGGAGCCAATGAGAATCCAAAAGTTATATATACAAATTGAGTATTTTTCTAGTAAGAGGGATCCTGAGTGAGTACTGCAGCTGGCTCTCTGACCTGAAAAGCAGACAGAGAGAGAAGCTCTTCAGCTTGGGAAGAAGCCAGGAGAGCTGCAGGGGACAGATCTGTAGACACTGAGATACTGAGAACACAGAAATGTGGACTTACTGCCTCATGAAGATATTGATGCAATACTAAAGAAAGAATGACTTTTTGGCCCCATAAACATGACCTTCAGTAAAGAGTGGTGTCTTCCCCCTGCTCAAGTCCCGGGAAGAGTAATTGCCACAGATATGCTGGATGCCCCATGGTGCTCACATGGTGAGTGTCCAGTCAGGGTCTGATTACAAGGTTTCACCAATCACAACACCAACAGACACAACAGACTCTGCCACTGAGGAGTGGGTGCAGGGTCCTTCTGGAGCCAAGTGCTTGTGGAAGCAGTCTTGCCTCATTAAAACTCACATACCTTGGAGATGTGTTTGACCTATATATCATTAATGATGGTCTTTACAGTGACATCGACACTACAGTAGATCAAGGGTAGGTTTCTATCCCATGTAAGAGAGATTTGGCCCTAGACAAGCTTGGGAACATACGTCTCTCAATCTGGAGACAAGACTTTTCGGTTTTTAGTGTTCCTTCTCCTTTTTATTTCTACATATATTGAAATGGTAAGTACTTCTCAGAATGACAGGCAGACACAGAGAAGAGGAAACATCTATAGATTCAGCTTTGTAAGAAAATAATGTTTTGGACTTTAAAATTAAAGGGGGAAACCAAAATAAATAGGCCACTTCAAATAAATTCTGGATCCCATATGTCCAGATATGATGGGTTAGGCTGGCCAGCAGCCAAGTTCTTGCCCAGCTATTCTCACTCTCCCTTCTCAACAGAGGAGGAGGGGGAAACAAGGTTAAAAAGCTCATGGGTCAAGAAAACGAGGAGGGGAACATTTAATTGTTACCATCATGGGCAAAACAGTCTCAGTTTGGGGAGAATTACTTTCATTTATTGCCAATTAAACTCTAAGTGACAAAAAATGGCTTTGACTTGCCAACATTTTGGCTAAGGGGCTCAGTTGTGCCCTGCAGTAAGTTGGTTGGAGCCATCTGGAACTGGTTTTGTATGGCATGGGGCAGCCCCAGCCTCTCATCACACAGGTTGCCCCTCCAATCCCCACTGCCAGCTCCAACACCCAACAAACCATGGAAAACTTTGCAGAGCATGAAGACTCCTTCCAACTGGTTGTAAACAGCACAGGGACAACCAGGCAACAGTTGCAAAAGAAAAAAGGTAGTGCCACAGCTTTCATTTCAGAATATGCAATTACATATATAATTTCTTAGTAATTTGGAACTCTACACAAATTATCATAGACATCTCTTTTATCTACATTCGAGAGTAGGTTCTTTGAATGTGATGTTTCCATATAAAGCTCTATTTTCTGCAAGGATGTAATGTTGGTTTTGCAGATTTCATTCTTGCATATTAAAACTAAATATCTTTATATTTTCCACCTGGATGGGAGAGCATTTCCATATTTCATAACACAAGGTTTAGAAGTTTCATCAAAGCAAATGTATCAGCTCAGTGGTTGTGAGACCTTTGCTGTACATAAAGTGTTAGGATCAAAATACTTCCAAAAAAGTCAGGAGAATCCACAAGACATTTTTATTCAGTTCAGGCAGGAAAGAACCTACTTTATGAATAAATATCCTTCAAATAACTCACTCACAGCAGGAGAAGCAAATATAGAAAAAAAATAAAGGAAATCAGACACTTAAAAAAGAAACTTATTATGCCTCGGAGAAAGAAAAGACCAGTGAGGTCTGACTCAAGCAAAATCAAACTTCACATTAAACAAATTGCACCATTGATTTAGCCCAAAGTCTTGACTTTTCCTGGTAAAAAACCATGACAATAAACTGATTTCGTACATCTGTTAGACTGAGCCTTCCACGTAATGCGTCAGAAGGTGTTTTTCAGCACATCCCATTCTGACAACATTAATCAGCAAAGCCCCTATCAAGCCAGAAAATATACAGGACAGAATTGCAGGATTATTATTAAACCAGAGGCCCTGACACAGTGAGAGCCTACCTAGGGAAACTAAGTTCATGACAGGCTATATAAGGTGTTTTTCTGAGAAGCCGTGATTTTTTCCAGTACAAATGAAACAAAGAAAAGATCTCTGAAGCATGGAGGACTGAATATCAGCTAAAATTGGGGTACTTCAAGCCAGAACAGGAGGCCCTCAAAATACTTTTTCACTGTCATGGATTGTCAAGAAATCACTCTGTCAGTTTAAGATTCATTTACTATATTAAAATACAATACCATTAAAAATTATGTGCCAAGTAGAAAAAAAAATTTAGACAGAGAAATTATATGGACTTTGAGGCAGTCTGAGTATATACCTCTTCACTGTTACGGGACTTTTCAATGCTAAACCTCTTCCCCAGCTTACAAGTGTGAGTTGATGTCGGTAAACTGACATGTCCTTATACTTACTACTCTAAGGTAAATTAATGCAAGAATTTGGACTACTCCTTCTACCATAGGAAATTTTAGTCCTATTTAGAACAAGGCATCAGTCCTTGCCAGGTCAAAGATTTCAATTTACCCAAAATGAAGCCAATTCCTGTATATTGATTGCTCTTCCTGGTTGTAAATTATCATTGATTATTTTGAGAGCAGAAGTGTTGATAGTTTCCTGGCATTGCTGACCTATCTGAAATTAAGTCTACAGTATAATTTCATATTTAGAGTAACTGAAATATGGCTGGACCTCTTTAGTGTTTCAAACCTTAAAAAATAGCAAATACCAATGTCCAATACTCTTTTGGTCAGTGGTGTTTTATTGAAGCAAATAGATTCATTCAAAAGTAATTTCTGGAGGATTGATAATCCCCTAATATATATATATATAATTTATGTTGGTGATCTTAATTCAAAATGCCTAAGAATTCAGTGTTCCTCCATATGTGAGTCTAAAGTACTTTCATGTGGCCTGGTGCAGTGAGAGGGAGGAAGAGTGTGATTTTGAAAAGATTCAGTGGTGTTAGCTTGGGGACCATACTGAAGTACAAACCCCTGGTTCCTGCTTGTCGAGGGAAGCCCAGTCCCTGCAGTAACACCAAATCCATGTCCTGCCTGGTCAAATTCTCTCAGACTATTTCGTTTACCACATCGCCTCAACCACAAGAAAAGGTCCCTTGTTGGGCTGCTCCTCAGAGAAGCCAAGCACTGACCTTACACAAATCCTAACCAGTAGGGATTTCTCTAATAAATAACTGGAGCATCTTAATGGGGTAAAGAGAGGGGAAACTGCACAGTTATAGCTCGCATTCAATTGACTGAATGAGTACAAGCTTTAAGTTCCCAGAACTGTCAATCTGATCTTTTTCACAGATCACTTTTCTCTATCTTAAGAGTACACATCCTTGCTAGACCAATTTGAAGTGTACCTTCTCAAGTAAAACGGGATCAAATGCATCAGTAAAGTCAACCAGAAATAAACTTTGTTACCCTTTTCATTTACTTTCAAATTGTGAAATACAGATATAGAGGCAAGAACAAACAGCTGAAAACTCAAACTCCCTCTTTTCGGATCTTCTGTCAGCAACACCAGTGTTCCTAAAGTAGCTCTCATAATCTGACTCCTGAAAAGTAGAGAGCAAACAGCAGAGTCCAAAGAAGTATTTTACTAAAGGATCTTTTGCATGGCTGGTCTTACTAAGTAATTAAACACAAAAAGTATTAATTTATATTTTCACAATTATTTCTCCATTCCATAGGAAGTCCTAATACTATGTGCAGACAGAATCAATTATCATAGAGAGGATTAGGTCTCTACATATGAATGAACAACCATTGCTGTGAAATACTGAGAAATGAACTAATATCTCAGAAGGGGACCTTTACAGCACAATCACATAGAGAAATCTCTGTATAACAGAGGATGATACAAAACCCACTTCATAATCAGCCCTATGGAAAATATTTTTTAAAATCTTAAAATCTGCTTTCTTAATTCTATAAACTAATAAGTGGTGTAAACATGCAAATCTGCAGTGTACTATCTGCTGTTCACCTTCTTGAGATAGAAGATTATGCCATCCTCCTGAGATACAGTGAATAATGAAGTTGCATAGTCTTACTTTATATTGTTTGTGAAGTCATATCTGAGGCCCACTTTCCTGTGAGAAGCAAAACTGTAGTCACAGCAGCAGATTACCAGACAAGGTTTAGATCAACAATACTATCTAATTTGGAGCTCACTGTATGTATTTGCTTCTTTTGCATTCTGCTGGTTGTAAAAAAGAGCAAAAGATGCAATCAAAGGTAATTGAGGTGAGGAAAATTACCTTGCACCCTTCAAAATAAATTGAAGAAAGACTTTTTTTCATTTTACTGCTTATGTGAGGTGGGACTTTTTATAGGAATTTAACTTTATAGAAATCTAGGCCCTGTCTAGCCTGAAGAAGAGAGATGCTGGGGGAAATATGAGAAGGGGAAACTCCATCTTTAGTACCAGAAAGCTCAATCTCAGAGCTGCGACCATAACAACTGTCTTTCTGTGGCCTCCTTTAAACCTGAGGTCAGGAGCTGAAAGCAGAGTAACAAGGAGGGGAAAAAAGGTTTTGCTTAGGTACTCTTGGATTTTTTAACATAAGTATCTTACTTCTGTAAACGTTCGGTTTTGAGAACAACAGAGTAAAGGGAATGGTGAAAATACAGAATATTTGGGATTTTTTTCCTCCTGTAAAGGAAGAGTATTAGTAGCTTGAAGCCCTTAGTCATATCACATCTGTAGCCTTCAGAAGTGTGCTATAGTCATAAGCTGGGTTAAGTGATTTGGATCAGTAGTGCTCAATACAGAAAACACAGCAGTGTTGCTGGAGGTTTATACCTTCCGGAGGTCTGGACTATTACCTGTTTATCAGTGAAAGAGGTTTGGAATATAAAATAGGAACTGTTGACTAGAATAAGACTGTTGATAATAACTACTCTCAGCACTGTTCTTGGCCTAAAGCAGGAAAAACAGTAAGTGGCAGTAGAAAACATTCATCTGACCAGAATAAGCAGTCAGCAAGACACACTACCATCCATATCCATTTACTCTTAGTACCATTTTAAACTAAAACAACTCTTCAAAGTATAAAGACCAGAAATACATAGTAGAAAATTCTCTATTAGGGAAGAATTTTTTCCTCTGTTGTTGCTTACCCTCAAGAGGATGAATAAGTTGTGCCTGTGCCTGTTCCAGCTCTTAAAGGTCTAGGTAACACACATTTTTTTCCCAGAAAAAAAAAAAAAAGAGCATTCTAATACAGTATTTGCTTCTATACATGAGTAATTCAGCCTAGATCTGTAAAAAATAAATGCTGCTACTGAGGAAAAGCAATAAAAAATGTCCATTCTTGCCATGAAATTTGGAGTCAAAATCGTTGTGCGCCCTCCTGGAATTCCCACCTCTAACGGGACAGCTGGAAGAAAACAATATGATGCAGGGAAAATGCTTTTACCAGTGCGTAATTAATTTTAATTAAGGGGAAGTTATTTTTTTTCTCCAGACTGCTTTACTGGTCAGAATATACATATAAAATCACACCACCAGCAACTTTCATTTGTGCTCTTTCTGTGGCTCAATTTGAGCATTTTACCTTCTATCTCAAGTGAGAATTACAGCAGAGATTTTCCTCAAGACATTTAAGGTCTGCATTCCTGTTAAACACCAGCAAGATGTAGAGCTCTGCGTTCTCCAAGTAACTCTGGAAGTCCCATTGGGTTCTGTTGACTATACCATAGTATTGCTGGAGCCTCAGAAGAGGATAACTCTTGATGGTCACTCATCAGTTAGCACAGAGGCTGAACATATGACCATATGCCTTTATTGTCTGTACTTTTCCCAATTTCTCTTATAATATTCTTTTATAAGGCTGATCTTCTGCAGCAAAGGGGGAAAATGCTTGTAGTGAGACAAAGTTTATGAAGATGGGTATCATCTACATTGTGCAGACAGTAGCTTCCCTTGGAGACCTTCACATGAATTCTTGTCAGACAAGACAGGAAACTTGTCACTTGCTCCAGGACTGCCTCACTGTGCACCTGGCACTTCAAAACAAGTTTAGTGCTCAGGTTCAGCAGACTGGATCCCACACACTCTTTCTTTGGTTTACTTGTTTTCTTTTCCTATTATTTTGGGTAGTGTTGCAAAGAACCCCCTTTGGAGACAAACTTTTCTGAGTTAGGCATGATTTCAGACATGGCAGTCCCTGAGCTCAGCAAAATAAAACAAACAGATGTTTCAAGTTTTTGAAGGAATGTAACCGTGAAAATAAGACAGTAATAATAATGACAAGCTCTAGCTTAATCTAAAAATTACTGGCCAACTTTTTCTGCTTCACAGTACCAGATTCTTTTTCCTCATAGTCTAGTTGCAAAATCTAATTCTCAAATTTATCTGTTTTATTTTTTAGATCCTCAAATGATGCAGAGGGAACAATTATCTTTAGGACATATCTTTATTTATGCTTTTGATCAAACTGGCCCTTTGCTTGGCACAGTGTACATAGCAGTTTAGATCATAAGGTTTAAGGGTAAGATTCTTCTTTTTGGTTTTGCTCTGTTCAATGTCCAACAAAATTAAGTCAATTATTTTATGTGTTTCCTAAGAGCCAATAATTAGGTAAAGAAAATATGGGGCTTGAAAATAGCTGCTGACCTAAGCTTCATTTTGGTATTCATTCTACTTATATTGTTGATTTTGGAGGCCATACATTTTGGTGTTTAAACACACCTAACACCTCTGATACCTCCAAGGCTTCTGTAAAGCAAGTCCTTGGAGCACACTAGCAGTCAGTGACAGTGTTGGTAGAAGAACCCAAGGGCTCTGTCCTTGTCAGTCCAACCAGAAACAAGACACAAAACCAGTGAAAATTATTTGGCACAGGTTTATTATTACAAAAAGACCATCAAAGTTGGAAAAAAAAATAATATATACTTGGTAAACCCACTCATTTGCATATATAATCAAATGTTCAGTGGGGCTTGCAAAGTCTCCATTTTGAGTGATGTACCCTTGAAACAGCACTAATGAAAACACTTCTGTTCTATATTTCCTGTGTGTACTTTAATTTCATTTATGAAAATGAAGGCTTGATTGTGTATTTTTCTCTGCCATTTGGTAGCCTGCCATCAAAACTCTAAGTGACATAACACACAATAGATTTATGCACCATGAAGCAGGCACAGTAGGGGTCTGGGGTATTCATGTTTTATTTCCAGTTAAACAATACACAGGGGGCTGTCACACTAACAAGGTATATAATGATTGACTTGCACAGCCACTCTGAGACCTTTACTCTGATACAACTGAAATCTCAATAAACAGGGAATTTACATTTGAACAGCTGTTTATTTTGTAATGCTGTGTTTTATCCATTTCCTTTTCTGAATAGTACATATGGTTCATTCCTATTTAATTTTTAAAAAAATCATTTGTTCAACTTGAGTCACAGTTGTACAAATTAAAGCTTTTAAATAAGGTTTTGCTTTGTTCTTTTCACACTTCTCTTTATTTAACATGTCATTCGGCCTTTTGGTATACACAGTTTACAGACAACCCTTAGCAATGTAACTCTGAACTCTGTGATGCTGCAAGTCTCTTTTATTGGAGGTATCCTATTGTTTAAAATTCATAGAATAATTTAATAATCATGTTACTTATAAGCTCATTAAACATCAGACTCAGAGCCCTATAATGGTGTCTGTGGTCCTTTATCTCATACAAGAGCCATAGAAAGAGAAAGTCTCTGCAAAGCAATGTCATCTCTGGAGCTTGGTTTATGAGTTCCGGGTGCAGCAATGCTGTCTGTAGCCCTCTCCAAACTGTTCTAGAACATACTCAGGGACCTGTAAGCTAAGGTTCTGTCGCTCTGACATGATGCATACCCAATCATCAGTAAAAATTAGCATTAAGCAATTATACATCTGAAGTAAGGCAACAATTCTAACTTTTAGCTGTGAGAAAGGTTTGATCCTGATAGTTCATTTTTATACTCAAGTTCTGAGGCATAAAATCTTACTTTGCGAGGATTGGTTTTTGTGCAGCACAATTTCAATTCCTTAGGCAGTAGGGATAGACTTCTGGCTGCTGGATCACACAACAGTTCATCTGGGTTTGGGAGGCACCAAAGGTGTAGGAGGATCTCCTGGTGTAGAAATTATGAAGGACATCCACTCTGACAGCTACCACAGTCTTTTTGGAACAGGCAGCTTACACAACTTCAGCACACAGAACATGACCCAGTGCCCACACCACAAAATATTTAACCCAATCTATGTGGGCACTCTTTGCAGCTTCATTAAATATAGTGAGTTTTAAAACTTGAAAGTTCTGTCATTTTGCTGTGCCCACACATTTTAGCCAAACAACGGGGCTCTGGGAAAAATGACCACTCAATTACTGAGCATTTGGCAAGTAACGAGGCACAGGGCAAAATCCTTAGCCATGACAAATCAATACTCCTTGATTTATATCAGCTGAAACTCTGGCAGTGTAAGTCTCTGAGTAAAGCCGCCACCCTACACAAAGTGAAGAGGCATTTCCCACTCTTTTACCATAAAATGAGGCCCAGCAGTCAGCTTCTGATATCCAAAAATTCTTTGAATCAAAACAGGCTCCTGCATGAAGAGTTCAGGTTTGTTTGTCCCTGAGCAGTGATTTTTCTCTTGTATCTTGTAATTTACATTAGAATACATGGGTAATAAATCATTTCTGTCATGCAAGATGCACAACATTCATTGAAATTCACTGGCAGCAATTGAAAAAACATACCTGCAACAGGCAACTGGGCTAAACCTTGTGGGTGAGCTCTCCCGGGTGTAGACATGTAGGTCTGTATCACCTAACCCTCAGCTGAAAGAGATTGACCGCTGTCTGGTTTTATACCAACAAAAACTGGAGAGAGGGAGACATGAAAGAAAATTGGAAAAGGTAAAACTGAGTACACAAGCTTTCCTTTTTAGGACCTGCAGGGCTTTAGCCCATCGATCTTTGACCTGGATTTTTCTCTTAAAGGAGGGACCCTCAGCACGGGTAAAACGCCACTAAGCGCAGGATATTTTACATTCAATGGCATTGACCATGCCTGTGAGTTGTTTTTTTCCTTACCATATTTATCTTGCCATAATGTTGTTTACGTTTTACTTTGACAACGAAATGTAAGTGGGTAGTTATTAAGACAGTCCTTAATATCTTGTTGTCTATCTCAGCCATATGACACATCCTGTTCTTCAGACAGGCTGCAGATAAACAAGGTGCTTTTCATTAAACACAGTTTGCCTCACATGAGCAATATACAGGCAACCTACAACTGTTGTGAATTAGCAGCAGAAATCTCCTCACATTTTGCCAGGAGGACAATCTTTTCTAACATTTTTGCAGTTGTTTTGTTTTAGTGTTTCTCTGTCTTTCAAGGTGGCCAGTGGAGGGAGTTGGCAGCACATTCTCCCTTTCCATGATCAAGCTGCCCTTTTGATGCTCCCGGTCCATAACAGAGGTTGTAATATTCAGCAACGTTCTGCACTGGCAGCTTTGCTGCCTGAGGCACAAAATTAGCTTTGTTTTGTCTTGCAGTGGAGCATATATTTGTGATCCACAATTCACCTCAAAGGCCATAGCCAAACTAGCAGCAACAGATTTAGGAGCTGCTGTGATTAAATCAATTGCAAAGACAAAAGAAATAAGAAACAAGCTTATTGCTAGCCAGAGGAGCAACAAGAAACAAGTAGCTGTAGATTGGGATGTCCCAGGGTCTCTGTGTCTGTATCAATACTCATAAATAAAAATGCGATCAAGTGCTTGGCTCTTCATTTCCCTCAAGCAAGGCAGCCTCAGACAGCTGCATTCTCCTCCTATGCTCTTGCCCATCCCTCCCTCAGCACCTGGGACTGCTCTGCTCCCATCTCTGGGGCCCTCCAGCTGTGCCTCTGTTCCCTACAACTGGGACATGGACCAGCTCCTGTGGGATCAGGAGGTGGTGGCGATCCCTACCCTGGAGAGAGAGAGCTGTGGGACAGCCAAACACACACTCCCCACATCTCTGGGGCCATCACAAGGGGAACAGCTTGCAAAGCCAGAGCCTGCAGATACGGACTGGGGTACAGAATGATGCAGCTCAGTGTTTTCAAGCTTTGCATCCATATTCACAGAACAGGTCTGCTGTGTTTTATAGGCATGCTGAAAGTTTTAGTCCACTGTGAGAGACCATTAAGGCTTCTCCTCTGTTTTTCCTGTTATCTACACAAAAAGCCAAACCAGAGCTATTTTCTTTGATTTATAGGATGAATAGCAGGGGGATGAAAAATATCCTGGAAACCTGTACTCAGGTTTGTCAGACAAATGAAGAACTTGCTGTCATCAAAACACAGCAATACTCAGCTTTGGATCCTCACCCTTCCTAAAACATAAATGTGCTAGTGTGAGCCCCTGGCTTAAAACTAGGAAAAAGACCTTCCAAACTTCTTCCCACAGATGTGGGGAATGAGGGATCTTTTATTATTTTTCGATACTTGCATTGCCAAAACTAGCATCAAGAAAAATCATTTAGTGTGTTTGCAATTTCTTTGGACAGATATATGAAGTCTGACTTGCCTTTGAGTTCTGAACAAATTGTTCCCTTTGTTGCTTTCCATTATGAATATCTTGAGATGTTTGTTTGTTTTCTCCCTGGCTTGCAAATTAAAAAAATAATACAAAAGGAAAAGTACACTTGTTTGAGCCATCTTTTAATCAACACCACACAAAAACTGCTTCCCTAGATTATTTAAATAGTAGCACTGCAATTCTTATGTACCTTTAGATGCTGAAATTAATCAAATGAAATCCAGTTAATGTGGAAAAATACTTGCAAAATAGGCTTTAATGACTGAGGACTTATCAGAAAATCTTCAGAAATATGCAAATGCAACAAAGCACATTATTACAAGAAACAGTCTTAGGAGAGCCACATGAACATTGTTCATATAGCAATGACTGCTACATAGTCTTGTCATCTTCAGGGAAAATCAGCCTTCAGGTCCTGCTCTGAGTAATAGTTCTGTTTAAGTAGGGTGCACCCACAAACACTCAGATCCCACTGAAGTCAACAGCACTCAAATTATATTGGCCTGTGGGTATGTGACTCAGTGCTTTCCTGAACAGGTGTGAGTTTTATTTGGACTTAAAAGCATTGCCTGACTGAGAGTTTAAATGAATGCTGTCAGCTCAGTCAGCAGCCGCTGTAAACCAAACTGCAGCATCAGTTTTCTAGAATTCCCTGTTCCTCTATACTCCTCATAAAGGCTAAAGAAATAAAGAAGTGGTGCTTAACTCTGCTGATATAAAGCCTTCACCTTTATCTTTTACTCTTGGAAAGTATAAAACACGTCTTTTATCCAAGACCTCCATTGATTCCCCTTTAAACGTTCTTGGTTATATAATTATTAATTTTTCTTGTTCCTTTAATGTTTGTGCCCTGTTGAATTCCAAATGTCTGAATCAATATATTTTTATCTTTTAAGCAGAACAGACATGTATTGGAGCAAAGGTCATGCCACTAGAACTTGTCTCTGCATGCCAGGGTAACTGCTGGACTCTTTACACTATTGATACAGTGGCTGAAACATTTTTAGCCATCAAACTGATTCAGACATCTTTGAACTGTCCCTATGCAATAATTAAGCGTTATTATGCTACAGTACAGATGGAAAGTGAAAGTCAAGGCTTTGTGGCTGGATGTCTCGATGATTTACTCCAGCCTCCACAGAAAAACAGTGCAGAGCAGGGACTTGTGGTCCTATTTCTGGCAGGAGTCTAACCCCTTCACATCAACTCACTGAGCAGCATATTTATATTTAGTCCACACTAATCTAAATTTACCTCACAGCCTCCTAACACTGTGAATCTACATGTAGTTCAAGAGTCTGTCACAAAGGTTATCTGAATCCTTGTTCACTTTTTCATAGATAAAGTTCTCTTGGCGGATGTAGTTTTGACATAAGGCAGGCAGGAATTTCAGATATACTTTCCTAAGTGTTAGTAAAAGAGGCTTGGAACTTTGTTACCAAGAGAAAAGCAGGCTTGCAATTGCTTCAGAGTTGTAAATCAGAAGCAGTCTCATTACCTCTACTGTCATTGTTCTCATTCCTATCGGTAGGATGGCAAAGGTGCAAACTCAAGTCGAGTCCAGACACAGACCCATCCGTTTCTCTAGTAACCCTCAGAAGTGGATTGCAATGCAGTTGCAGCTGAATTCTCTTGTGATGCAGTACATACGAAAGTGTAAAGCCAACAAGCTTTATAGGCTGGAAAAATTATAAGACTCAGGTTCTCAAATGAATTTGGGAGTTTTAATGCTTTGTCTAGACTGAGGCATCTCCAGAGGTCCAGAGCTCCATAGAATGATGAGCTCCTGCCTTATGAATAAAAACATCTACATCAAAATTCACAGTCATTTTCAAATGTCTTCTTCACAATATAACTTCTTGCTCTGTAATTTTCTTAAACCTGAGAACTATACCTATTTTTGTGTGTGCACATGGGCAGATTTGTGTTTGAATGTAATGCCCAATACTGTACACTCTAGTCAGCCTATATACCAAGTAACAATTGCACCAGAAAGTTACAATAACCTTTCCCTTTGTATTTTAGAAATTCTTTTTCGCCGGTACTTAGACAGCTGGCCACTTTGCTTCAAGTCATTGCTTGATGGTCTTTTTTGTACCATCAACATGCAGTGATGGTATTGGCCATACTGAAGCACTTAGCAGGGAGGACCAAAACCTGCAACTTCCAATAGATATAACCATCACTTAGAAAGGAAAAAAGTGTCCTTGTAAGATTATAAGCTAATAAGTCAGTAAAACATCACATAGGGAATCACAGACCCTCTGCTTGTCTTAGTTTGTTTCCTAGAGATGGCTAGCCATAGGAAATACATAGAAAAATGGCATTAATCTGTTGTTATATTTTACCCACGTGCCTATTTACTCTAATATTTTTTTACTGCAGGAGCTGTAAAATGAAGAAGTTTATGGCTTGTATGAAGCTCAATAAGGATGATGATTCATCTCTAGAACAAATATTTGGACATTAAAAAAAAAAAAAGGAAGATTCAAGAAATGACGTCTGCCTCAATATAGATTCTTTTGTGAAGAATGCTGTCCCTACTTCCATCACCAACTGACTCAGCTCACCTTTTCACTGTGAGCAACCAACAGACAGACCACTTAGTCCTTTTCCACACTTTCCTGACACATGTAATGTATAGTGTTGTAAGGCTTCTTCACATTAGTTCATTAAATTTGCCTTGGTCTACACTCTGGCACTGAGGCCTACAGGCACAGACTAGCCCTGTCCATGCTTTTAAACCCCCCTAGTCTCCAAGAGGCCAAACTGCCTTTGGGGAGTTACTAGCTCCTGAATCACTCTATGAGCTGGCTGCAAGTTGTTATTTTCTGTGGGTCACAAGTGTGCCGTTCATGGGCTGTTGCAGCAATAACAGTACAGACAACCAGGTGCCTGTGCCCTGGAGCCTTCCCTGGCACCACTTAATTTCCTGGCATAGATATAGTCATTTGCTCAGTCCAGCATTACCCAAGTTCATTATCTTTTCATACCTCTGAAAATCAGAAAGGTTTCCAAAAGCTTCCCAACTCTGATCACCTTCCTAACAGAAAGGGCAAATCTTTCTTACATGGGAAACAAGGGCATTATATTTAGACATGATGAGTTTGGGGCCTGAGATCATTACTTACGTGGTCTTTTATCAGTTGCAGAAGTTTTAAAGCAAGACAGAGTGAGAGCCTACCAAAAGAAATGGTGTCTGATATTTGTCACCATGGCCATGATGCGTCTCCAGCATCAGACAAGGAGAACTGAACCCAGGAGAAGAGTGATCTAGTGGTGTGTATGCACCATGGTTATGGTGTTACACATGAGTATGAGAGACTAGTTTACCACCAACTAATGGTTGGGTCTCATCAGGCAACCTGCAAAAATTGGCTCTGGAATTCCCCCCAGCCTGCGTCAAGCACAAAACAAAACTACAGTTGAAGACAGAAAGTTAATTTGTTCTAATTCAGGAGTGGGGAGGACTAAATGCTGTCATGAGGTGTGCAAATGCAACTCAGCTGACTAGTGCTAACTCTCTACAGTAGCTCCATCTCTATGTTTCTGCTGACATTCCTTAAGACGAAAAGTTATTAAGGATTTTTTCAGGAAGAACAACACTGAAAAGCAGAAAGAGACATCACGATTCACAGATCCGACACCATGCTCCCAGTTTACATAGCTTTCTGCCCAAGACGAAGGGACTAGCAGTACTATACATGAGATTAATTTCTCAGTTGCAGTAATATTGCATTATCAAACAACCCCTTCATGAATAAAGATCACATCCACAAGAAGTTTTAACAATTGTCCATGAGACATGGACATGAGAAAGCAAGGCACCATATTTAAACCTCTAATATGCCTGAAAGCCAGTTTTGGAAAGAAATTACTAGATTATGAGAAAGTATTAGATGACTAAAGGAATCCATTCCAATAGAAGTGAAATCATGTGCTTTTAATGGAGGGGGAAAAAACACTTTTAATTAGAAAGTGACAGTGATACTTGTCATAAATAAAGTATCTGGCTTAGTAAGTAAGTTTTTACTGCTACATCATCGGATCAGTAAAGATTCAAAATAAGAATGTGCTTCAGGTTTTTCCAGGATCACAGGAAAAATTTCTAGCCTATTGAGAAATCATGTAACTCCAAATGCTAACTAAGTGTATTTTACAGAGAGAGAGGTGTGTGTCTGAGGTGCTACACATTTATTCTTCTTTATCTAATACATGCAGCTCTACAAATGAAAATGAAAGGAAATAAGAAATACACCTGGTTCAGTATTGACCTTCATCATTATTACTCTGGCATTCATAGTTTCCTTCAGTACACATTTTCCTGTTAATTCACATTACCTATTGATGTAGAAAGCACTTCGTTATTTCTTATCCATCAACTCATTATTTAAGTTAATATATTGTTTAGTGAGTTTAATATTTTTAAGTTCTAAGGAATTTCTAGATATAAATGACTATATTACAGGCTCTGTGCTCAGGAGATGGCTTTCTGGGGAGAATGTTAATGGGACCCACAGAAAATAACTTCAATGTATTATGTGTGGACCATTTGAATTTTGAAAGGAAACATTAAAAACTTATGAGTAACATTAAGCCTAACACTAAAAAGCAAGCCACTGTTATCAAACATTATAATGGCAACATCATCAGAAGTATCAGAAGCTACAACTTTATTATGGAACTCTATCCCAATTATTAGTGCTACAAAATACAAACTTTGTCACTGTTTCTAACGATTTTGAACTTCTGTCTGTCTCTTCCCAGCTTTCACAGAATCACAGAATATCTTTCCTCAACTATGCTCCATGTCTTGGAGGACCATGCTAACAGTACACCTAATTCCCTTTGCCATTAATCAGCTTTGCATTTCCATTTGATTTGCTGGCCTGGTTTGAAAATTCATCTCTCTGTCTTGACAAATGACTATCAGTCATCTGTCTCCTCAGTTTATCTCATTCCCATGTCCAGATCACAAGCCCTTCTTCTTCTCTTTGGTGTCTCCTGCTCTTTCTTTCTCTCCCTTTTCTTATCATATGCTCATGAAGTTCTCCAGACCTTGCCTCTCCCCACTCACACTTCTTTTTTTCCCACCTTCCCAGTGCAAGGTCTGTCCTCCTCACCTACATCACACCCCCACCTCCTGTTTCTTCTCTTCCCTTCTCCCCAGCCTGGACAACACTCTCCACTCTGAATTCTCTCCCTTCTCCTCCCTTTCTCCTTCAGTTCTTCAGTTCTGCTACATTCCTAGTCAAAAGAAACTCTGTTCTTAAATAGAGTTCTATTCTAAACTTAAACCAAATCCCATGTTTCCAGAGCAAGCAGTTTGCCACCACCCTTGATTAGTCCTTCAGTCTTTTCCTTTTCCTTGTCCTTTTCCTTGCCCTTTTACTTTTCCCTTTTCATTTTTCTTCTCCTTCTCCTTTTCCATCTCACCCTTCCCAACCACACACTTCTCCTGCTGCACAGAATTTCACCAGCTTATTTTGAATGAAAATTGTCAGGTTTTTCAAAACTCCTTCCCTTCCAAGATTTTTCTTCTCCTTCTACAGGGCATGCAGGACATTTATTCTGTAATATTTATTCTAAGCAGACAAACATCTCATCAGTTTCCTTCAAACTTGTCTTTTAATCCTACTGGCACTCCTTCACTCCCTCTTTAGTATCTCTATTTCTCAATTTCCTCAAGACTCTCCACCTCACAACATGGACGTCTTTTTAAAGATAAACCACCTTTGACTCCACTCCTCTCTACCAACCATGCCACCCACCTTTTTTGTCTGCAAAAGTATTCTGAAGCTCTTCCAATCAAGCTCAGTCTTAAGCCTTCTTTTCTGACTTCTTTTCTTTCCCCTTCAATAAAGACACATTTTCACCAAAGTCCCACACAGATCATTCCTCCCAAAACCCAGAACTAACACTCTTTGTCACCCTCTCCAACCCACCCACAAGACTCTTCTCGTAAATCTGCTCACTGTGGACTTTGGCTCATCTATGTCTTGATTGTCCTCTTTCCCTCTAACCACACTCCAGTGTACCTTTCAAAGGATTTTCCTCGTTGTTCCCTCCAATTTTCCACAAAAGCCTTCTACACCTGGGCTCTGTCTCTGTTTCTTTTCATGTTGTCTCCAGATAATTCATTTACAGATAATTATACAAATAATCAAATTCCAGATAATTTAATCTGCAAAATAAATAAATAAAGTACCTGCTCCATGTTTCAGCCATCTGCTTAAGAGTGGCACAGCCAGAGTAGTGCTCTTCATCTTTCCTTCTGACATTTTCCCCTTTTTCTGTCACTATGGAAATACCACTGTCTTGCCTCTTCTCCAGCTCCTCAAATCCATGGCTTTGGCACAGCCTTTAGCTGCATTCCCAATTGATTCTTACTCCCTCTTTTTACTTTACAGTTAGAAGTTATACACTTTTATTCTCATTCATAACATAAAACACTCCTCCAGCCTCTCATCATCTCCCATCTCAACTATCATCTACAAATTGGTCAAATATAACATTGCTACCTATTTTCATTCATAATATTACAGTGAAGAAAACTTTCCTAGCCTTTTGCTCTGAGCATGTGATCTCACTTTTCACAACCTTCCCCCTCTTCATTCACACCAAACATCAGCTTCTTGTCTTCATTCTTCACAGCTTGTCTCCACAGTATTTATCATCTTTCATATACTAAAAGTGACAGTAACATTTAACACACATTCCCACAGCACACTTGGCAGGAACAGGCATTCAGGGCCAAAAGCAGAGGAGAGGTGAAATAATGCTGCTTGCACGAAGCTGGCGGGATGTGCACAAGTGCCAACACAGCTACTTAACCTAACTTGGATGGTAAGTAAGGGAATTTACTCATCTGTAGCCTGGGGAGCAAAATAAAGTTTCATTCATGCAAGATAAAGCAGGAAGAGGCAACCCTTCTGAATCAGACCCTCCGCAGGTGGTAGTGAACGATGAAGACAGAGTCCAGGAGCCAGAGGCAAAGTGCCACTGGGCTGATGTTGGCAGCTCTGTACAGCAGGCAAATTTTTTCCAAAGTCAGTGCTGAGTCAATGCCTACAACAGAAAGGGACTTGCAAAAAATATTCTCCAAAGCAGTTATTATGTCAGCCTCCTAGTCTTTCTTTTGAACAATCCTCCTAAAAATATTCGCAAAAGGCAGTCACCATGCATGAGGTGGCTGAAAGAAAAAGGTTCTGTACATCCCAACCCATTAGAGCCAAACTGTGCTGTGCATGCAGCCTGTCCATCATTCATCCCTCCTTTCTCAGATCAGTGCTGTTCTCCTGCCTGGACCTCAATCTCTGCTGCATATCTGGGGAGACTTTAGGGCCAGTTTTGAGAGCACCTTCCCCTCATCCACTAGGCTGAATATGAAGCTTTTGTACCAATAAATGACAACATTTTAGCCTTAAGTTACCTAATCTGTAGATACATGCAGATACAATAATTGTGAGGGCTAAATACTGTCATTTGACATAGCATCAAATCTGAATTGTTTCCCATTCATGTACCCTTTAAAAGCAAATTGTCTAGGTATTTGGCTTAAAAAGCCTCATACTCAGAAACAGGCATTTTGTCCAAACAGGGACAGAGCAAACCTTAAAGGTTTGTCCTGCTTCAGTTGTGATGGAAGTGTTTTCCATTGAATGTATTTCTTTCTGCTGTGTATAATTTTGTCATATAACAGATGGGACAAAAACTAGGATTGCCCTTGTGGTGTCCAAAGGGCCATGATTTTCAAGCCAAGGAGCCCACTCTGCTCCTGTAAGCCCTATGTCCAATCAGAAAGTCAAATCAACATGCTTATAAATTCATACTTGTTAAAAGGGAGAAGAAAATTAAGAAATCTCCCTGACTATGTCTTCACAGAAAACTTGGGCCCCTTTCCAGCTTCAAAAGGTGCCTTTAACAGGCTTGCACTGTGTAGAGGCAGCTCCCAGAAGCTGGGGTGCAGCCTGCAGCTCTGGCCAGCTGTACCCAGGAACAAAGCCGGGCTCCAGGCACCACAGCTCCTGCAGGCTGGATGAGCCAAGACCCTGCCTCCCTGTTTCTCCCGGGTGACGAGACCGCCTGCAAACAGCAGGACTTCACAACAACTGAATCCCCTTCTGCAACAATATCACAGGCACTCCTGTTTTCTAAGGTCTTGCTGATTTGAAACACTGTGTTTTCAGTTCTCTCTTCTACTTTACAGGATGACCAGGGAGATTTATCAGCAATTTAGTGCAGAGAGAAAAAGGGCAGGGGCAGTGGACTGTCAACATTAGACAAGAACGCATCCCCCACCAGCACAGTGCCTTCAGAAATAAAATGGAGAGCCTCCCTGCAAAGATCCCTGCAGCAATTTAGTTTGAAGAAATATGCCTCCCTCAGGACTCTTCTTATTGCTGCCAGAGTTATGAGGGCCACACGCTGCCACATCATTAGTATGGTGCGTTTAATTAGCACATACATGTTGTGTTGTGTTTCTTTTGAAATAGTACAAAACTACATGCATTGTGCAAACTCCCTGCATTAAAATGACAAAATAAATCATGTTTTCTTTCAGGTAGCAATTTTTAATGGTAATACATTGCAGAAAAAAGGTCAAAAACAAGAAAGAGAGAAAAATAAATGGGAAATTCAAATAAAGAGATGCTGAAGGAAGGGAAGGAGTTAATTGGAGTCTTCTTAGGGCACAAAAGATTGAAGGAAGATTTCAAGGCATTAACAAAGCTAGCATTTCTGGAATGTAAAATAGTATTTGGATTGCACAGCTCAATACCATGCTAGAAATCAATATTCTCTGAAATGTAGTAGAATTTAAGAAGGTGGTGTAATCATGGTCCTTTTGGTAGTGCCTCACCACGGGATTCTTAGGCTGACAGTTTCTTACGGAGGGTTGACAACTTTTCTTCTTGACAACTAAGAAGGTTCTCTCAGGTCAATGACAAAATAGGGAAAAGGAATATTTCCAGGTCCCAGCTTCATTAAAGCCTGAAATCCGTACAAAAGAGTTTTGCATAGCTTTCCTCCCATGAGGAGATCATGCTCAGATGGATCAGCTGAGATGTTCCTACTAGCCATACACCCAGTAAATGTGGTGATGCTACAGCGTGAGGTCCTTAATTGGCCCTTCCTTCTTGGCTTGATAGAGCCTGAATTTATTTCCTTGAGGGCATGGTTCAAGGTCTGCTGATAATGCCAGCATTTCTCTGAGGAGTTTTAGTGGACAGCCAAGTTATCACTGAGGGACTGATTGTGGTTTTATTTATCTCTTTATATTGGAACTTGCTTTTCATCTATTTTCTGCAGTTGCATACATGACCTCAGAGACCTTTTAAAATTAAGAACACCTTATTAATGAGAATGTGTGCTACTCATCTCTTTTTCCTGTTTGTGCAGTTCCTAGCAGAGTGGGGGTTTGTCTGTGACTGAGCTCCAGTTGCTATGGTAATACAAGTAATAAATAAATAGTAAAAATAATACACTGGAATAAAATATTCTGATTTTGTAAGCATGTCCTCTAGAATTGCAATAACTGCACTTCCTACAGTTTGGTGTTTACGAGCAACATTTCTGAGCAACTAGGGTACCCCAAAACACTTCCTAACAATATCATGCCTTGTACATACCAGAAAATTGTAATGTGGCTCTATCGTGTAATGGTGCAGCTTTTTGGCAGTGTTGGTCATGACTTTGGTTCCCTGTTGCCAGAGGTGTGCCTGGGAGAAGATGTGTGTTTGTGTGTGTGTGTGTGTGTGTGGGCATGTGAGTGCATATGCCAGAGCCAGGTATGTCCAAACTGGTAAGTTTGCACTTATGAAATACAAGCAGCAACTTCATGGGCTTCTCTTTCTCTACAATACCATAACATACCTACTCTCATTCAGATGAAAAATCTATTACACTTCTCCAGCTGTGCAAAAAACCACCACAAAATAGATCTAACTTCTTTTATGCTCCCTTTAAAGAATATTTTTATTTCTCATATAACAAGAATTAAGTTCATCTAACCAAGATGAAACTAGTAGATCAAGAGTCATATTTGAAAGAACTGAAGAATTGATGCTCCCTGAATAATCTCAAAATTATTTTATTTTTTGCTGTCTTTTTTTCTGAATGTGTACTAACATGCATTTCCACTGCAGATGATTTCTAGATGAGTTCTAGAAATTGAAACCATGCAGAAGAATAGCTGATTTTCCTCCTGTTTTGCAGGGAAAAGTAACAAATATTGGTGAAATCTGAAGTGCCTGTAGATTTTTTATTGTGACAAAATTACATTTACTCCTATAAGAATGATACTTTAAGTTCATACAGAGATACATAGGTATGTGCATATGCATGTGTACTGACCACGCAGAAACTGCTGCTAGGTGTATTCAGAAAGTAAGGAAGTATAAACCTTTATTCTTGAACAGTGACAGATACAACTTAAAATATCTAGTTGCTCCACTGGTCATTGAAATGTTTAAGTATATTTTTGCCTGTTGACACATTTCCAAAGTAGATGAAAAATTAAATGTTAAAAATAGAAACTATAAACATTACTGGCTTGCAAACAGAAAGGAAGATTAAATCTACAGTGCTCAGGTATAGTAAAAAGACCTGACGAAACTGTAAAGATGTAAAAGAAGTTCATGTTTCTAAAGATAAATCTTGAAAAATTAACTTGATAATGCTGTACATCTTCATTGCATTATATTTCACTATATGGGACTAAGGACCAGCAGTAACACAGACATATGGAAATTGCAGTTGTTTACTACAGCAATTCTTAAAAAAAAAAGTGACTTATTCTGAATTAGTTATTAGTTACAGAAAGCATTTCTTAAGAATTAAAGCACGGCAGTAACAATTTCTTTTATTTTTTTTTATAGCAGGCCTCAGCAGGGAAAAAATGGGAAATTAAAAAAAAATTCCTACCTTTTTTCCAAATCCTCTGGTTAAAGAAGACACTCCTCCAACTCACATCTTCTTACAAGTAGAGAGTAATATGACTTTACAACATAACAAACATCCTTTGAAAGAAGACATTACATGGGAGAAAAGTAAACTTGCCCTTCAACCACAGCCAAAGCCACATCCTGCTCTTTTGAAGACACCAGGTTATGAAAGATTGCTCTAGCTTTCTCATGGGAAAACAAGTGGCCAAAGATGCAATGGGAGAGAGCAGTAGGATGTGACCCCCATTTCTCCAGCTCACTACTTAATCATTGGCTTCTGCCTGATTCTGCATCCTCCAGGGGTGACATCTCTCTCAAGGATACCTAGCAGACGACACCCTGAACAGCAAATAGGTGAGGTAACATCTGGTTTTATGAATCCTGCCAAGCAGCCAAACATTTGCTCATGTCAGGACTTTAGGTAATTAAGTGTATGGATGCCTGCCCACAGAAAACTGAGTATGTTACCAGGACAAAGAGCTACACTAGTGAACATCAAACATCTGTACAGATGGGTGGGAGGTATATGAACACAGTGCTGTCTCAGGCACCAGGCCATCTCTTCCTCCTGGTGTCTTCAGCCCTCATTGTCAAACCCTAGGGTATATCTACTACCAACCTAAAAAGCAAATTTCTCATGACAAGCAGAATGATCCAGGAACATCCAGTCCCTGCTTTACCTCAGATTAAAGAGGCAAGCTGCTTGTTAACAGCAGTAACCTGATGCACTTTTAATGCCAACTCTTGCCCAAAACTAGGAGTCTTCTTACGTATTGCAAATCCAAAACTGAGGAAGAGAAATGAAGGGACAGGTTGGGGTAAAAGAGGAGCCTAATACTTCATCCCCATATCCTTATCCTCTAAAGGTGCAAAGACACTCAGTGCTGTTGTTTAGGGAGTCAAATTTTGAGATGGTAAGTAGTGGTAAGCTTAATGTTCAAGAGTAAACCTATATAATTTATATCTATTAAGCCAAAAAGTAAGATATTAAATAGGATCTTCACAGTCTGGACAGAGTTAGAATAATCAATACAAGTGGTTTCCTGAATTAGCTTTACATAGAGCACAACCTGAATTGTAAGATAAGTTGGGTTACTCTTCATCTTTCTGGTTGAGCAGAGCATGGTTCACCAAAGGGCCACCCACCCTCTCTCTCCACCTTTGGCAAAGGCATCAGGCCATCCCTACAGCGCTGTTTCCAGGTTTCCCTGTAGAGACTTCATTAAAGAGAATAGCATTTGTGTTCAATATCATTCAACATCAATGTCAGGATTAAAGCACTGTCTGCAAGTGCTCATCCCTTGCATTTGCAAGTGGCTTCCAGCCCCCTCCAGGCAGCAGAATGAGAGGGAAGCCCCACTGAGCTCCCTCCTCTCTTCTACTGACCATGAATGTTAAGGTGTGCAAAACCGAGGGTTTGTGAAAAAGTATGTTGAACAGCTTTACTGGAAGGACAGATTTCCTTCACAGACTGTTTCATGTGCAGACCAAGGAGAGCAGAGGGCCTGGCTGCTGCAAGGCTGATGGAGGAGTGCAAGTAACTGGGGGCCCTGGGGAAAGGGATCTGATTTGGAGCTCACAGTCATGACTACAATTACATCTAGCAGGACTCAAACTCCTAATTCTCTCTTTTCACTGCTAAAACTCTTGAGAAAATGCTCCTTAAAAAAACAATCTGATGATTTTATGCTGGCTTGGAAACATAAAACCCCAGCACCCAAAATAACCTTGGTGTATATGTAACTTTTTATTGATCTGATATGAATTCCACCCTCTTTTCCACCCAAGATGAAACACTCATTATAGAATTACGTCCACCGTGTGGTCAGCTTGGCTTTTCCCATGTGGTTGGTATAAGGTACTAAACAAAATGATGGATCTGTTAACACAAGACAATTTGATATCAGAACAGACAGTGCTGCAGCACAGCTCCTTGCCAGTGCGAACCATTACCTGAAGTTTTCCCTGACCATGTTGTCTGTGTGCTGACACCAACGAATCTTGCTGATTGAGTCGAGTCCTCTTTCCTGGAGGTATCTTCTTATTCTGCAGCACTACTTCCCTTTCTGAGCTACATGCAGAGCTCCTGCTGAAGTCCTGCTTGCCCTCACTCATGATCATGAGAGACTCTTTTCTGTGGAACGTGCCCTGGTGGCAGTAGAGGTGGTATATTGCGGAGGCATTACCAACATGGAATTATTTCTTTTCATGGGGGGAAGGACACAGTCTGTTATTTTTATCTTTATAAACCCATCTGGACATCTTCAGCTCACCAGATTTTTTTTCTGATTAAGGCAGCCAGACTCTAACAAACTCTTGCTGGCTTATGTCTTTCACTGTGATGCAGAGTATCTAAATTTCAAGTGGTCAGAGAAGGGCACGAGCCTTCCCCTTTCGCATTCCTACAGCAGTGAGCCTGGACTGATTTCTGTGCATGCAGAAAGTCACTGAAAGCCAGAGGGAATTCTGTACTTGAAAGTGTTTCAGCCATGAAATGCAGCAAGCACCAGCAGCACCTCTCTGTGAGCTTCAAAGGAATATGACACTCTTTGGGTATTCTGAATCTTGCCAGGTATTTTATTGGTACCTCTTTTTACCTAGGTGGCCATCCTATAGAATCTGTACAATTGGGTGTGCATATATACATGTGAAAAAAAGAACATTTCAAAACAAAAATAAATCTTCTTTTTGACCAAGCTGGTGAAAGTCTCAGAATGGGTGAAAAATTATGTGATTTCTTTAATGTTTCAGTGTAATCACTACAAGTGGTTACACAAGATGTAGAAACAGCTGAAGCTGGTATTCAAATATGTGGCTTTGTATTACAAAAGGATACTGAAGCACTGCTGGATTTATTTGTGGTTTAGTTGCAAAAATTTACTCCTAGATTTCAGACTCAGGCTTTGGAGCTATATGGAAAGCATAACAAAGCTATCATACAGTGCTTTCTTATGGTGCTTGTTCTAAAGGCATTGTTAGAGAAACAAGTCAGAATGCTCCTGATACATAAAAAGCTGTACTGGGTATAAACACAAAGTGAAATAGCTTATAAGTCATAGCAAAAAATTTTGAAAAGCCCTAAATTGTAAACAAGACAGGAAGAATGAACAGATAATAATAATTCAGATAAGATTTGTGGGTTTTAATGAGTTGCGACTTTTGCATAATCTCCAACAGCTGACATATATCCTGCCAAGGAATAGACAAGAAATGATACTTTGACTATAGATACTCAAAGGTGTCTTCAGAAGGTGGTTATGCATGTAACAATTTAATTTATCAAATCACAAGAGCATATAGAGCACAATTAAAATGGGATATTCATTGCTAAAACAAAGTTTAAAATAAAAATGGACTTTAAAATAGAGACACTAAATCAATGGATGTCCAAGTCTGTTAAACACTCGTATAAAGGTAGCTTATGAGTAGCAAGTATTTAATTTACTGGTGTCCAGATGCTCATTTTGGCAGAGATGGTCCTTCCACATGCCCAAATTTGAAGACATTTCTTCAACTGTTGGTGACCATCAGAAACAACTGCTGGGATAGCCCTTGGCCTGGTCCATAGGAATGCTTTTAAGGTCTTGCCACCACAACTGAGCAGAAAAGCAGTCAGTCCTTATTTCTCACAATTCAAAGTAGGAGAACAAAGGAGGAACAAAGTGGAGAAACAAAGTTCTTCCTCTTTGGTGCCTTCTTGAGGTCTCTGCACATAGGTGGAACAGAACCTCTGGACACCCTCTGCTCCTGCCTCATACTGTGCCTGGTCCCTATGCAGGTGCACAGGTGAGGTGTTCATTACCATTTAAAAAGACCTGTCACCTACTTATAGGAGGGGAGTCTAACAAACTCCTGCTGGTTTTTGTCTTCGCTGTGTGTACATCCTAATTCCGGGATGAAGTATTTCACTGAGGAGTCAGAGGACGCATTATCCCTCTTTTATCAGTACACAACCCCAGTCATAATGTATGCCCACAGGAAGAAACGTTTTCCCATGCAGGGAATGACTCAGACTAGGTCAAAGCAGCGATACAAGGAGAGTGGAGAAAAGTGAACAGTAACTGCAGCTTATAAAAGGTGGCATTTATCTTAGCAGAGTGACAGCTGCTTACTGTGAAGTTACAAGGGGGTATTGTGATTTTCTGACTCTGAAGCCCACCCTTTAGGAACCACTGATCTGGAATATGAAAAGACTACACATGCTGAAAAAGTCTTTTTTAATGAGACAGGGTCAGATTGTGATGAAGCTCACTCACATTGAGTGGCATTTTCCTTCTCTTTATGGCCCCAGTAACATTGACACTATCATTATCAGGAAAATAAAGCTGAATACAGTGCAAATGCAGTTGCACTCCTATTGGGTACTGATAATTGATAATTAATAGATTTCAACAAATTCAATTAGATTCTAATTTCTTTTTTTTTTTTTGAATGACCAGCTCTACAGGGAAGTAACAACAGTATGGAGTTCCCCTGGTAGGATTCTTATCATGATCGGGTTATCTAACTGATTATATGTCCCCATGCCATAGTGTTAGGGCTCAGTAGTGTGAGCTGCAGCAAATATCAGGCATGAAGTTGACTCTCTGTTCATAAGATTAAACAATGACTAAGCTTTAAAAAAGCATAAACAGTAGTGTAATAAGGCTGTCATTACAGTATAACTAGAATAAAATGAAACTGTTATAAAAATTAACTACATTTTATTATAGCAAAGCGAAATGCAATCAGAAAACTGCTTCCTTTCAGTATAAATGTTCCACTTGCCTGCATACAGTATGCTACACAAAGTCCTGGGCTTAATCACCTCTTAGCTATATCATGACTCTTTCCTGATGCAAAACACAGCAATGCACCAAATCAGCTAGAGACACCAGAAATTATTAAACATGCATAGTCTTAGAGTCTGGCCAGTCTTCCTTAGTCTTTGTATATTTGCTGAGCCAGGAAAAAAAAAAGTAAATAAAATTTATAGAAGTTGTACAACAGCAGATTAACCATTTGATAGGTTGTGCCTTGTAATATCTGTTGGACTGTGCTGGTGAAAGGTGCCCGAAGAGTGTAGAGGAGCACGTGAAGCTCTAACCCACATTGCACAAGAACTGCATCCCACATCTGCCACAGAGGAGATAGGCTCATAACCTGCTGGAAGCAGCCTGCCTGCAGCTCATTTATGGAGAAAGTGCTCTGGTCTTCCCTTGTTCTGGCCGTGAATGTGTTTTCAGAGGTGCCTCTCAGTGGAGGAATGAGCTGGATTCCTCACAGGGCACGATGTGACATAAACTGCATGACACCCTTGGTCTGGCAGGAAACTCATTGGCCCACAGAAAGTCTCTGGAGGAAAGAGAGCTGAGGAGAATGAGTATGTGTAGTTTTATATCAAACAAGTAGCAACAGAGGTTGTACTGGGTGGGCTGTCCTGGATTGGCCTTGCTCGGCTTCATCTGGTGTTTTTCCCTGCAACTCAGTAATACGGTTTCACTCAGGTATCACTTGAATCACTTGACCAGACCTCACATTTTTCATTTATGTTTTTTAATCTCAGCACTCCTGAAACAGAGATGTCACAAGGTACTATTTGCAAGCTCATCAGCTAACCTGATTTTAAAAACTTGAATAGCTCATTAAACCAAACTCTCTGATTTACTATAGAAGACCAAAGAACCAAGGATACATTAAAAAATCAAGGAAGGAAAGAATAGAAATTGTGCAGAAAATATCTTTTTTTTTTAAGCAGTGAGAATGTTTGAGAAAAGCAGAGGTGTAAAGGGAGAAACTTGTAGCCAGAAGATCCAAACTTCCCCTTGATTCTAAACTTAGCTCAGCCACTGGCCCACCGTGCAGATGACTCAGTGCACTTCCTTGAACTTAAATCATTCCTCTACAAAACTTGTTAAAGAAAGACGTCAGTGTAAATTAGATGTTGTGTCTAAGTTTAGCTATGGCCAATACATAAATATCGGAGCTTTAATGTTTTCTCATTTTTGTCTGCTTAAGAAATATGTGTATGTACATGCACATATGCATATATATACATAGCAAGGGAGAGAACGATTTCTTTGTGCTATTTTTGCAATTTTATTTACGTATATTGTTATTTTTCTGGTGACATAAGAGCTCACAACTGATTAAAAGTTTAACCATTTTCAGAGCAGCCTGATTGCCACAACGCCCAAGCACTCTTCATTCTCTCAAACTGTCAGGAAAGTTTCAATCCCAACCAAGCAGTGGGAGCTGAAAGAGTACACATTCAGCACATAACATACATGACGGCTGATTTCTTGTGACACTAATCTTCACTCCTGAGGGAAAGGCAGTCACTTATTCATAACTCTACCACTCAAAAGTAGCCATTCTTCTCACCATGGAGATAAATGTCAAAACAGAGACCAGCCATAGGCTGAGTCTAATCTAATCTGTCCAAAATAAATATATATTTAGATTTGTTGTCAAATCTTGAATGGTAAACCCTTTAGCCTGGGCAACTGTTTCCTCAGTCTGCCCTCTACATCTATAAATATGCATACCAAAATGGATATATGCTATCAGAGAAGCATATTAATCCTGCTAAAAGGGACAGGACATGATGCTGACCAACCTTTCTGATGTGAGCAAAGAGTCAGAAGACAAAGCACGTGACTTTCAGAAACATATAGCAGAGAGGAAAAAAACACATTATTTTTGTTTAAATCTTTCAACACCCACCTGAAATCAGCAGGCCCTTCACTCCCAAATGGCTGATCCAGCAAATAAGAAAAACAAGGTCCTACCTGGATGCCTGTGGAAGATGGCAAATTAGAGGGATTGAGAAATTAGAGGGATGGGCAATCAACAACCAGATGATTTTCAACAAGAGAACATGCTGGATTCTGTACCTGCAATGGGGCAACCCTCGATGTACGTACAGGCTGGGCTTAAGAACAATGCTGCAGAAAGGGACCCGGGGGTCCTAGTCAATGACAAGTTGCACATAAGTCAGTAGCATGCCATGGCAGCCAGGAGGGCCAACAGTGTCCTGGGGTGGATCAGGCACAGCATTGCCAGCAGGTTAAAGGAGGTGATTGTCCTGCTCTTCTCTGCACTAGCACAGCCTCACCTAGAGTGCTGCATGCAGCTTTGGGTACTACAAGATAAAAATTACACTAAGCTATTAAAGAGTGTCCAAAGGAGGGCCATGAGGATGGTGAAGGGTCTGGAGGGGAGACCTTATAAGGAGTGGCTGAGGTCACTTGGTTTGTTCAGCCTGAAGAAGAGGAAATGGAGGAGAGACCTCCCTGTGGTCTTCAACATCCTCAAGAGGGGAAGGAGAGGGGCAAGTACCAATCTCTTCACTCTTGTAACAGGACTCAATGAAATGTCATGAAGCTGAGTCAGGGGAGATTTAGGTTAGATATCAAGAAACAGTTTTTCACCTGGAGAGTAGTTGACTATTGGAACAGGCTCCCCAGGGAAGTTGTCACGGCACTAAGCTTACCTGACTTCAAGAGGCGTTTTGACAACACTCTCAGGCACATGGTTTGGATTTTTGGGGTGTCCTGCACAGGGCCAGGAGTAGGACTCAATGATCTTGATGGGCCCCTTCCAACTCAGTGTATTCTATGATTCTATGACATCCTGGTATTGAGACACTGGAGGACATCACAGAAGAACTAGAAGTGAGTGTCATTTTTCTGTTCCACTCCTCTATTTCATACTGTCAAAAATCTCCATGACATTCTTTCTGAAGTAGAATGCCTGAAAATGACCTCAGAGCCTGAAGAGAAAGAGATCTTCTCTCTCATAAATAAATTATACTGTTTCAGAAATCAATACATCTATTTCTCCTAGATATTTCATTATTGAAGTATCAAAACAAACACTCTTGCATAAATGGTAAACACAGCTTGCCTTCACTGCTTTTAAACTGGCATATTTTTGGTGTTCAAATATCCCTGTTCAAAGCTAAATCCCATTTTTACATTTAGATAAATCTTATCAAAAGCCAATTAACTAATTATTTCAAAAGATGCATTAGGTTTAGCAGTTCAACCACATTACCTCTAATGCATCATGTACTACTTCTCTTCTGTGCATATTCCAGGTAAGTAACTGAGCCATGGTTTTAGCAAAAAGCACTTCCAAATGTCCCACACAGGTTTAGAATGAACGGGACTTCAGCTATGCCAGGATGCAATTGCCTCTAGGAACCCAAGAGCAAAAGGAGATCTAGAGGCCTGCTACAAGTCACTTCAACTTGCTCTGTCCCAGGATTTGCACTTATAGCTGGGTCAAATTCTTCTTTGGAATTATTATACACATCTGCATTGCAGCTGAATTGGGTCCATGTATCACAACACACAAATACGCAAGCAGCATTGCTGGAATGTGTCTACACTTTCTAAAGGTGGCAGAAATGGGTGCCAGGTAACAGCTGAGATAACAAAGCATGGTTGTTGTGCAGGAAAAGAAAGGAATTATTCCCAGAATAGTAGCTCAATAAGGTAAAATATCTGAAAAAAAAAAAGGTTTTAACACTACGTAACACAAACCACTACAAAATAGGTACCAAGAACCACTTGGTCACTTCCAGGCCATGGCTTCTGTGCATGCGAAGTAATCATCTGGAAAAGAAGCTAGCTGTGGGAGAGGATTCTGAGCAGATCATGATCTCACAGCAGGACAAAATGGCCAAGAGGGCAAATGCAACCCTTGTTAGCAATGAGCATCCCCTGATGAAGAAGAGGAAAGTTACTACTTTTTGTCATATCCTCAAGGTGATCACTGCTAAGTACTGTAATCATTTCTAGTCTCAACAGTTTAGCAAGGATGCTAATAAATACAAATAGTTCAGAAATAGTGCCACCTGTGAAAAATCTTCCTCATGCTGAGCACTTAAAGATCAACCTTACTACCTCAAAGAAAGGTCACAGAGGAGAGTAAATCTCTGCCTAGGACTACCTACATGCAGAGGGAAATCCACAGGCATTAGAGATTCTTCAGCAGGTTACAAATCTCCTGGACTCAAAAATGAGACAAACTGAGACAAGGAACGGAGTGCTACACTGCCACATTTGAAACAACTTATCCAGTAAATTTGCCATCCATGCAAGCTTTGCAATCAATACTGCTGTCATACAGAACAGCTCACTCAGAAATGAAATGCTAAATGAAGGACTCCATGAAATCCTATGCCCTGTATTATCTAAAAGAGAGTAGATGATCATAAGAGTCCCCTTGGGTCTCAAAAATCCACGAATGTAGTTCAGAAGACATGTACTTCTAGAGGCTAAGAATGAGGTCCTTACATTTTTCAGATACGTGCTTTCCCCTGAAGGTTTTTCTTGAAGAAAGGCTAAATTATTTATCCTATAAGGGGAGAGTAAGTTGCAAAAATATCAAGTAGCAAGCCCACAAAAGATCAAATTTCTTTCTGACTTTCTATTTTCCTTAACTCTCGGTGAAAACATATACAGACAGTAGATGAAGTGTGTTTTGAAGAAGACTGAAAGGCTCCAAAGGCATATGGAGAGGAGGTCAACAGCCTCATAAGCTCATCTTGTGAAAGGCAGATGCTGGCTACAGCTGGGTTAAAAAACAGGGCTCTACAGAAACTGGCTTTTCTGGTTTTGGTGACCTATGTAGCTCTGTGACAGGTATGGTGTTGTACCACATTTCCTAGGGTTGGAATCTGGAGCAGTCTGTCTGCTCTGTTCAGCTTCCTTTACTAATTGACTGCAGTTTATTATTTTGACTGAATGTGAGGAGGTTTATACAAGCCATGTCTTGTCTGGTCATTCTTGTTCCCTAAGCTGACTTTATCCATTTCTGCTGCTAGTCATATAGCGGCACACAGAACACCGGTAATCCCCACAAAACTCATGCTGTAATACTCGGTATTGCACAATTTCCAGGTGTATCATTTCAGGAGGCAGTTTAAATCAATGGGAACAGAACTGAGCTTCTTCATGAAGCTGTATTCGATTTGGTAAAGAGGAATTTGAGTAGAGTGAGGCTAGGACCATCTCTATGTGATTTACAGCAGAATTTGCATCTTCAGCAAGTTCCAGAACTTCATGAAGACCTTATCTTTAAGGTGGACCGATCCTAAGCTTCGTTCTCAAGCTACCAATACCAAGATGGTCTTTAGCTAGGATGTCTTAATCACATTTTCAATTTTGATAGACAGGAAATGGAAATGTAGTGTGTTTATGTGTCTCAGCACTGCATAATTACTGAATAAACCTACAAGCAGTTTTTTGCTGTATGCTGTCCTTGGAAAACAGTGGCTGGATTTTGTTATGCTGTAAGTCTGGGAAATCGCTGTCCTCTCCCCCTCCCCCCAACAGGTATGTTTTGGGATTTTTTTTCATTCTTCTCATCTGATCTGTATTTAATGAGCACTTTTATCTGACTTTGCAGTAATTCCTAACATATACCACTGTTGCCATCAGTTTTCTACATTCTCTGGTGTTGTCCAGTTAATCAGTAAAATACTGTTGTTGAAATAGCTTAGAAGGTGAATTCATGGCAGAGAGGATATGACCAGCTTGTTTCAAATTCTGGACTTAAGAGTTTTGAAAAATCAATTGCTAGGAAATTGTCATTTAATTCCTGTGCTTTGTTTTTTTAATTGTATGATCTTAGAAAGAAGTAGAGTTTACTTTAAAGTAAATTGCTGATACTTTACTTACTTGAGTAAAGTGCCGGAGCTACAACAAAAAATAATTAACATAAACAGCTATTGCTAAATTAAAGTGAAGATGAAAGTTTGGGTATCCTCACCTCCACTTTGTGCTGACAAACTACTGTGCTTTTTCACTGTAGACACCTACTACGCTGTAAAACCTAAGGAACTCTTTGTCATGTTACAGTATAATTTTTTTAGGACAGCTCAGTGTTTATCTTTAATCCAAAGAAAGATGCTGCCGTTGCCCAAGCCGAGTGACGCTTGGAAGCACATTGTCGCATACAGAATGTTCATTAAAAGCGGATTAGGTGAAGATCTCATCAAACAGGCGGGATTCTGCTTAAAATAAACGGCTTCTAAGCACAGGAATTGTTAGAGGAATGGACCATAGGCGCCGACCAGTTTGGTTTGCATATTTTAGAGAGTATTATTGAGCTGGTGTGTGTGAAAGTAGGCTCTTTACTTCAGCAGTTCTGTTTACTCGAACAGAGTAGTAACCATCGATAAAAATGTTAGAGGTCATTTGGTGATAAAATGTGGAGACTTAATAAAAAGATATCCCAGGCATGAAACACTGCAGCAGAACGCTGCTTAAAAATTAACTAATTTAAAAAAATAAATTAAATGAAATGCAGCTTTCACTGTTAGGTTCTAGATTTCTCTCCCCCAAACATTAGACGAAATTGCATTGTTTACAAAAATTTATTAATACAAACTTTACACACTTTATATAACAGTTATCAAAGTCCTAGTTATAGATATCATGTGTGTAATAATACTTTGTTTAAGTTCTTTTTATATTCATTTGCACACAAAAGTTCTCCAAGACTAATATCTACCTACTATGACTGTATCTCAAATCTGCTCAAATTTTGGTAAGGCTGTTGGCGTTTCTAAAAAAAAAAAAAGAAATCGTACAAAGGATAATAACCTAGGCGATCACTTCATAATGCTTGCGACTAGCCACTGAACTCTAACTGATAAGGTCATAAACAAAACGTCGAGAGCCCTATGTCATTATACCACAGCCGACACAAACACAGCGCACTCTGCCCATGGCCAAAGAACAGAAGGACGACTAAAACGCAAGCCGATGTGTTGCAGCATCGTAGGGCCACTAAATAGCCATCCGTGAACTCGTGGCGATTTACAAGGTGAAGAGAAGGCACGAAAGCTGCACACTGCGCCCCGCGTCCCTGTGCCCCGGGGGCCCGCCCCGGCAGGGCCGGCAGGGCGGTGCCGGCAGTGCGGGCAGCCGGGCAGCCCGGACAGGCAGTGCCGGCAAGCGCCCGCCCGCCCCGCCGGGTTCTGCCCTCCCTGCTCCGCTCCTCCCGGCGGCCCCTTCCCGGCCTGGGAAGGAGGGTTTTACCCGCCAGGGGTTTTTTGGTTTTGTTTTTTTTCCGACGTCTTGGATGCGGGGCTCGTGTTGTGTCTTTGGAAAGACTCTTGTAAGGTTTGTGTGGTGAGCTGGAAGGAAACGGGTACCTACGTGTTCTCCTTCGTCCCCCGGCCCAGGCAGGGGACAGAACCAGCCCCCAGGTGGAAGGTAAGATAGGAGTCCGTACATAGAGAGATGAGGTGAAAATGGTTTATCTCGTTAGAAACCGGACCACAGGTGAACACTACACATTCTTTTATGACAAAAGTTTGTTTTATGAAATAAATTTTACTAAGCAATAAGCCAGAATGTAGAAAAATACATTTTACCTCCAAACTCAATAAACAAGGAACAAAAACTTTCGTAGTAGTGCATAATTCTTTAGTGGTAGCTACAACAGGGGTTCCTAAACTTGTACAATAAGAGCTTGCATAAAACAGAACAAAGGAGTGAGAGAGCGTTCACAATCTTTTTTTTTTTTTTTCCAAAAAGAACATAACCCAAAAAGGTGACTCAGGTGGGTTAAACAGAGCTCAGAAAAGTTCGAAGAGAGGATGAGAGGCGGGAGGGTCTACAAGAAAAAGCAATCAAAGAAAAGAGCAACTCCGACCGAAAAATGCAAAGGCAAGAACCCTGCTCATTATTACACATGATGAGAAGCATGGACAGCACTGGAGAGTAACACACTGTACTTTGCATCCAGGTCCAGTACCGAGCTGCCCGGGGCAGTTGGGTAGCGGATCGGAGGTGGGATCGCCTCGTCTTACCTCGACCCTGCGGCACCGGCTCCGGTACCAGCTCCGGCCCCGGGGCGCGCTGGGGGCCGCCCCCGCTCACTTCCCCACTCTTTCCAAACGGGTCCTGTCTCCGCTTTGGCTTTGTTCTGCAACTCTGCCCAGCCAGTCAGAAGAACAGTGCACGGGGCTTAGTACTTACTATCCTTGCTGCTGGTTCGGAATTTTGGGTTGGGGTTTAAGAGTTTGGCTTTCTTTAGTTTTAATTTGATTTTTGCTATTGTTCTTTTGGTTATGGTTTTTTTAACTATTTCTCCCTCCAATAGGCAACAGAGATGCACAATTTGGATCGAGCTGTTGTTTTTGCAAGAGAATTATCCTCTAAGCTCATTGTTTGAGGAGACACTAATACAGATACAATTGTAATCAAATAAAGCAGGAGAGAAAAAAAATAATCGAAATCTAGAGGAAAGGGGACTCTGCCCCATCAGAGAGGCTAGTGGCAAAGGAGCCTGCCTTGAGACTCACTAGGGGAAGTATCTGCTTTACCAATTCTCCCAAATCAATTTCCTCATAATTCCCCTGGGAGCAGGTCATCCTTCTCTATGTACAGTAGCAAATGGTGATAATTAATGTCTTCGACCCTGTTGCGGATAAAAATACTATCCTTTTAATTTCTGTTACAAAAATAGGAGTAATATTCAAAACAATGATTGTCTTTTTTTTTCTATTTATTTTATATAAAAACATAAACAGCTCAGCGAATTCTTGTTCTTGTGCAGGCTTTTCATGAAGAATTGTTCTTTAGTATTCTTAGTAGTATATATATATATATATTTATATATTATATATAACTTAATGATTGGTCCACAAAGTAGATCTGTGCGTTTCTCTAGTGCTTTTGTACAAAAGAAAAACAATATTATTATCAAAATATTCATTTAATGGCTTTACTTCATACATAAATACATGTTTAGATAACACAGGAGCGGTGATTGTTCAGTCAGTTTGGAAATGACTTTTGTTTTTGTTTAGATTTTTTTGTTCTTGTTGTTGGGTTTATCTCTCTCTCTCTCTCTCTTTCTCTCTCTCTCTTTCTCTCTCTCTCTCTCTCTCCCTTAGGACTTTGTATACACAGGAGTGGCTGGTTACTCACATCGCTACAAATACGCTACTCGGCGTCCTTTGTTTTTAACTCTTTGTTTATACCTTTTCCCCAGGACGGCTGCTAAGTATTTCTTGACAGCCATTTGTTTCCGGTAGCGGCTGTAGCTGTCCGTGAAGATGCCGTCTATGTGCCGCTTGGTCAGCGGTTCCGCCTCGTCCCCCAGGCCGCCGCTGGCACCGCTGCAAGCACCGAGAAGCACAGATGCATCAGGCGGGGCCGCTCCGCCCCCCTCCGCGCCCCTCCGCACCGCCCTGCGGCCCTGCGCAGCCCCGCGTCGCCCGCTGCCCCGGGCGCAACACGTTGCGCGTAAGATGCGCGGGGAGACAAAGGCCGCGCCGAAACCCGCTCCCGACGCGGTGCGCGCAAGTGGCGGCGGCGGGAGAGACAATATCTCCCCACCATGAATTATTCATTGCGGCCGGGAAAGCTGCTCTCCCTGGGGGCTTTATTAACGTGTTACCTTCTGCCGAAGGGCAGCGGGTGGCACCGGGCTCGCCCCTGCCCCGCTGGCGACGGGGAGCCCCGGGGAGCCCCGCCCGCCAGCTGGGGCTGCGCCGGGCTGCAACCAAGTTCCCCCCACCCCCTCTGCAGCCGCGCCCTCGGTCATTGCTCCCCATAAACTGCTCCCCCCACCAAATCGTGGAGGCTGCCCAAATTCTCAATTTTAAATCAGTTGATTATAAAAAATTATAAAGACATAGATATAAATACACACACACATATGTGTGTGTGTGAGAGCGTGTGTGTATCTATATCTATCTATCTATCTATCTATATGCCCGAGCGTATTAACCCAACCAAACCTCCACGACCGCCTGAGCTGACAACTGGGCTCACGCTGCGCCGAGAGCGGACCGGGAGCCGGCCGGGAGCCACGGCCAGGAGCGGCTGAGGCTTGGGGAGCCGGACTCCCCCAACCCCACCGCGGCGCGCCAACATGTTCCCGACCCCGGCCGGGACAGCCTTATTCTCCCCAACCACCGCCCTTTCAGCGTCTCCGCTCCAGCAGCACCAACGCCCACCGCAGAAAAGAGCAAGCAGAGACCCTTACCCGACCCGCTTGGCCATCAGGGAGTGCAGATATTTCCTGGCGGATAACTGGCCAAGGAGTTTCCTGTAGGCTTTGTTGAAGATCCCATCGGCGTGCCTGGGCAGAGGGAAGAGCCCACGGGTGAGCGACGAGGCCGGGGAGCGGGCTGCAGCCGGTTGCGGGAGCCCGGGCGATGACGGTGACCATCCTTCCCCGCCGGCGAGCGGAGGGCGGCATCTCCCCGCGTCCCCCGGGACCCCTCGTCCCCACCCAGATCCCTCCCCGTCGCGCTGGCTCGGTTCCGCGCCGGCTGGGCATTTCTGCTCCGTTTGCGGGAGCATCGCTAGCCCTCCCCGGCGCGGGTGGCTCCCCCGCTCCCTCCCCCGTGCTGCTGGAGGTAAGGCGGCTTTTCCATTTCTTCTAGGTTTTACACTGAGCACCCGGACCCGGGCAATGTGGTCGTTTGTTTGGGTTCGGGATTTTTATTTTGATGTTGTTGCTGTTGGCTTGTTGAGTACCATTATTATTTTTTCCCCCCAATCGGCTCTGTCAGACCCGTTTTGTTCCCGGCTCAAAATTCACGCCTGACACCCCGCGAGTTGCTGTCACCTCTTTTCCGGTGGGTAATACAAGGTGTACATCTCGCCGATCATGGAGGGCGGATTCGCTATGCCGAGGGGTTCGTGGTCGTAGGCGAAGTCCTGCAGGGTGTTCCCGTCCTCGTCGTAGACTTCATCCTCCAGCCTGGCAACGAAAGCAGCAAGGAGAAGGAGTCAGCCGGGCTCCGCGGGGCGCTCCGCTCCACTCCCCGCTGCCGGCTTCCGACTG
>NW_021939396.1:47875626-47876924 GCF_001715985.3 Manacus vitellinus | reverse complement strand
AAAAAAAAAAAAAAAAAAAGACCCAAAATAGGGAGGGGGAGAAATCGAGCTCTCTCCCAAGTGGCGTCCGAAAGGAGTTAAAACCCTCGTGGCATTGCCTCTTCGATGGGTGAAGAACGCGCAAGATGCAGAAGACGCAAAAGCGGCAGCAGTTAGTTGTTTGCTGGTTTTAGGGCAATTCACTCCAAAAAGAAAAACAGAAAGAGGAAGGGGCGAAAAAAGATAAAGGGAAAAAAGTTTGCAGGTAGCAGCACAGATCTGGAGTGGGGTCTACAAGGGAAGGGAGAAAGAGGGATGGAGCGATATGTCGCCTGAGAAAGGAGCGCAGAAGAGGGAAGAGAGCAAGCGAGCCCGGGAGGGAGCGGAGGCGGGAGCCGCGGGCTGGCTGCGTGCGATGTTGTCTTCCCCAGATCTCTGCCCTCACTGAGCGCCTGCCTTCAGCCTTCTCTTCTTCTTCTCTTCCTGCACGGTGGCTCCAAACTTGACCAGCCTTCCGCAGCCTTCCGTCTGATACGCAATTAGCAAGAAAATCTTTGCAAACACCCCGCTTCAGCAAGAGCCCTCTTCGTAAACATTTGCCTGCTTGTTGCCTTAGAGGACGGGCAATATTGTTTGTTGCCCCCGTGGTGGTGTCCGGATTTTTATTCATGAATCAAATGCCTTTTTTTTTTCCTCAGTCACGTAATAATCGGGTATCAGAAAAGACGTCACCACCCCAATTCCTCAAGGAACACAGTTCTGTGTCGTCCTCAAAGATGAGCTTATCAGGAGTCATAAAGCTTCTCATAAACACCAAGTCACACTTTCCTCTTCCCCCCCCAAAAAAAAAATTAGAAAAAGAAAACCCAACCAAACTCAACAACCAAACAAACACGCAGAAAACCCCCACAACCTATCCCACAAATCTAAAAGGATGTTCGCCACGGTAAAGTTTTACCTGAGATGGGAAGGGGCCAGGAGGGGGAGGAGGGCAGTTTGAGGCGGTGTGGGGGTCCCCGGATTTGTCGGGCTCTCCGCGTCTTTGCTCCGGGTCTT
The DNA here is from genome assembly GCF_001715985.3 of Manacus vitellinus. NCBI lineage: Eukaryota > Metazoa > Chordata > Aves > Passeriformes > Pipridae > Manacus > Manacus vitellinus. Next base: position 47,875,889 of record NW_021939396.1, on the reverse strand, counting down.
TCCGCGGGGCCAGCTCAGCCCACGACGCCGCCCGGGGCCGCCGCTGGGCACAGGCCCCCGCGGAGCCACCCGGCTCTGAGCGCGCAGGCGGAGCAACCCTGGCGCGGAACCCCCCAATTCCACAGAGATTGGGGGATACAAGCGCTTTTTTTTTTTTTTTCCCCGAGTCCTTTCTTTTTTTTTCTTTAAGGAATGTTAGTTTGTTCCCATACGCAAGGCGCCCCCGGGGAAACAGCATGCACCCTGCGGCATTGAAGCCGTGG
>NW_021939396.1:47567340-47873926 GCF_001715985.3 Manacus vitellinus | reverse complement strand
TAATAGGGGTAAAGATTCCCATAAAACAAACCTGCGGCTACAGACTCTATGTAGCAACCCAGTGCCACCCTGGTAGTACTGTGCATGCAGGAGAGATGTCAGAATAGTTTGCAAAAAATACAGCTTCTAAGCTCTTCAAAGTGAGTGAATAACTCACACACAATTCATGTCAATAAAAGTTTCATAGCACCTCAGTCCATGTCACAGGAGCATGTGTGTAATGTGAATGTGCATATGGCATGACTGCAGTTGAGCCTGAGTAAATAAAGGTTTAAATCTGGTCTCCACGTACAAGTAAATTTCTACATAATTCTGTCATTTCAAGGCTGAGAGGGATTTAAGGTTTATAATACTTGCCTCTAAGGCAAATTACTAAGGCAGCATCTGAAGAAAAGTGGGGGTTTTTTGCTGGCAGAATTTCCTTCATCTTTCTCCTACCAGCTTAAATTAGACCTTTTAATTTATCTGACTATTCTATTTTAAATATCTATTTTATTAACTAGAGCATTATAATTCTATAGATGTTTCTAGGGGAGCTTACATTCTCTGATCCTTGTTAAGCTTGATTGCGACTGACTGCTGTAAACCCTACCACTATAGCTTTAGTTCAAAGGAGCATATTTCATCATATACCATGATGGGTATCTTTTTCACTCCTCAGAAAACCCCTTTTTTATATTTCTGCATATTTTATAAAAAATACTATGAGCAATCTATCAAACTGGACTCTATTGGTCCATAAAGCCAGATACCTCATGCACACCTGTTGGATGCCCAGCCACTGTATTCATATTTTCTCAGTAGATCCCATCTTAGCTGCATATTTTAAAAGGAACCTGGAAGATTGATATACCTGGGATACATAATTTTATCATGAAAGGGCACATGTATTTCTGCCAATATAGGAAAGGATGAAATCTTCTTTCTCAAAAACAAGCAATCCTGCCAAACCAGCTGTCTCTCTCTTACACACACACACTATGGGTTTATATCCTATCTTGTTATTAACTCTCCCCAGGCCTCCTTTCTTAGTGGGATGGCTTAGGGAACCCATTGCTGACCAGTATGCCAAAGAGTACATCTGCATCAGCTTCATAAATATAACACCCACTTTTATCTTTTCTTGGCTTTCCAGGCTCCTCCACCTCCCCAAAGGCTAGGAAAGATGGACTTGTGAGAGGGGAGATTAACCCGTCCATGAAGTCTGTACCTGTGGTCATCTGATACTGGCTAAATAGGAATTGCCTGGCAGCAGAACAGAAGTTATTAAAACTCAAGCAGGAGAAGCAGGGCTTGGCGGACATTTCAGCACTTCCAGTTGAGACATGGCACCCACGGTGCCACACCCACTTTCCTCAGGGAGGCTAGATGGCAATCAACTCAGGGACAGACATAACTGAAGTATTTCATTCACAGATTTGTTTGTCTTTTATTAAACCATTCCCTTTCATGATTTCTTCAAGTAAAAGCAGCAAAATATTTAGGCACACTGTAGAAAGCATACATATCTGTGTGCTTTCTCATGTCTGAAGGGTCAAAGCTATAATCCAGAGAAGCTTACTCAGCCAGGGATGTTCTGGGCAGGAGGTACAAGCAGAAAAAATAGAGAACAACAACCAGGAACAGTACTGGGACTGCAACTGTCTCAAGAGATGATGGAGGCAAGCCTCACCTGGTGGCCAGGAGCCTAGCCAGCCTCTTTGCAGGTGACCACCAACCATTAGTGAAGTCTTTGCAAGAATCTTCCAGATAATTCCTTGCTGCCTTTTATTTCCAAGCAAATAGTTACAAAAAAATTCTCAAACATATGCACTCTAAAGAAAAAGACTGGGATTTTTTTCTTTTCTTCTCTGAAGTGAGGAGGCAGGACAATTATTCCCAGGGGAGCAATGTAGGAGCATCATCAGTGCAGTCATTCTGCTCTTGCTGCTGCTTAGAGCTCACGGTAAGAGACAAGGTCAGTAGGTTGCCTGTGTCTTGCATGATTGTCCACACAGAGAAGTTCAGTGTTCGATTTTACATCGTGGGTGTCCTCCTCCCCTTGTTCAGTAAATTAAGGCACCTGGCTATGACAACAGAATCATTCCCATCCAAACACGCAGGCAAGAAACTCACTTTCTAAATGAATGAAAGACCAAACAGAGGACTTGGTTGCACAAGGAGGTACCACCATGGTGTGTCTGTGAGAGAAAATTTCCTTGCATGGCTAATAAATACATTTATAATCTCCCATCTTTCACCCAAATAAACTCATATTCTGCAAGAGAAGAAAAAAATTGTCCTTGATGTTTTCCAACAGTAGTTCTTTGATCAATCATTTATATATGAAGAGTAGAGAAATAAATTATGAAAGGCAAACATCAACAAAAAAAAAAAAGATTTTTTTAAGATTTAATATTCAAAAGGCCTATTTGACACTGAAGTCAGCAACCTACAAAATGCCACTAAACATCTTGCTTATCCACACAGCAAAATAAAAGCCTTTAGCACTGGCAGCAGCTCTAGGTCCATTCCCACTCTCCTTTCCATTCAGTCTAATGTTCAGGGGGAGGGTAAATCCTTAAGCAGATTGAATATAAAAAGTTTCACAGAATGCTGCCAAGCTATGATAATTTCTACTGGACAAATAATAGCCACAATATTTTTGTGTTCCAGGTTGCTTTAGATGCAGATATAACCCAAGGTGAACAACAAGCACTGGTTTTGTACCCAAATGTGACAGAATTTTGGGTACACCTTTAGAAACAGTGCCATGTGCCTGTGTCCTGAAACAAAAATCCATCTGTAGTTCTGAGGTATTGCTAATGGCATAGCTAAAGTTATTCATAGTTTAGATTTACCAGAAATAGTTGGAACAAATTAATAATGAATTAGAACATTTCTTATCATCGCAGGGAGTGAGAGGGAATAAATAGAATCATCCATATTTTCTTATTACAAAACAGTGTGCAGCCTATTACCAAACACTAATTTAGTGTTGCTTGTGCTGGAAAACTGTTGAAGGGTCCCTGGCTCCTGACAGCGCAGCTTAATTCAGTCTGACGGGAGCAAGGCTGAGCAGAAGCAGGCCAGGGCGGGCAGGTGAGGACCATCCCAACAGGGGTGAATCCCAGCCTGCCAGGCCCGGGTGCCGCTCAATAATTCCAATTAACCACGCTAAAGATGACAGAGACGGGTCATGCAGAGCCCAGTAAATATCAATCAGAACTGCATATTGTGATGAGAGAATAACAAAAAGTCTTTCTCATTAAGGAAAAGAGAAAAGACATTTGGTTAGCTGTGGAAGCCTGTCCTTGGTGGCTCATGCACCCTACAGAGCAGTGTCTGCTTTGTGGAACTGCAGTCCATGCTAGCCACAGCCAAAACTACCCTGAGCATGGGAGCCCTTCGTGTGGCTTACCTCCCCATTTTGTGTGTAGTGAGCAACAAGGAGAGCTCCCGCACCCCTTTGCAACACAGGAGTGCCTGCGCTCCACCAGATGCACAGCTCCAGAAATACAAAGGGCGTGGGGTGAGACTGAGGAGCTGAGTTTGCTGAACTCTGCCACGAGTTGACTGCATAGCAGACACTGGGGCCACCACCCAGACACTGGGGCCAGGAACCAGCACATAATTTTTGGCCGCTCTCATAACTGGGACATTTGAACATGTTGCACAGTTGTCCCCAGAGAGGCCCTGCCTTGGATTTCTCATCAGCAGCCCACATCTACAGCCATCTCTCTGTCTGTGTGAGACCAGGGGCCATTTTAGCCCCCAGTTACCTTTAACTGCCAGTTTCTGGGCTTCCTGGGCTCTGAAACATGCCACAATCAAGCAGCATGAAATGAATATCTGACTACATCTATGACCCACTTGGGGATGTTTAAGGGCAAAAGCCTGTAATTATATGGCAACATCACTATTTTAAAACATTTTTTAAAATTTATTTAATTTCTATTAAGTACTTGGGTCTACTTAGCCTGAAGAAAAATGGGTGCTTCTTAGTTTTTTATACTTAAACATAGAACAAAGAATTTCTTGTGTGTGGCCTTGTGGTCCGATCCATCTCTATGCTCTAATAAAATGCATTTCTGTAACAGTTGAAGCAATTAATCACTTAAACAGAATTGGATTACAATCCCCATTACTAGAAAATCTTTGAAGTCAGGCTAGCTATCTTTCTAAAAGATCTCAAGCTATTGAGCCATTCTCTGCCCTGCTTTATGCAAAGGTCAGACTGGATGTTCGTACTGGCCTCTTCTAATGTCAAAAATCGGTCTCTGACCCTTGTAATATCACAGGAAAGACTCTCACTGATTACAGACAGAACTGCACTGGATTTATTGAGCCTTCTCATTAGGAATGAAGATTATCTGCAGAAACTCCTATGCGATTTCGTAACTCCAGGTACATGCTTATTGAGCTCATTATGTAAATACTACTGCCTTTGGTCTTTTTTGAATTTCATAGGAGTTTGCCAATCACAGCACAAACAGAAGTTGCTAGGACATTGCAAGACTGAACCTGCTCTTTTGACCCCCAAATCTGTGTTCAGTCTCCAGAGGTAACTGTATATGTCAACAGTAACAACAAAATTATAAAGTAGGATACTCTGTACATATGTTTAAAAGCATGAAACTTTAATATCATATTTTTCACTGTAGTGAAAATCCCTTTCCTGGGGATTTCTTGCTACCAAGTGCAAGTATATAATTGACTTTGATATGTATCTTCAGAAAAGAAAGAAGTTAATTGCTTATGATTTGGGGTCATTCTTTGACATATTTTGCTCTACAGCAAACTCAATTTTCTTCTTAGTCTCAGACTTGAGATTGTTCTACTATGTATATATTGGTTTTAACAGTCTGAAAAGAATGTTTTACCATTGCATAAATAACTGTAGTTAGCTTCTCTGATTCGCTATCTGAAAGTGACATGAATTTGCTCTGAAACACTGTAGACAACAAATAGGAGCAAGGAATTGCAGAAATAACATTATCTTCTCATCTAACACTAACACTTACAGGTATTTTGTCTTTTGGTTTTGGTTCCGGTTTGATTTTTTTTTTTTAGGACTCCACAGAGCAATACCCTTATATGTTTCACATATCTCTCTGGGAAAAAAATAATTTAATCACATTCAAAAGCAAGCCATTGTCAAGAACATTATTTATTCAAGTCTCTCCTTTGTGGAAAGTAAATAACTGGTTTTAGTACATCTCCTGACCTTATCTCTTCAGATCAGTTCTACCAGTTCTATTCTGAGCCAGGGTTTGTTCATTTCCACGTAGCCTCTCTTTCTTTCCTCTCATTCCCAAGGTAGAATATTTTTGTTTAATTAAAGGTAACCTTGTTTGCTACAAGGTAAATACTGGAATAGGGGTATAACATTCTATTTATAGAAGGGGAAAATATTTGTTCAGTAATGAGAAAATGATGCTAAAAACCCTATGTCATAGATTTAGAAAAAATAACTTTTATTTTAGATGAAAGACTAGCTACACATGGTCTGACGATGATATGCCCATACTTAATGTGAGTTCTTCATATTTATAAAATAGGCTAAAATTATGTAATAATTTCCATCTGAAAGTGTTACTACTAATCTCACAATACATTTATATTATCCAGTAAACTGTGAAATACAGCAAACTCAGTGACTTCCTTGGGATCACATAGCTAAAAACGAGGAATAGTTCCAAAATAAATACCTGACCTCATTCATGTCAAAGGCAAAGATCCTAAAGACTTTAGTGGGGTCAGATGATCACTTTTGGCAATCTGACTCCAATGTTTTTGCCAGTGATGGAGGTTTACCACTCAGGAGAAATACCTCCCAGGCCTCCCAACTCTCAGCGCCATTAAGCTACAAAGTAACTTATCTGCTAATGAGACTGTCATGGGTTCATGGGAGTCTAGTATTTAGCCTCAGCAAAGAGTGAGTTTAGTTGAAGAAATTCCTGTCCCACCCCACAAACTAGTAGTAGAGGTGATGGCCTCTACCAGTGCATGTGCAAATCAGCAACACTTAAATGGTAAAGAAAACATCTCCAAAAAAAGAAAACGTACAAACATTGACATGAAACACTAGTGAATTCGTGCAGTTGTTGCCAGTTTGAAGATGATTAATAACCTTGAACTAAACTAAAAAGAATTTAAACCACATTACTCATCCTCAGAGAACAAGGTAATCAAAGAAGACTTTGCAACTGAGCAAAAGCTGTCCTTCAAAAGAAATGTTTCCCCATCTTCCAGTGTTGATTAGTGAACAATACTGCTAGTCATAACACTTAGTAGAGTTGGTGTCCTTTCTTGATTTTCGTGGGGGAAGAAGAGGTAGTAAGGAGAGCTGAATCACGAGCTTTCCTCATATTTTTTCCTAATGAACAATAGTGCACACAGCTGTTCTGGAACACAGCGACAGGTAATGTCAGCACAGCCACTTGAGTGCATTAGAATGATGACAAAAGTTCCTGAGCATCAATCCAGAGAGAAAAAGCATAAACTTGCTATTAGGATGTGAAGAAAAGTGTAATGTCCAATAATTTCTCTTTTTCCAAGTCTGCATTTAGTATAAGTAGCTAAACCTATAGTAAATACATTTTCAGGATCATTCCTCCCCATTTCTATAGATTCCACAGGATGGAAGACAAACCATCCCAGAATGCATGATTCATGGTTATAAAATATAGGAATGTTTAACTGGGAACAGTGCTGCAAAACATCAAATCCTGGAGGTAATTTGTGCTTTGCTACATTAGTCCTAAGCCTAAGTGATCCCGCAGCAAAAGGGAAGCTCATCTTGAAGAAGAAAACAGCTTTTCTGTTCCAGTTAAGTAATATAAAACTGAAAGGTCATAGAGATATCAAACTGCAATTTTTTCAACCAGTAAGAAGTGGAGAAAAGGTGAGGGGGCTGTGGGTTTCTGCTTTCAGATGTTTTTTTGGAGGGAGCCAAGTAAATTGAAGTCAGGTACAGCTCTTTAATTCCATGGAGATATGTGAGCAGAGATCCGTGAGCAAAAATCAGAGCAAAGCACTCACAGTTGATTTAGCTCACAGCTACTGCCTTACTTTTGCTGAGCACTGCATACCTGCAACTCCCAGTGAACTATTACATGTCACTAATATCCCTAAATGGCCTGGAGTCCTATTTAGGAATGCAGGGAGTTTTAAATATGTAAATAAAAGAAATAGGAGTGTTGAATGTTTGCCTTCCTTGGCACTGGGCTGTTAATGAGACCTGCATAATACCAGCTGTAGGAACTGTTTATTTCACAGTATCTTACACCTTCAGATTGTCTTCCAGGTGAAATGTTGAGACAGGGGTAAAAGGTAAACTTTCTAGGGGTAACACCTTCACACTGCTTTTCCAACAGGACCAGAAAAAGCTCTACTTCTGATAGAAATTCCTAATCCCTGTTTGCGCAAAGCACCTGAAAGTAAATTATAAGGAAAACCTTGTCTGTGAATGAAGCAGTATTGCACAGTGAAGTTCACATAAACGTGTTCCAAAGAAGACCTGTGATGCACTTTTCAATAACTCAACACCAGATTCTCTTTCTTTCACATCCTCGTCACTTGGTTTTGCTTTAGCAGTACAAGATGTATCCACCCATCTTGTCCTGTTCTATCCTGTTGTGCCCACCCTCAGACAGACATAAATGTCACAGATGCATCATATACAACAGAGGTATCACAAATATACCAAGGAGGGGTTTATCTGTGAGAGAAAAGTCCGATTTTTCTTCCACCATAGCATCACCAAGCTGTTGATGCAGAAGACTGTGGCAACCCCCTGTGTAAATGATTTTCTCATTTTGCTGGCTGTTAGATGTGTTACAGATTAGGCTGAGAGCAGCAAGACTAGAAGGGCTGAATTAGGAACATCTGTTGCTTCTTTGATCTCTCACACCCATGTTGTATAAGATTTGTTGCAGCCACATGAGTGCTGTGGGCATGGGCAAATTCCTCCCACTAGATGCTGGGGCTTTGGCTAACTTAGTGAAGGGCTTGACATTTTATATGTTTGCAAGGCATCTTCAGATGCCACTGACCTTGTAAGACAAAAAGTGATGGCACTCCTGTGGGGATCTGAAAGACAATAGGAAGGGAGAATTTGTGCAGGAGTAGGCGTATGCCCAGGCTGGTTTTTACTTAGCCAGACTCAGAAATAGCAGTCTCAAGGACATAGCAGCCCTGGCTTTTGCACACAACAGTCCTTACAGTCTATCCCATAAACAGCTCTGCAGACTGGAGGAGATCAGCACACAGTGGGAATACGCGGCCAGATGCTACTCGACGGCAGACATTTGGTGGAGGAAGAGCAAACCTGTCGTGCCACCTTGTGGTTGGCACAGGGGGATGCCACCCCTCCTGCTCCAAGCCACGGTCTTACAATAAAAGCACTTTTGCCTCCTTCAAGCTGTGGGGATGTCAGTCTAGCACTTTCGGGCGGGTGTGAGCCCTCACCGCGAATATCTCCTAGAGGCACATTAAGGAGCCTGAGTCATCCTGAGGTGCCCTGGGAAGCAGCAAACAGTCTCCAAGGTGAGCGGGGGCAGGCACAAGTGCCGATCCCGCTGGCTCTCCCTGCGAGCCCCATGGAAAATAACCTCCCAGTTTGGGTACACGGTGTTCTAAGTGAGCTCCATGACTGGCCATGGCGAGAAAAACATTTTCTTGTTCTCTCCCAGTGCATTATGAAAACCCACTAAAAGGTGCTTTTCGCACCACAAAACCTTTTAAAAGGATTCTGTCAACACAAAAGCAACATTGACAGCAGTTGCCTTTAAATGTACTTGAGTCTTCAAACTCTGAAATATGGTTCTTAATTTTTTTTTTTAACTTTCCAGACTTGGCCTACTACCAGGCTTCAGAGAAATGTTTTCTGTAATTGCATGAGTAAGAAAATGCATTGTGAGATTAATGCACATAAAAGTTATTAAAACAATTTGTAAACATATTCTTCACAGAATGGATATTCAAGTACATGGATCTTTGCCTCAGTAATAGGAGGAAAAATTTGCTGTAGGAAAAATTTGCCAGGGATATTGAGAGGAATATGAGTCCCATTAGCATGTGGTGCCCATGTCCCCAGATGGTCAATGTTTTCTGCTGTATGTTCTTTCTCTCCTCCTTTACCCTTCATCCATGCGTATCAGTATCCTGGTACTGGATGCAAAAAGCTGATTTTTCTAAAACAGATTTTCCTCTGCTTTTGATGATATTAAGAGGCAAGTTGCCACACAGAAAGCAACATGCCCATCTCATATACTTCAAGTACATTGCTGTCCCTGGAAAAACATATGGATGGGCCACCACTTTCATCCTTTCATCTCTCAGCAATTAAAGACGTAATTTTTCTTAAAAACGGGTGGGCACTCAGAGTTTTGTCTTCTGCAGCTTCTCTCTTGGTTCTCATTCTGATCACCTCATTATTGTAAAACTTTTGTAAGTGCTTCCTATAGAGCAATTTCAGCATAGGAATTTGCAAATCAAAACAGTCAATTAGTTAATACATTACAGGTCTTTCATATTTTGGAGACTACTTACAGATCCAGCCACTGCAGCATGCTGTTAAGGAAGAAAAAAAGTAGAAAATCTTAGTGCTGGTACTGCTGAGAAGGAATCATGCTACAGTCACTTTTTGTACTGAGAATAGGAAGTATTACAGTATTACAGTAGGAAGAGCCCACTGTTTTGGAACAGTACTAACCACCAGCTAAGTTTTGTTTAAAAAGGTTTTTATTTGTTCATTCAATAGGAAGCATCAGAGACACTAATAGCTAAAAATTAATTACCCTGCACCAAAATATGCTGCTTCCAGAAATAATCATGTAAGTGCTAAAACCACTGGTCATCTGTTGCTTTGCAAAAAGTTCTTAATCTCTAACAAGAGGGCAATTCACAGCTTTCATCAATGTCTTGGCCAGCAGAGAGTAGCCAGCCTGCTTGGACAGATACTAGAAATGAAATTTCAGGTATTCAAAACCAATTCACTCCCTAAAGACTGTGGAGCTCATGTTGACAGCCAACCGTGACACCCGCTAGTAACAGTTACATTGCAAGGTTATACAGTGACAGATCCCAAAAGAACTTTATGTTTTGACCTGATGTAAGGAACCCAGAGGCAATCATGGGAGGCTATCCTTCCGTAGGGATGATTTATAATTATAAAAAATGCAAAATGCATAATACAAAATTCAACTCTGGTTGTTTTTTTTTTTTTTCCTCTTTCTTTAGGATTAAAACAATGTGTCCAAAGAATAATCAAACCCCACCTCATCTACATGCAATACTGAAGAACTATACAAAGACTGTAATGTACTAACCTTTGAAAACTATAAAACTTCCATATGGAACATTCTGCATCTGAGGAACCTTAACTCTGTATCACGTGGAAAAGTCTAAAAGAAGGAGATGACTAAGCTGGCCTCGTTAATCACTAGAAAGAGAAACAAATTGGAAAATATCGACCTTCCAGGCCTCACCCTATGCAGTGATCCGTAAAAGAAAACCTATTGGTACCAGCAATCAAGCTTTCCTGAGTTATCTTCCTGGGGGGTTGATTACACTGTCCTAAATATGAGTGAGTGCTTGAGGTCCAAAATTCTTTACACTGTAGTTATTCCTCAAGAATCCAAACACAATTAGAAAAGCAGACACATACAATGGTAGCCAGTATATAGTATAGCATTATAGTAAAAACAGTTCAGAATTGCCAGTCAGGAGGGGTAACAAAACAAGGATACCAGCATGATGACTGTGGACTTCATGATTTTCAATGCACCTTTTACAAAAGGAGCAGGAAAGTAGTTTCGAAAACAGGAAAGCACGGTAGTAGCACATCTGTTTCTCCCAGACAATTTTTGTGGCTATTTCAAGTGTAGGGGGGGAACCCTCAGAATCACAGACTTGTTAAAGTTAGAAAAGAACACAAAGATCATCTAGTCCAGCTGTCAACCCAGCACTGTTAAGTCCACTTCCCATGGCAACCTATTCCAAGGTCTAATCACCTTTTCAGTGAAATTTTCCTCCCTTGGCATAACTTCAGGCCATTTTCTCTCACCCTGCTGCTTGTTACTTGGGAGAAGTGACCAAACCCCACCTGGCTACAACCTCCTTTCAGGTAGTTGTAGAGAGTGATAAGGTCCCCCCGAGACTCCTTTTCTCCAGGCTAAGCAACCCCAGCTCTCGCAGGCACTCCTCATATCACTCACTCTCTAGAACCTTCACCAACTTCGTTGCTTTTCTCTGGACACTCTCCAGCACCTCAATGTGTTTCGTGTAGTGAGGGGCCAGAACTTAACACAGCATTTGAGATGTGACCTCACCGGTGTCAAGTACAGGGGGAGAATCATGCCCTAGTCCTCCTGGCCACACTATTGCTGATACAAGCCGGGATGCCATTGGCCTTGGCTACCTGGGCACACTGCTGGCTCATGTTCAGCTGGCTGTCAACCAGCAACCCAGGGCCTTTTCCAGAGGGTAACTTTCCAGCCATTCTACCTCAAGTCTCCAGCACTGCATGGGGTTGTTGTGACCCAAGTGCAGGACCCAGCACTTCGCCTTGTTGAATCTCATATAATTGGCCTCGGCTACCGTTCTCCAGAACTCGTTCTTTCCTAATATATTTTTTAAGAAAAAGTTCTAGTATTATCTTGCACACATGATTTGATCAAAGGATGCTTGAAAACTTCTGAAACTAGCAAAAGTCTTTAAGCATTCTAAATAAGTGATGTCTTTGTTTCATTCACATTTCTAACTTACATTAAACAAAACAAAACAAAAAAAACCAGAAAATGTCCTTTCAATATTAGCTTATTACACTGACAGAGAGTTCCTCAATGTTGTCCTCACATTTTTGTTCCTACTATGCTCAAATCACAATGTACTGGCTAGAACAGACAGTGTATTGTATCAGGCACTATATGCACCTGTTGGAAAGAGTTCTCATTTGAAGGCTTTACAATCTGAACAGAGAGGACAGGCATGAATGAGAAACTCTAAGCACAAGAGAGATTGCTTCCCTGTGATTACACAGGGAAATTTGTCTCAAAGTGTGAGATAAACTATACATCTCTAAATCTGCTGTCCTGCCTCTTTCAGCACATCGCTTTGCAGTACACGACTGTTTTTTTCTCTTCTGTGCTGATAACTACTTCTCTTGTGGTGTTCACACTCGAAAGAGAGGTCAAATTGTATGGACATTTTTTGCCTTCAACTCTGATAAGCAAGTATTCCTGCTGCTTGCACTCCTGCAGGGAATTCATATTCGGCACTATAAATTCCACTTCTTCAGCCTATAAAGTATTGTTGACTTTTTATTTCATAGGAGACAGAAGAGCATGAAGTGATTTTTTTACCTGCAAGCTTGTAAATACTCTCAGAGGCCTTAAGGAGGAAACATTATCAAGCCATGTAAGAAAAGAACAGTAAAATTCACATAAAAATAGCAAACATCCTTATTTTTATAACTGCAGTGGAGGTCAGTCGGTATTAAAGATTACATGTTCTTATCCATATTTCAATTTGTATGCTAAATGCACGCACTTGTTTATTATAAGGTCTGGAAAAAATATCGTTATGTAACAATATGTTGAACCTTCTTCTCAATCACATAAATTTAGTTGGAAATTGTTCTCATGAAAGTTTGCCTAAAGTGCTTTAAAGGTGGAAGAAGTAGATACTTACACATTTTATTGGATTCATGTAATTATTATAAGCATAAACCTGAAGTGAACATTTTTTCTGTTGAAAGGAATCTGAATTGAGAAGTTTTTTAGAAGTAGATGTTTTACTTCACTTCTACTGAAAGCTTCAGCCCTGAGGTGATGAAATCACCCTGAACACCACATGGAGAGAATGTCATTCAGTAAGCAGTGATTTTCTAGTTGGAAAGATCAAGAAAGTAATTTGTGGCCTTTTACATCTTTAATGCAGGACACAGTTTAGTCATTTTGGACAGAGATAGATTAGATGTGTCTGGGTGAGTAACCTGAAGGCAATTCATTAATTAGGGAGAACATGCAGCTGCATATGGGTAAAATTAGGGAGGAAACACCTTTGCAGATGCATTAATGACAGTATCAACAATTCCTTCTCAGTTCTCTTGTTTATATTGTCATAAAAGCTCGATATTATTCTGCAAATTGATAATTTCTTTTTGGAGATTCTAGAGGTGCCTAGGTAAGTACAGATGGATTGAACTCCATTCAGATGAAATCCTAATTCAAATTGCTTTGATTCAGCTCCTCATGGTTCATTTCAGATCTGCAGCGTACGGTGTTTTGGCCAAGTCAAATACTGTGTTTAAATGACATATGAAACTAGGTTTGGGAGCCAAATGGATGAGTGATGGTAAGCAAAATAAAACATAAGACTCAGCAGTAAGAGAGATCATGAAATGAAATAACTTTTATGGAGCTGTAAATATCTGGTGCAGTCTTTCAATTTGCAAATTTCTGAATGCATACTGTAGTTCTACTTAACCAATATTGCCAAAATAATGAACATTATTATACTTCTCACCATTTCCTTGTTCTCCTGCAAAGATGATTGTTTAAAGACTACAGATTAAGGCAGTTTGAAATCAGATGTCCTTAAACATGATCAAAGAGGAGGAAAGATTGACAGTGCAGTACATTCTCATTTAAAAGGAGGAAAATATCCTATACACTGTACTTCAAAGATCAGATACTTCCTTTTCATTTGCACTTGATTTCATTACTGACAGAAGATACCGAAAGAGGAAAAAACAGCTAAAGATGTAGAATTGCAAAATTCTCCATTTGACACAAGAAATGAGCATTTAGTACTTTCCTCCACATGCTTTATAAATTAAGAGTTTCCAGTTCTCACACTTAGACCACCTGGAATTTGCTTTGAGATTCTAATATAATAAAAAGAAAACATTTTAATATGCTAAATTTTATATTCATATTTCATTACTTGAAATTTTAGCCAAAGTCTATGAATTAAAAAGAACACAGCAAAGTCCTTAGACATCAGGTTGAGTAAGTGAAGTAGGCAAAGAAAGGTGGATTTTTATTCCCTAAAGTGATCACAAGTATCTCTAGTTGAGATGCTTCTTCAATCCCCCACAGCTCAGTTTTCAATTCCCATTCCTCCCCCACCAAAAACATTTGCAATGAAGATGGGTGATGAAACTTAGAAAGGCAGATAGTGGGATTGGTGAGAGAAGGAGTCACAACTGAAAGGGGAAGTGTTTTAAAGTTCAGACTCAGGTGTATTTCCTATGTTGGAGTTTACACAATAGACTCATTTGCCATATCTGGTGAGTACTACTAACTTCTATATCAGAAATCAGTCAGATGTCATACAAGCTTAGACTGTCAGAGCTTCAGGTGATTTCCACGTATGGCAACAGATTTTTTTTAACAGAATCCAGGACTTATTTTGACTATGTTTAATAACATTGTAAATCAACTTTTGTTCAGGACTATACATTGTACTTCAGGAGTCTGATGCCAAAGAAAAGGTGCGTATGAATAGACTCTCACAAATACCCATGTCCCACTTGGGCATCCAGAGAAGCACCCAGATGTTTACACACTTGGAATTGAGTGCCAGGTTTATTTGAAAATCTGGACTAAAGTACTGCCAAGGTGAGTTTTAAAGGGCTTGAAAATCATTATCCTTTTGCAGGTGGATGCTGAATCCTTTTGGTAATCTGTCTTTTAGTAAGTAATTGAAAACTAATATGTTCAATGGCATACAGAAGAAACAGTACATCAGAAAAGATAAATAATAACACATTATTAGAGAAATAATTTGACATGTGCATGCTCTGAAAGCATCTGTGACTCTCTTAAGCATCTGAAATGTCAGGAGTTAGCTGTCTTATTTTTTTAGTTCAATTTTATATTCAATTAATAAGTAAAAGACAAAGAACCACCGCAGCAGTGTCAGTTAATATTGAAATGGAAGCCACATATAAAAAAAAGATGTAATGAACCATAAAAGAGAAATGCCTAAAAAGAAATGAGATACTGTTAACAAATGACTTCTGTATGTGTCTGATGAAAAAGGGCACAAGAGAATTATTTAAGTAAGTTGTGCACATACTTACAGGAAAACAGATGCTTACGAACTTTATGATAGAAAACCAAGTATAAAATCCTTCATAGTTACTTTGGTAACAGATCGCATGGACCTCAAGTTAGCAGTTTTGAACATGCCAGAGCGATAAATAAAATCCTTGGCAGAATGTAAAACTATGATAGCTTAAAAGAGGAATTCCCTGAGGAAATCTGAGAGGCAGAACAGATGTTACATTTTTCAAATAAAATGTATTCAGCAAATCCATGTATCCACTGTTGTTTAGTTGAAGAGTCGTCCATCCTACATTTTCACAAGGTGAAGGAGACACTTGTTTACTGATGGAAGGGAGTCAACAGTTACTTCTTCTTTTTCAATAAATATTTCATTATATAACTACAAAGAGCGACAAATGAAACCTCCAAACACAAGCTAATAGGTCCAAAGCTTAATGGTTCTTTACAAAGTGAAGGACACGTGACAGTTCTTTCCCACATTTGCATAAAATGATTAAGCACCACCATTCCGGGAAAAAAAAAATCTTATTCTGGTAAATTACTTTTGAGACATCAGGAAAAAATAGACTTCTTTGTAGACATATAATAGTCTCTAATGGTAAGATATTTATTTTAAAGTAAAGTAAACAACAAGTTCGGAGTTTAAACAATTCATAGTTCATTTCGACTAACAAAGCCAGAGATGAGAGCAAAAAATTGTCATTGTCAGCTGACAGTATACCATGTCTCACCTTGATTTGTGACTTTTAAAATTTAAGAATCAGGTTTTAAGAGAGGCTCTGCTTTCACCTACGGGCCTGCACATCCCTGTAGTCATGAGCGAATTTCTTCAGCTGACATCTTATAAGGGAACAAAAGACTGTGATTCACACCCACAGCAGTGGGCAGGAAGAACTGTGGCTCTGTTCTTGGCAGTTCTGATCCATGTTTTTAACATTTTTTGTTTCCTACCAGAGGGGAGAATTCAGTTATTTAGTTTCACTTGTTGAGTCTCATTTAGCCTGATATTGAACCAAATAAGTTATGAGTTGACCAAATCTCATTTTGGCCAAAGAAACAGATAAGCCTCTGGGTTTGGTTTGAAGGCATTTAGGAACATGCAACTTGTCTCCTTTCCGTGGTTTGTCCTAAAGATCCTAGTAAAACCTTGAAGGAAATCTGACACAACCTAAAACTTATCCAGGCAATAGAGGGAAATAGGATGGGATTCACTCCTAACTACCTGAAGAACTCCTCATTTGACATTAGTTTCAGCAGTTTTTCATGCAAAGACATGGTGAGGTGACAACATCTGAGTAGCACAGAGACAATTTAAAGACAAAAGTGAGTGTGTTGTGCATAGGACTTGGGCTGCTGAGCCACTTACAACTACTGTTCCAGCATTTTGCATGCTACTGAAATATGATCCATTTCAGAAAAAATATGGTTATAAAGATATTTTATCAGCATGACTTTTTTCAGCTTTAAATATCTTGTGACACTTAGTACTTTTGAACAAGTGTCCCTCGTGTTTTTAGAAGTTGGATTGATTCATTGATAACTGCACTGAGAGGGACAATGTTTCTTCTCCATGGAAATCAAGATCTCTGCCTCTCAAATCATAGATAAAAAGAGTACACTAGCCGTGGCACTTGTGCCAAAGGATCTTATCAAACTTGTTAATCTCAAAAGTGCTATTGTCAGCCCCTCATATCCACCAGATTTTAGGACCATAAGTGTGACTAGTTGAGAAGGATGGAGAGGAGGGAAAGCTTGAATATTCAAGTAACATCATAGGCCTGAGTCACCACCAGTCCTGCCTGTCCCTGTCCACACACTCTCCCGAGACTCCCCCCTACACTGCCTACAGCCCAGAACCCCATGTCAGTCTCCGAGGACTGCCAGCCCCTGCCCAAAGCAACACCACAGCAAGGCCAGTTTCCAGCTCTCCAGCTGCCCTGTCTCCACACACAGGCCCATATCCCGGCCTGTGCCTGGCTCGTGCCTGGTCTCAGGGAGATGCCAATGAGCCTGGCTGCCATGGTGTGATGAACCCCAGCTGCCAGACCCCGCCCTGACAGACCCTGCAGGGAGATCCCATGGTCCCCAGGGAGCCCCAGGCCCTGGAAATACCCTGAGGGGAAGAGAGATAAAGTGTACAGCTCCAGTCAGAGGAGTTGGGTTTTCCAATATGCACAAATCTCATTGGATTTTCCAGCAGTTTTCCCTGAAGAAAGCTGCACTCATGTGAACGCTTTTGAGGGGTCCCTGTGCTGCTGCTTCAACAGAGAGTGTCATAGCAGCAGCAGCAGCACATCTGCTGCAGCTAGAGCCCCTTCAAGTCCAGTCCTGCTTCTCCCACCCTTCCAGATCCTCCTGAACAAGCTCATTTGGAGCTTTTTCTGGTGTCTTCAATCTCTTTGATCAAAATGAACCCACAGGGACCTTGAGGCTGCAGCAGGAGTGAGAAGCAGCCATGGAGTTCAGAGAGCTTCTCTGGCTCCCACAGGTGCTTCCATAAAGGCTGAAGTGTGCCCTGACCAGCAAGCCCTTCATGGTGCTGGGGCAGCGTCAGTGTGTTGATGTGAGGTGATGTAGTGGGTTTCTGTGGCTGGGTTTTGGTAAGGGGGGGGCGGGGGAGGGGTGGGAGGGAGGTGCGGGTGCTACAGGGGTGGCTTCTGTTAGAAGCTGCTAGAAGCTTCCCCTGTCCAGTGGAGCCAATGCCAGCCGGCTCCAGGATGGACCTCCTGCTGCTGGCCAAGGCCAAGCCAATCAGGAGTAATAGCAACACCTCTGTGATAACATATTTAAGAACAGAAGGTTGTGGCCCATAAAGAATTGCAGCCAGGGAAGAGCAGAGTGATAACATGGGAACAACAAGGTAGACACCAAGGTCAGTGCACAAGGAGGGGCAGAAGGTGCTCCAGGCACCGGAGCTGAGGCCCCTGCAGCCCGTGGTGCAGACTGGGGCACCTGTCCCCCTGCAGCCCATGGAAGACCATCAGGGTACAGAGACCCACCTGCAGCCCATGGAGGACCCCACGCTGGAGCAGGTGGATGCATGAAGGAGGCTGTGACCCTGTGGGAGGCCCAAGATGGAGCAGGGTCCTGCTGGAGACCTGCAGCCCATGGAGAGGGAAGTCCACACTGGAGCAGGTTTTTCCTGGGTAGGACTTGTGGCCCCTGTGGGGGACCCAAGCTAGCACAGCTCATCTATGAAGGACTGCACCCCATGGAGGAGTGACCCATGGGGACAGCAGTTTGGGAAGAACTGTTGCCCGAGGGATGGACTCACGCCAGAGAGGTCCATCAAGGACTGTCTCCTGTGGGAGGGACCTCACGGGAGCAGGGGAAGGACTCCTCTCCCTGAGCAGCAGCAGAAACAACAACTGACCGTAACCCCCATTCCCCATCCCCCTGCACCGCTGGGGGGGAGGAGGGAGAACGTGGAAGGAAGGAGGGGTGGGGGGAAGTTGTTTTTAAGGTTGTTTTATTTCTCACTCTTTGGCTCTTATCCTGTTAGTCTATCTTGTATTGGCCTTTTTAGCCACCAACGCGCTTGAAACAAATGTGGGTAGAGCCCTTCCCAAATCTTTGTTCATGAAGCCTAGCCATGAAATGATGAAATGAAAATTTCTCATTCTTTTGCTCTTATCCTGTTAGTAATAAATTTAAGTAATATCCCCAATTCGAATCTGGTTTGCCTGTGAAAGTAATCAGTAAGTGACCTCTCCCAGCTGTTATCTCAACTCATGAATTCTTAGCTGTTTTTTTTCTCTCCTCTATCCAGTTGCAGAGGGAGAGAGTGGCTTTAGTGGGTGCCTGGCATCTAGCCAGGGTCAGCCTACTACAGATGACCACAGAGCCCTCTTTCTGGCTTTACTGAGAAGGATGGAGCACTTCTCCTATGAGAAAAGGCTGAGAGAATTGGAATTGTTCAGCCTGGAGAAGGGAAGGTTCTGGGGAGACCTTATTGTAGTCTTTCAGTAGGGGCCACAAGAGAGCTGGAGAGGGACTTTTAACAAGGGCATGTAGTGATAGAACAAGGGAGAATGGCTTTAAACCAAAAGAAGGTAGGTTTAGGTTTAGATTTTAGCAAGAAATACTTTACTGTGAGGGTGCTGAGGCACTGGAATGAGTGGCCCAGAGAAGCTGTGGATGCCCCATCCCTGGAAGTGTTCAAGGTCAGACTGGATGGGGCTTTGAGCAACCTGGTCTAGTGGAAGATGTCTCTGTCCATGGCAGGGGATAGGAACTGGATGATCTTTAAGGTCCCTTCCAACGCAAACCATTCTATGATTCACAAGAGGAGTGTGGGGCAAGGTGTGAACTGCTGTTCAGTGAAATGAGAGTGCTATTGACCAGTTGGAAGAAGGCCAACAATAAATAATTTTGGTTTTCAGCAAAGACTCATCATGGCTAGGCTTCGCAAATGAAGATTTGGGAAGGGCTCTACACACGTTTGTTACAAGCACGTTGATGGCTAAAAAGGCCAATACGAGATAGACACGTCCGGTTGCAAAAGGCACAGCAGAAAGACTCCTTAGGTGATATATTCTGCAAGACACGATTTTTTCTGCGTTGTCTTTTCTCCTCAAGAGTGATCCTGCAGGCGTTCTCAAAAGCATCAGCAGCATTATAGATGGTGTGTCTCCAGACCTCCCGATTGGAGGCCAGAGTAGACCAGTTATGATGATCAATATGGCCAAGGCTGAGATGTTGTTTCAGGGAGTTCTTGTACCTTCTCTTCGGGGCTCCTCTCTTGCGGCAGCCGGTGGCAAGTTCACCATAAAGCAAGGTCTTAGGGAGGCAGTAGT
The DNA here is from genome assembly GCF_001715985.3 of Manacus vitellinus. Classification (NCBI taxonomy): domain Eukaryota; kingdom Metazoa; phylum Chordata; class Aves; order Passeriformes; family Pipridae; genus Manacus; species Manacus vitellinus. Next base: position 47,854,071 of record NW_021939396.1, on the reverse strand, counting down.
CCTTCATCCTTGAGATGTGTCCTGCCCAACACAGCTGTGTTCTCAGCAACATGGCCTCAATATTTGTGACTGCTGCTTGTTCTAGAACAGACATATTAGTCACATAATCTGACCAGTGGATGTTTAGGATTGTACGGAGACAGCGTTGATGGAAGCGTTCTAGGGTGGTGGCAGTAGATGACCCGTGATTCGGATCCATATAAAAGAGTAGACAGCACAATGGCTCTGGAAATACTGATCTTTGTACTTTTCTTCAAGTATTTATTTCGCCAAACTCTTTTATGGAGTCTTCCGAAAGCATTCTATGCCTTTGCTAACCTGTTGTCTATCTCTCCGTCAATCTTACCATCCAAGGAGATGAGGCTACCTAGGTAATTAAACTGTTGGACTGATGGACTGATTCGAGCTCTGATCAGCATATGTTAGATATGTTAGATATGTGGGGGATATGTTAGATATGTGGGGGATTTTCTCACTGGAAAGACGATGAGTCTCAGGACCAAGGAATAGAGAAATTCTGAGGGACTTCCTTCATTCAAGGCATTTACAAATTATTTGACAAACATCTTTGCTAGTGGCCAAGATACACTTGATGCCTTTCACCAAAGAATTTTTTTAGATCATTTATTGAAATCCTTAACACATTAGATTTCTATGATTTCTATTTCTACTTCTGCTAAGAGCAAGATATTTTTTCAATACAGCATCTAACCACATGTCCTCTTCAGCATGAGCCTCTGGTAGTCAAAAATATTAAAACAAAACAAAACAAAACAAAAACACAAACAAACAAACAAACAAACAAAAAACCATATTTTGTTCCCACCACTCCTAAAAGAAAGATTGTCTTTGATACTTTTGCATTAAAACAAAATTGTGGAAAGCAGGAAATTTTGCCAGCAGTTATCTGCAGAAAAAGGAAAACAAAAATAAAATCCAGAGCGAGAATTTGACTTATTCTTCCATTTAAAGGAAAAATAAAAGCAAGAAGAAATCATCTCTTCTGAAAGTGCTAATCCCAGAGGCATTGTAATAGCTGAAAAATATCTTCTTCACATTCTCTATGCAAATAATCTTTATCCACTTTTAGATAATGACATTTGGGTAGAGAAGAATAGATTTCCTTTGGGAATGCTTTTATGTCATGTGGCATTCAGTTCCTGAAAACAGCAATTGATCTGGGGGGTCAAGTCTACTTAAACCATGATTAATATTACCAGAAATTAGTCCCTCAATAGTCTCTTTTTCAGGCAAAATACCAGTAATCAGCTGGTTTCTTTTCCATACACATAACACATAACTGCTGTTGTGTTGCAGAGTTTGTATTTAGCATTTATCCTATTTTTATATTCACTGTTTTATTGATATTATTAGACATGAGCCCATAAAATTAATTTTCACCAACATTAGTAAAATCTACATGGCCCAGGGCCTTCAGTTTTAGCAGTATTTTTGCTACATTAGCAATGATTTCTTGTAAGAAAACTGTTGTGCATAAATTTCACTGTGCCCATGTGATAGCTGTTCACTATGTGTTTGAAAGAAACTATCAGATGTGATTGTAATTAAAGCGTTTAAGGAATCATCAACAGAAAATGCCAGCTCACAAAATCCAGGCTCTCCTCTACTCTAAGACGAAGTTTCAGTGAGAGTAATTTATTGCAGAAACACTAATAGCAGACACTAATAGCAGTTTGCTGATATATAAGTGTGATACCCTCTCCTCGTTTTTAGGAGCACTCTGGCGTTTGCTTGTACAGACATTGGAGGAATCGCACAAGATTTTATAGATGCTATAACTTTCTGTGGGGCTTTTCTATGAAAACCGTGCTGCTTAGAATACTTGTATGATAAAGTGTACAGCCCCACATTTGAAGTGTCCTTTTGTGATGCAGGACACTTGGATGGAAGTCCCTGGAGATGTTAAAAGCATAAAACCTGTTGTATTGTCTCAGACCAGCGGTTCATGGAAACTGCTTGCCTACCTCCAACAGCAGCTGCTAGCAGATGCTTAGAAAAGAACACAAGAACAGGGCATGCCTATATTGGTACATTTTCCTCATGCACTTACAGCTTCTGACTGCTTGTGGCTTAAGGAATTATTGAGATATTAAGTGTATCCTCATTCTGATGTTCTGTCCTTGTTTGACTTTTCCTATGAATGTGTCTAATTGCATTTTGAACAGTTTTATACCTTTGACTTGCATTAGATATGTGAAACGAGTATCACAGCATAATTTGGAGTTATGCCTAATCAAGTGTCTATTCTGAATTGGACTATAAGATTTCTGAACCCTTCTTGCCCTCCTTCTTTCCTCCCCCTATAATCTTATTTCAGAGGTATCTTTAATGTGACTAGAATTTCAAAGTTCAACACTTTTAATAAACAAGAACTTCTGCCCATTTTATTCCTTTGCTGTGACATTCTGGTATGCAGGAAATTTCAAAATTGTTCTCTGTGGATAACAGCTAAATGCTTCATCTACATATTATTAGCATTACTGAGTTGTCCCTCAAATATAACCAGAGTCCACGGTGCAGCTTGGAGATGGGGTACTGCAAAATCTGGTGTCAAGCTCCCTGCAGGAACCTGAAGACGAACAGGCTCAAAATTTATTGCCAAGCAAGTTTAACTCAAACTAAGGTTTTGCTACTGAGGCAAATGTGAAATAACAGAGCAGGTAGGTAATGTCCAAGCATTCCACACTGATCTTGGCTACACTCCATTTATCAGGCAAGAGGAAGAGATAAGCTAATTGTTTGATCAGGCTTAGCATTCTCAGTTAATACTGTGTCAGTGATGCCTGTTTATAAGCAAAAGTAATTCAATATTGTATATATTTACATATACATATTTACAAAAAATTAATATACACATTAATTATTGCTGTGAAAAAGTACTATTGTTATTCCACTTAAGTACTACACAATATTCACCTTTGATGTTTATCTTACATCTATGTAACTGTTTAGCACAGAAATCAAGTGACTTGATGAAGATTAGCAGAGACTGTAACAGTGTAGAAAATTGAAGCAAAATATCCTGAATCCAAGGAACACATCTATATTATGTATTTTGAACCAATATAGGAAAATAGCTGCAAACCTACTTTCTTGCAGGTTTCTCAACAAAGCTGGGCTTGCACTGAGGTGATCAGTTGCAGTATGAATACCTAAATTGCATTAACTGTAATAGCATTTTACATGGAGGACTGGGTTTTTCTCTTCACTTTGGTCTTTGACCAAACTACAAAATCTGTAACCTTCGCAAACCAGCTTAGATTTTGCCTTTATGTTACAAGCAGCATTTTCTGGTGGAGCCAAGAGTAAACATTTCTGATATTCAAGGCCTTTTTTTATTTAAATATAATTTTTGCAAAGGAAAAATAGGTTTTAAGCATCCTTTTTTTTTGGGGGGGGGAGGCAGGGGGTAGGGGTGGCTGTTTTTAGATCTTTATGTCTCTGAGACACAAGAATTCCCTTCCTGCAGTTTATAAAGACTCCTTGGAAAGCCCAGAGTTGATGTGGATCTGTCCAGTGTTGTGCAGGTAAGTACAAGGGTTGAATAGCATTTTTTAGATGTGTTAGACCATCCATTTCAACATGAGTGCTGGCTAGAAAGATGACCATGGCCAAGAGGCACATGGAACAAAACTAAAGAAAAGCCCTCAGGCTACATCTTGTCCTCTCCTGGAGATCCTAGAACAAGGAACAGTTCAGAGGAGACAGATTTTGGGTTCTACAAGTCTTTCTCTCATGTCAGCCATTCCCAGCTATTTCAGCAGCCAAGAGAGCCAAATGCAGCAGAGATTTAAAATAACTAAAGAGCCCAGTACAGGTTAGAATCCATGTAGCTGGGGAGCAGCCTTGCTGAGAGGGACCTGAGGGTCCTGGTGCACAATGAGCTGAACATGAGTCAGCAGAGCATGACTGCAACAACAAAGTCAAACTGGATCCTGGGCTGCATCCACAGGGACATTACTAGCAGAGATGGAGATGTGATCACTCCACTCAGTGGTGGTCAGGTAGCATCTGGAGTACTGTGTCCAGTTCTGGTTCCTACAACTCAACAAAGGCACAAACAGACTGGAGAGGTCCAAATGAAGGCTGCAAAGATGATCAAAGGGCTGGAGAACCTGCCCCGTGAGGAAGGACTGAAGGAGTTAGATCTTTTATCCATAAAAACAAGGCTTAGGGAGACCTCATCACAGTATTCCAGTACTTAGAGGGCAGCTACAAGGACAGACGCTCTTTCTTCACAAGGAGCCACATGAAGAAGACAAGGGGCGGTGGGCACGAGTTTCACCAGGAGAGGTTTCATCCTGATAGGAGAAATAATTTTTAACAGTGAGAATAATCATTCAATGGAACAACCTTCCCAGGAAAGTGGTTCCCATCACAGGAGGCTTTCAATTTGTGACTGGTAAGGGTGCTAGACAATCTCATCAAGGCTTCCTTTCCCACGAAATTTTGGGCCAGATGAACTATTGAGGTCCCTTCCAACCTGAGCTTTTCTATGGTTCTGTGATTCTATGATTTAAATTAGGGCAGGTTTACCCTGCACATCAGGCCACAGGAAAGCTCCGAGGAGATTAGAAAGACCAGGCTGTGTTTGTGCCATTTCCCCAGTCTTGCTCCAAGAGGAGATCTTGCCAGAGATGCACTGGCTCACACATGCGTAGTTTGCTATTTGTTGCAGAAATGCTGCTCTCTTTTGAGGCAGTGTGTGCAGAGCTGTTACAGCTGGGCCTACTATTGTTTTAGTTTTCAAGGAAGGGGACAAAATTTAGCTCTGAAAGACAAGTGAGAGCTGGTTAATTAAGATTGTTGAGAAAACAACGTTGGAATATCATAATCATTGACAGATTTACAAAATGGCATAATTTTCTCAGCAATTTCATTGAACGAAGAGGAAAGAAAAGGGAGAGAAGTTGTGAAAATTTTGCAAAATGCCATTTTGTCATTTGTTTAAACATTCTGAGGCGGTTTTCTTTTTATTTTATTTTTTTTCCTCAAAAGGACTGTTCATTTAATTTTATATTTTATTATAAAATGCAAAATGTCCACATCACAAAATGAAATGTTGATGTTGACCTGACACTCATCCTTTATGAAATGCCCTTCTGCACAGGACTTGCGATGTTACTGGGGCCATAACTAATGAGAATGACTGTCCAGTCTTTTGCCAAATGGAATTCCATCTTCTGCAAGACTCTGCTAATAAACTGTGACTCCATGGGGTCTGGAAGATCATGTTTTTTTCATTGCACACTCGCAAGAATCAGATTTCCTCACCATGAATAATAGCAGCCTGGGTACAAATTATTACTATATGGTCTCAATACCAGACTGCTTGGACTGACACAACTTCTACTGGATGATTTCTGTAGTCAGTTTTTGTTATACATCTTCTAGGAGTTACTTTATGCTGCTGCTATTGTCCCCAACTCACCTAGCATGGATATTCATTATTTCTCTGCTCTCTTACAAGGTTTTTAATAACACAGCATGGTATGGTGGTAAGTTTAGAACTGCACCCACCCTTTTATTACTGGTAGGTATCATGTCTTCCATCACCCTTTCAGAGTCTCCTTATTTTTCTCATTCATCTGTTCTATTTTATCTCATAGCTGATAGTCTCTTTGAGGCAAATACTGTCATTTTCCATGTGTATCTGCATAGCACCTACCACAGTGAAAGTCCAGGCCAGCTGAGAAATGCTTTTACATAATTGTGTAATAACTAATTATCATCAGGGACAAATACCTACCTACTAATTATAAAAACATCTAACCTGGTCTTTCTGCTTCTCTGCTTCCCTGTGGCATTCTTATTTTCTTTTTGCTTTTCTTTATGTTCTTTCTAATCCACTTTTTTTTTTTTTAACAGATAGCTTTAAATAACAGGCTCCTTCAATGGAACTCTCCCTCTGTGTTTATCTGATAAAAGTACTGATGGCACCCTGATTCCACAGACAGTTATAAGCGAGGTTTACTTGACTGGCTGAATGATGTTAATCTTCACAGTGTCACAGAAAAAATACTGTGCTGAAGTTAAATACAAGTGGACCCTCATTTGTTGTGCTTTTCCTCATTTCCCGCACTCTGTGGCATACTGCATCAGTGCTCCATGCTGGAGAGAGGTGGCTGCAAGCAAGGAAACGCACTGCTAGCAAGACCTCGTCTAAAAAACATCTGCCTGAGCAAGCTGCAGCAGACTTCGTAGGTCCTTCTTACATAGAAGGCTGACAGTGTCCTGTATGCGGCCTCCATAGACTCAAAGTTCCTTTCTGTCCCAGCTCAGTCAGGCTGTTCTAGTTCAAAAAGCCCCTTAAGACAGATGGATAACTACTACTTCTCTTATTCCCTGGCAGTGAAAGGAGAACTAAACACTTGCGAGGCAGCAGAAGTCTCACTACTCTCTTCGGCCCTCGCAGAAGAAAGACTTTGCTCTGCATGCTCAGTGATTTTGCTCTGTGACCACAAGATGTCTCCTGCAATCCATGGAAATAGCAAAAGGCTGATAGACTGGGTAGATGGACACGTGCACAAAAAAGAGGCGGCAGCCTCCAGGAAACACCTGAGAGGACCTTCTCAATGCATGTGCCATCTCCCACCCAAGAGGACAGTCCCAGCAAGTGATGATCACTTTTTGAAAGAGAAAAAAGCTTTTAAGAAAAATCTTCTTAAACTTAACCTTGGAGCAACCGACTGAGAGTACTTGTAAGCATTCACAGTTTATAAATACCCTACGTGCAAGGAGAGACCAAAAGACTGACAGACACAAGGCACTGAGAAATGGCTGTGGAATACAACAATGTGCACAGAAACAAGAACTTCCTTCAACTGCAATATTACCAGGATAGAAGCTTCAAGAACTGGCATGAGTTGGTTTGGGCAAATATAGCAAGTATCAGGTTTTTCTTTCCACTGAGTTATTTTTTGGTTGTTGTATCAGTCCACAGTGGAGCGGCCGTGTGAGCAGCCTGCATTCATGGTTTCCTTGAATTTCCAGTGGGGCCCTCAGCATGTAACCAATGTTTCAGTCAATGCATTTCTTCATCCATACTCTCCTGTCACACTGAAGCGTAGACTGGCCTTGGACTGCTCTGCTTCTAGTGTAGGTTCTACTTTCAGGAATGTAATTGGCCATAACTTGTAATGTAACTGGATTGTCCACTTGGAAGTTAGAGCTAGTCAGGATGCTTGAGAATATATGTTTCTAAAACTTACCACTAAAAAAGAAGGGGAGAAAAACCTCCTATATATTTAGAAATTCAGCACATTGTTAAAAAAACAGAAAACACCAAACATTTTCTCTATTAATATTTTTTCAGCTTGAAGTTTGGGGGATTTTTAAAAGGAACTGGACAAATCTTTAGAGATGTCCTCACAAATATTTTTGTCTTCAACGATTATCTTTTGCTGGAAAAAACTAATATTGAAATGAGTTCTTAAAATTGAAAGTGTCTGTTATATTAAATGATACACTCTTTTAAGTGTGTTATTCAATTGATATATATAATTGCAACTTGTAAGGCACGGAAGCACGCAAAAAAAATTAAGTAATATTAATTCCATCATTCGGACTGACAGGAGAACTCTTGTGACTTAAGCAAATCACACAGATGGAGGAAACCCTGCTCTCAGGATTACCAGTGGTGTAGCAGATCAACAGACCTGCACAGATTTATGAATCAGACTTCCCACCTGAAATCAGTGTCAGAGTGGTCATCACAGTACTTCCTCAGGTAGCAAGCTCTGCAGGGTAAGAGCCTTAAGGAGCAAGCAGATATTGGGAACGGTGTCCTGTAGTGTAACTCCCAAAGGCTGTGCTTAAAAATAGAGCCATTACAGATGGACAGGAGGCTAGCTTGTTCCCCATCCTTCTAGTCTCTGTAGCCCAGTATTAGAGCACCTAACCCAGCCATTGGCTTCTTCTTACTCCACATTTAAAGATGCTAAGGGGCATCCTCTCTTTTATGCATTTGTCTGCTATTTAGCTCTTACACAACAAGCACACATGATACATGTAATGGTATATTTGAAGGCAAGAGTGCCTGTTGCATTGAGAAGAAGAAGGGTGTAACTTAACCTCAGCACTTTCCAAGTTACATTCCTTTTTACTAAATGGTATACTCTTCTCAACAGCATTTTCTCTCATGAGCAGCTCCACTGAGGTCAGTGAGATTGCTTTACAGGCTGTAGGATTCACCTGTTGGTGAATAAAACCCAAAGCATCACTCTGAGCACTTTAGTAAATTTCTATTCTTGAAATATTGATTCAACAATTTTGAAGTGCCACTAGGATTTTCTACAAATACAAAATGAAGTTACCCACAAAATTTGTTGTATAAGTGCATAGGCTACTTCATTCCTCTATGCAATGTGCATTATGCAATTTATTATTTATGTATGTTACTTCTTATCTATCATGAATCATCTGAGATTAGCTCAGTTGGTTAAAGCATGGTGCTAATAACAACAGGGATGCAGGTTTGATCCCCATACAGGTCATTTACTCGTTGCACTCAATGATCCTTGGGGGTCCCTTCCAACTCAGAATATTCTGTGATTGTTAAAAGGAGATATAACTCAGAATACTAACAAAAACAGGTGAATGGTTTAATTTCAAATTAACTGTGGAAATTGTAAACATAAATTGGTAATTACTACTGTCTGAGTTCTATGTCTGAGTTTACCTGAGTCACTGTCTCAGGTAAAGTTGATATGTAGGCCTTGAACTGAAGTATTCTGTTTTTCTGAAATATTCCCACAGTGATGCCTCAATTCAGCAATTTTCTTAGAGTCCCTACATTTAGCCATATGTGTGTATGTAAATATATGAGTATATGTATTTCTTGTATGGAACCCTGAGAACAATGGTTAAGGTTTGATTTGCACAAACACTTTTTATACAGGTGTGTTTGTTTTTCCTGCTGATCTTAGCCAGCATACCTGACACCTGAGCAAAACCTTTGAACACTCAAGTGTTATTTATTGGTGGAGTCACAAACTCTGTTTACTCAGAACCAGCTCTAGCTTTAAACTTATCAAAACTGACTTTGTCCAGCCTAATCTCTTCTCTCCTTCCCCAAAAATACAACAGCTGAACTTTCATTAGGAGGCCCCCACCTTGCTTGTCGGAGTCAATACAGCAAGAAGCAAACACTTACCAAAATAATCTTGAACTGGTCTAATACTTCTCCTCATCTTACCATCTACACTTACCAGGTTCATCAAGAAAGTAAACTAGGTTAGATTTTGACCCTTATCAAAACCCTGGGTTAGGGTCAAACTCTAACCATAGTTTTAATCAGAGCCCAGAGTTTAATCTGCAGTTGTGACTAGCATCTCCATCCCCTGGTACCTCTCTGGATCGGCCCTTCCCATCTGAACCTCTAACTGCAGCTTCAGCCTTCACTAAGGGACACACATCCTATCCTGTCTGGTTACTCTGAACGGTCCCCATTCTAGTTTTAATGATCTTATAGGAATACAACATAAACACAGATTTTTTTTTTTATGCTTTCTTTTGCAAAACACAAATCTTTACCCCAATCCTAACACTAGTCTCGGAACTGAACCTTCTCAGTCCATCCCTGCCATCCCCAGCCATGTCTCATTTCTGGGAAATGACTGCAAGAAATGAAGAAATTCAATGAGATCTTGCAGCATCTGTGTGGAGAAAGGCTGGGATTACTTTGGGAAAGGACAGTGTTCAGCTGTAAGGAGTTGGTGATTTTGGGGCCCATGACGGAGCCAGGATTACAATTAGAGCTGGAATTCACCAGCAATGCTGAGACCAATGAGTAACATACTTTCTTAGAGCCTGCGAGGTGCACAGTGCTAGGTAAGAGCTTCTGCTGTGAGGGATGAGTGATGCACGCAAGATTTGGTAGGCTGCATCTAGCAGAGGATGGTTAATATTCAAGCTAGTGTTACAGAGGAAATGAGCTGAGAAGGCATTTTGCTGATTGTTGAGATTTGCAAATCCTAACACCAGGAGCAGCCAGTTATCTTAACTGGATGTGGTGGTTGAACCCTAGCTGCAACTAAGTTCCACACAGCTGCTCACTCACTTCCCCTCAGTGGGAAGGGAGGGAGAACTGAAAGAGTAAAAGTGAGAAAACTCATGGGTTGAGCCATCTTCAGGAAACCCCAGCTCCATCACATCTAACGGTGATTTGGGAAGTCAAACACCACCTCTCTGAACATTCCTCTGTTTCCTCCTCCTTCCCCCAACTCTATATGCTGAGCATGACGCCATATGGTATGCAATATTCCTTTGGATACTTGGGGTCAGCTGTGTCCCCTCTCAACTTCTTGTGCACCCCCAGTCTGCTTGCTGGGAGGTTGGTGTGAGGAGCAGAAAAGGCCTTGACTCTGCATAAGCCCTGCTCAGCAGTAACTAAAACATCTCTGTGTTATCATCACTGTTTTCAGAACATTTGAAGTATGGGATGAGAGGCCAGTGCCAGGGATGTGGAGTTGTATCTTGTAGAGATGCTCGGTATTATAAATTGGGGGATCAACACTAGGAATTGAAAATGACTTTTTGTCATTTATTATCCATGCTGGAACTGTTTTAGGTAGTAGATTGTATTGCAGATTGTAGATCCTTGGTTTTCAGCAATAGGTGTCTTTTTAAATGAGACTGGACATGCTCCTTTCCCCAAGGGAGAGTGGAAAATCAGCTGAAGTCATGTAGAGACATGAGACATGGCTACAGTGGTGAATTCTGGGTATGTGAACTTGAAAGAAACTTGGATTACAGAGCACTAGGTAAAGTGCCAGGATTTCAGCAGGGAGGCAACCTCTGTGGAAGGCAACCAGAGAAACAGGCAGGATGGTTCAAGCATAAGGCACTGCAGTGTGGGATCACAGTTGAAGTGCTCGAAGTTATATAATTAACTTGAAAGGGGGATGCAGCTGCATAAACTTCACATCCATACTTGCTCTAGAGAAGGAGCAAGCTCCTGTGGTTGAAGTATAACAAGAAGATCCCTTCTGAGTTTGGCTGCACAAAGCGTGCACATAGAGGTCCAAAAAGCAGCTTTTTTATATATGAGGATGCTCGTAACTCTTTTTCTCATCCAGCTATGCGTACTTCCATACCCTGTGGAAAGATGTAACAAAATTATAATGCCAACAGTCACGAGAGTTTCTTTTCTTTGTGATTGCACACGGAGCCCCAAGTCAGACAGGCCGTGTAAGCCACACCCCCTGGAGACCTGCAATCATAGCTGCGCCTCCTGAGTCAGCCGGCATGGTGCCAGGCTTACCACTGTTCTGCCAGAAATACACTAAATACAGCATACAGGACGAGTGCAGGTACCCCACAGAGAGAGTAAAATGAGGCTTTACCCTAATCTGGGGTAAAGTACCATTTTACTAACAGCAGAAACAGGTACCATCCGGGGATGGTGAAAGGTCCTCTAAAGCATAGAGCAAAAGTGCAGCAGAGAAGCAAGCAGAAGGACAAATTTTAAACACTGTGGAACTTCAGAAAGCGCAGAAGCCCTGTCACAGGTAAGACAATGTTAGTATTGGACCATGACTTCTGAAACGCAACTTCAGACCATCCTCTTGAATTTGGTTACCCCACCCAGAGGTGTCGATATTTCACCGCTCAGTGAGACATGCTGGCAGTGCAAGAACATGTTCAGACACAAAAATGCAAATCAACTCACCTCATTAAATTCTACATAGGGGATATATTCATATGTGCTGTATGACAGTTACTTTTTTCCTTTTTTGTGTTTCTAACTAACCATTTGCAGAGAGCAACACAAATTCTTCCAGCTTTTTAATTGATCTCAGAGCATGTTATGGTTTAATTCTTTGCTCTGAGAAAAAATAGCAGCGCTGTGGCCCACGAAAAGACAGCTGCTGCTTACACAGGAGCTTAATGCATTTGAATACCTTGTGTATTAGAAACTATATAAAATTTTTCAGTATTATTTCTTCAAAATTTACTCATGGAAAGTTATATTTTCACAAATACCTTGTTACTTTTTGGGCATTTTTACCCTTTTATCAGTGAAGGTTTCTGCCCATGAGGGACAATTTTTTTTAAATCATATTTCCTTCATTTTATTTTAGCCAGAAAGTCCTTGTGTCCACACTAACGGTGAAAAAAAAAGTTTCAGGCTTTTTTCCAGGAAAATTCATTTCCTGCAATTTTTTTTAAACAAAAGTAAATATTGTATGAGCCTCTCTCTGCAATCCCATATCATGCAGAGTGGGAGGAGGACATGCCAATATACTTGTTTCAGCAGCTGAAGGAGTTCATGCTGCCCCTGCCCCCACTCCTCATAGACCAGAGTATAAATGAATTCACAAGTTTAAAGGTACTTATCTTTTAAAAAGTATCCACAGGATGATATGCTGAGATTTACAAGGGTTCAAAGTTAAACCATTTTTCTGCAAACTAACCTAGTCCCTTCATAAGTGTATTTGCCTTCAAGAACATGCACTATTTCCATTAGCACATGTAGGGAGACTGACTTCTGTGTTCACGGATTTGGAAGTATAGAAAATTAGCATAAACTATTTTTCAGGTCCATGCTGGATACTTAGAATGAATTATTGTCCTTAGGCTTAGTTAGAAATGTACTGTTTCTATGTATATAGCCATACCAACTCTGTTTCTCTTGAAAAATATATTATGACAGAGATTCCCACATAAACCAAGGGCAGGAAGGTCTCCTAGGGTGCCTTTGAAGGTCTTCCCCACAGAAGTTTTTCTTCAAAAGTTGGCCGAGTTCAGACATTCCAAAGTTGCAGATTATTCTTTTGAAGTTCCCCAGGAAGCTTTGTTGCTGTGTGGCCTCAGGACACTTCTGCTATTTGTTTTCCTTTGACTTGATCAGAAAAAAATAAACCAGGTGGTACCAGGAAACCAAAACAATCTACATAACATCTTCCACAAGAGGGTGCAGTTGCATTTTGTTAAATCCAGAGCCAACCGCAATTAATAAATGGATTGCAGCGACAGCTGCCAGACTGCCTACAGAAATGACTAACAAAACCATTATAGAAAAAAAATCATCAAGAGCGGTGAAAGATGGGAAAATTATGTTGAAACACATTGAATGTATTAATAAACAGCAGTGTCAAGTGATGTTCACTAAAAAACTATCTTTTCAAACCTCATCAGGATCCGTTTGTAATTTGGTTTCTTTGAGCTAGTGAAGAGCCACAAGTGCTCCAATGGGAAGCCTTCAGCTATGAAATGCACTCTCACATTTTGACTTCCCAGACATTCCCAGAAACATCACACAACAAATAGAGTATTTTTGATTTTAACCAGTTAAATCTGCAATGATCCTGGGCCCTTCAATAGCTCACCCCGCATTCCCTGGGGTGTCATGAAGCTCAGAACTGTTAGTGGCCATTTTGCATGTTGGACTAGCAAAGGTTGTTTATATTACTGTACCTTTTATTATGAAAGCACCTAACAGACCTGTCATAAGGTCTAGCATCTCATTGTGAAAACTGTACACACTAAGAACATAAAAAATTTTATATTCCTGCAAGAACCAGGTGAAAGTTCATATAACTTAGCTGACCAAATGATCCATGTGCCAACAGGTATGATGCCAACAGTCACCTTCAAATACCATCAACCTCTGTATTTTGTTTGTTGCTCTGCTCTCCTTGCTCATTGGTCCCATAAGCCTGTGCTGTGCAAAGATCTGCAATCCCCAACTCTTAGCGCCTTCTATCCATAAGGGACACTTCAGCCTGGCACCAGAGATAGGGTTCAAATGTAGGTGAAACTTCAAAGGTGGTGATAGATATTTAGAGTGCTTGATGCTGGCTGGTCTGTTGGTCACTTCTGCTCTTAAACTTAGTGAATCACCTGTTTATTGTACTCAGAAAAGCATGTGATTAACTTGGGTAATAGGAAATAACAGGCTGCGTCTCCTACCCACTCTTGACATGATGAAGCTTGTCCTGATACAGAAGAAGCCAGCACAACATTTGTCACATTTAAAGCACAAGTTGCCTTGAAAATATACACATTGAGACAGTCACCAGTTCTAGAAAGTGAGAGACTCACAGCAACTTTTAGAATGATGTAAAATGCCCTGGCAGGTTATCCTAAATAACGTATCCTAAAAATCCAGTAAGAGTATGGCATCCCATGTCTTTCCCCAAAATACTTCATTGCCTCTGTTAAAAAGAGGTTTGTGTCTGGTTTTTAAAATCAAAATTAGCAGTATGCCTCTAAATATTAAATAATGATGAATTTTGTTATATGTTTCTAAAGCCAAAAGTATTTTTCTAAACATACAAACTTTTGCTTGGGAGAATGAAACTTTTTGTCAAAAAAGCAGTGTTCAGTTTTTTAAAAATGGCCAATCTTAGCAAAACACTTGAGAAATCTCAGATGTGATTTTTTACCTCAAAGGCCCAAGACTTTCAACAGAACTTTTTCACATTTTTAAACAGAGTTTTCAAGTGCGTCTGTGAAACATCATATTTCAAATGTGTTGAAACACACCAAGTTATGCTACATGGATTTCATCAGGTTATGTTTGGTGTGTATGAAATACATTTACCTTCAATAAAATTCTTATTGCTAGATTGGAGCAGTCAAAAGGTTCTCCTCAGAGGACATTTTAAAATGCACTTGGTTTTGGCTTGACTACTTCCCTCTATTGCTGGTCCAGAATTCTGTTCATGGTTTTTAATAGAAAAGTGGTTTCTGTAATATTTTTTCCACAGGAAAAAGTTGGTTGTGCCAAAACAATGTAATGTCCCTTTGGGAAAATAAAAAAAAGAATCCAAAATGTTTTGAACCGTCCAAGCAAATCTAAATGTTTTTCTTCAGGATGGTTTGTTATTACTCATCATGAGTTTGTCACGGTTTAGGTCCATCATTTTCCCCCATCATCTGGGGTTTTTAAATGGATTGCATTTTCCATCAAGAACAATAGTGTCCATTCTAGCTGTTATGATGATGCATTAAAGATGTCCCAAGCCCACATTTTAAAACCAAAATACTTTGGAACTTTCCATGTTTTACTTTTCTTCCCAATTAGAAAAAAAAAAAAGCAAAAATGTGGGACAATTTTGCACATACAGTCTTGATTTTCAATAGGTTCCACTTCGAAGGAAATTCTTGTTTTTTGGAAAATCCCACTTTAACCAAAAGCGAAAGGAAAAATAAGCAGAAGGAAGCAGCATGTAAGCCACACTAGTGTAATCCTTAAAGCATATTATTAACTAGCATTGCCCGTTATGAGAATTATAAATCTATCTTTTTATCATATCATTTACAATTTATTCCATGAGAAATGAAATACCAGACATGCAAAGTTATCTGGTTTCCACAAACTATTTCATGAAATGTATGAAACATAAGAAAATACTGAAATATGATGTTGCTTAAAAAAGAATCCAAGATTTTTACATCCCCTCTAAAGATTTACAGTTGCCTGAAACAGCAGGATCAATTACTTGCATATTCAGAGAGGGGAGAGGGTGGGGGGTGGAGAAAGGACTATTTGCCAGCTGCCTTTCTTAAGATAATTCAAAACTGATATAAATGCATGTTGGTAAAAACTGTCCTTAATAAACAAACAAACAAACAAACAAACAAATAAATAAATAAATAAATTTGTCCTTTTTATAGCTTTCAGTTCTGAATTCATGGAATGTACTTAATTCTCCTGAAACTTTATAGCAGTGGATTTTTTTCCTTTCGAAGAACATGAACAAAAAGGTTCTGATCAGCCACGATGTACCATCACCTGTTTCATCACTTGTGAAGGGGCCTCAGGTTCGGTTCTGTTCTGCTGCTTTTCTCTCCTGAAAGCCAGATGCTGGAGAAGCACAGTGACAAAACATCAGGGCAAATCAGGAGTCTGCAGAACAAAGACAGGAGCAACTCAAAAATAGTTTTCCTCCTCTGTTCATTCCCATGTGGTTTTTAAGCAAGGGGTGAAGGAGGGAAGAGCCACTACTATTTCCCACAGTTGTTGTATGGTGGGAGGTCTGTTCCAGCTCTGTGTTCCTACTTAATTGCAAAGAAATGCTGGCTTAGTCTTTGAAGCCTTGGAGTGGAGCATCTCCAGTCTCCTTGGCTTGTGAGAGAATATAGAGTTTCTGGAAAACTCACCTTAGATCAACTAAGCTCCTACACATGCAGTGAGCCTGTGCAGAGGCTTATTTACTGTCAGGTCAGATGTGAGTGTATTATTAACACCTATTGCAAAAAATGTATCCCTGACATCTATATATGAGACTTATGACATTGGAAACGACTGCATCCAGTCTGGAAGTAGAGGTGCTTCTCTACAACTTAGCTGGCAAAGTTGCCTCCTTCTAACTTGAGAAAGCAGCAGATTTTCACATTGCAAGTGTCAGAGCAGTGAGGCAGGCAATTGCCAAGAACAATCTTTGCCTCGGAAGCAGAATTTGGGTGGTTATAGGTACTGAAAACTCTTACAAACAGTACTAACAAACATTAACCACGGAAAAGGCTACCAGTTCTGCTTTTAATAAACTCAGGCTTCTTCCACATCTTCATGTATTTTTCGGATTTTAAGAACCATTATTTCTATAAGTGCTGCCTCTCGAACAGTTGTTACCTCTGCTGCCTCATTCATGACTCTCATTCACCCCGCCGCAGATTCTCAGGGAAGAATGGAAGAGGCTGCGGCTGCTTGACAGGAACAAAGCGGATAGTGATAAAGAAACCAAAGGGTATTTATCTGGCGTGGGTGGGAACTGAGAAACACGAATGCAGAGCCAAGTAACTGTTAAACTTCAGGAAAACAGAGCCATTTAGCTCTTTCCTCATCTATTAATGCAATTACATTGGATTTTCCTAAATTCTGAAATTTCAGGTTGTTCTGGCTGTAGCTGAGGTAGGATAAGACGCCAATGGTCTCCCTATGTTATTACCTCTTTCCTGATGTCAGTGAGCACAACAGAGTATATGTCATCACCTAGTAAAAGTGCATCAACATATTCTTGGTCTTTAGAAAACTGTTAGGAGACTTAAACTGAGATCATGTTGGCAGAACTGCAAAACTACGGGGGGAGAACTATAGTTGTAGTTATACCAACAGACCTGAGGGGACTGTAATCTACATCTGAAGGAATCATGATAAGAAAATTAAAGACATGAAAAAAACAATGGAAATAGAGGGGATGCTGAGTAAAAAAACTGCACATCTGACAGATGCCCAGTTTTCTGAGATCTCTAAACACTGCACAACATTTATGTCCACCTGCAATGGTGAACACCGCGAGAGCCAATAGCCTCATCCTGATCAAAGCTCCACTCTAAGGATTTGTTTGGCATTTCAGACTAAGGGAAAAATTTTGTCCCTGGAACTATTCCCGAGGTAATAAACTTCATCACATTAATCTCTAAATTAAGAAGGAAAGTTTTCTGGTCGTCAAGGCTGTCACCAACAATTATCCTCAGGGATCCCTCTTAGGGCAGGAATAATAACCTGGCACATAAAATTCAAAAGAACTGTTAAACATTAAAATATAATAAAGAGCACTCACATAGGCCTGAGGAATTTGTTCATCTTTAGTCAGGGTAGTAGCTCAGAGGAAAAGACCATACAGAGTCTCAAACAAGGCTTAACTATTGATGAGAATAAAATTTCTTTTTTTTTTAAATTCTGTTTCACTTGGCTTTGTTTTATGAAATCATGTATAAAAGCACTGCAACAGCATATGTATTCAACAGCAAAAATTCAGGATGCACTGGAAAAGAGGAGATTTCTGATGCAGAATCCCCTAGCAGTGCTCCCTAAGTGCCATATTAACTTGGATTCTGCAGCTAGTAACATAACTAAGCATTACTCCCACTGTCATATCTTAGGTAATCAGCACAAATAAATATAACCAGTACATATATGTGCAAGCCTCCCAAAGCAAGCAGAAATTGCTCCCTTATACTGGCTACCAGATGAGGTCAGAAGTCTCTTAAAGGCTACGAATGACTCAAGCAATGATGTCCAAACCAACGTCAGTTCAGATCAGCTTTACTGCACCTACTTCTTTTGCTACTACCATTTGTCCCTTTCCATTCTGACTAAGAGTATGTGACCTGCTTTGTGAGGAGGAAAGCAACACGTTCCAAATCTCTCAGAGCACAGTGGCCCAAATAAATATATATTTTTTTCTGAGCATGTATGATTTCACAGATTTTTCAAATATGAAATTTAAATGAAAAATAAAAAAATGAACGTGCCTGTGCAAGCTTCCAAATTAAACCATGCAAAACCCAAAGATACAGGATATGTAGTTGCTGCCAAAGCAGGGTTGAATGTTAAGTATTCATCATACATAGCACTGCCCTTGAAACAAAAGCAGTAGTTATTTTAAGTAACCATAAGCAATACTCATGTGCAATTCAAAGGAGATCGGATATAAAGAGATAAAGATTAGAGTACAGCAATACGGCTTTCATTATACAATGTAATCCAGCGTGTCTGATGTAACTGGATGTGACACAAATGTAAATAGCAACAGGTCTGGAAGAAGTACAGGGTTTTCCAAGTTTAGCATGCTTTCAAAAATAACTTTTAGTAAGTTCAACAACAATCTTTGAAACAATGCTTTTAAAAAAGACCCTGCCACATTCTCACTAAAAGTAAAATATGCATAAGTAATTAGTCATGTTATGCAAGATCAAACAGAAATGCTATTTGGGAAAGAACACAATATTTAATCTTGCAAATAGATGGAGGTACCAAACACAAAGATGCCGGCCATTTGGAGATGCAGATGCATTTGAAGGCAAAATGTGTATTCTGTAACAAAAAAAAAAATTTGAAGTTTAACATAAAGCTTAAATAGAATACTTGCTTCAGAATAGGAAACAATGACAGATCCATCATGCGGTGACACAGCACTCCATTTCCTTACTGCACTACTATACTCGTATGTAATTTACACTATATCCAAGGAAGATGTTTCACTTTTAAACATCAATGATTTTATTAATAGCTTTAAGAATATTAAATAGAAATTAACATGACAAAAGCTACCCACTTATTTGACTAACACTTAGAATATTCAGATTCAAAAGAAATATATTTCAGATTAAAGAGAAACACTTATGTTTTGCTAAACTCTCCAACCTCAAAATATTGATGCCAATGCTCAAAAGTAAGCACGCGACTAATTCTAATTCCAAGACAAACTGCTTTTTGTAATATGATCATGCAGTACAATAAGCAATAGGAACTTGGCCCGTGAATTTTAGGAGGTTCTACTATAAAATACCATTTTTTTCCATGGTCTTAAAGAGTGATAGCTAGGGTGAGGCCTTGACTACCAGACTTATTTCTCAAAATGAAGGAATTAATTTAGGTTTATCAAAACTTTTTATTTCTTTTAAAAGAAAAAATTCTTTGCAGGAGACGCTGAACCCCTACAGTATTTTTCTTTTTAATCTAATTGTTGGAAAACAATCCCATCAGGTGTTTTCAAGAATGTTTCAGTGTTTCCTGGTTACTATCACATGTGCCATAGATTAACCTTTGGCATGTACTGTTAAAGATCTTCAGAAAATCAATCTGCCCATCTCCTTCAAAATGTCAGGATACAAGTCCTATATTCCCCAATTACAAATCACTGAACCCACATCAATGCTTGAAATATCTTGGTCTTCCTTCCTCCATCTCTATTCCTCTGTTCCTCCTTCTTTCTTTATGCTCTTACACCTGTATTCTCCCATATAACCCTAAAAATACTTTATTTGGCTTAATATATACTTGATCCTACCATACTTTTTTGGTTTTGTTCAAATTCCACAAGCATACTAAGAATTGTACAAATATAAATGATCACTTTCTTTAGAAAGTAACTCAAATATATGATAAATTTCAAAGATAGCCTATATTTAGGAAGACATCCTTCATGTACTATTTGAACAAATCTTCAACATTAAGTTAATGCCAACTAACAGTGCAACACAGATGAGGACTTAGTGAATGCTGAGCCTGTCTGAAGGGATATTTGGGAAACTACATCCAGCAAATGGCAGCAATGAACCCCTGCCCTGGTAGCTTCTCACACCATATTCCAGCTATGCTAAAGCATGCAAGAGCAGCTCCTCCCTCCTTCCTGGGCAAGGTCAAAAATACTAATTTAAGCCAAAAGAAATAAATGGGAGGGGAAATTCCTAAAAGCAGGCACTGGCCTTGGCTGACTTGCAGCTGAGACTGGTGCCAACTTCAGCTGATGTCTCCTGAGTGAATACCAAGTGGTGTCAGTCCACCTGCACGGCTCATAGCACCCACAGCACTGCAACAGACTTGAGAGCCCACTCAGGAAGAGCAGTGCAGCAGCAGTAAGGGAGCTTTACCCAGGTAACATGTGGCAGATAGGTTGCAGGCTGGCAGGCAAAAGGTAGCAAGTCACCCTGAGTCCTGTCCTGTGCAGGATTAAACGGAGTGAACCACCAGCAGTTTGATGTGTTTAAGTCATCTGTTCAACATTTCCTTATGAAAATGAGGAACACTCAGACTATCAGGGACAAGTGCATGACAATTTAAGAAGCAGCCAATTTTTCCACTGCAATGAAAGAATGTCTAGCCTGCAAGACTCCCGACTCAAACCCTCATCTATTCTTTCACACCCATATGGTGTGAGTCTGAGCTTGCTGTCAATTATGGGACTGGTCAGCTCATCTTCTCCCCAGCTGCTCTGCTATTTTAATCACACTGTGTTTGAAACTAAGCGTGATGGTCTCTCCACTACCAACCAAAGTCAGTCTCTGGTGCAACCCCAGTACTATCTGTGGCAGCTGATAGCACACATACACATAAGCCAATAAGTGGAAGGCACAGTTAACAGCTCAGCCTTTCAGAAACCCCATCTAATCATTACTTTTATTGGTCTTAAGGAGAGAAAGCAACAGAGAGGGGTGATAGACTGAGAATCCCAACAAACCTCTCGGTGCCACACAGGCATAGCCAGGTGCTATGAGAAAGGACTGCTATGTAATCCCATCCATCAACCCCAAACCTGAAACCCAGAAGTCAAATTACAGTGACAGCTGGCAAGGGCCAGTATGTCTCTAACTACAAAGCTTTAGCCCAGTGCTGAAAAAATTTCTTAAATGAATAATTCTGAAACATAATGAAGATGATGACACAATAAGGGCTCATTGTGTTTTTCATATACGCAAGTTTTACCATTGTGCTGTAAAATTAACCACGCGGCAATGCTTGCCTGTGTATACAAAACCCCACATATGATACTGGAAGTCAAACCTTGCTCTCACTCAAGACTCCCATAAGCCCAGTTGGACAAGTGAAGAAGCCGTGGCAGACCCACAGCTCCAACCAGTCTGTAAACATTCCTGCTCAGTTAAGTAATTCATTGCCCAGGTCAATTTCTAAAACTCACTATTGCTTTTTAAATTAAAAATCAATTCATGTAACGTTAGACTCCTGACTGAACAGGAAATTATAAACTCCACCACTCTAACAGGATTACAGGACAACAATTTATGGTACTGAGTCTCCAAATCTAGAACAGTTTTGCCTTTTTGTTAACTGCTTAGTGCATTTATGGCCCTCTAAAAGTAAATACATGTATTGTATTTGCTTTATCTGAAATTTAAAAATACAAATGGCTTTACTCCGCAGCATTGCCTGCAAAATAAATTGGACATCCTGTCTCCCTTTTTTTTCTTTAAACTAAACTATATTAGGTTATCATTAGTGATCAATACAATTACTGTTTTATAATCAGTCTTTAAACCAAACAGTGGCAAGAGATGTAAATGTAAATTTGACTGAGAGCTGAAAACAATAAACGATAATGTTGAATGAGAATTGCCGATATGCCCATATAAACTTCGATAACTTTGATTCTTTAGGTTGTTTTTTAGTTTATTTTCTGTCGCTTCTTCCTGGAGTCTGCAGTTCTAAGGGTAGATGCACATGAACCATCAAAGAAGCCCAACTTCACACAAATCCCATTTTTTACTTCTTTAAATGTGAAACGCTGACTTCTGGAACTGCGGTGAGTGGGAGATCCGTAACATAAAATACCCCGGAGTTATTGCCGCGTAATTTACGGGCTCATTCCCTGCTTGCTCGGTATTAGGGCGACAGGTCTGTTCTCTGTTCTGCGGTGCAGCCCCGGGCACCCTCGAGCCCCGGGCACCGCTCCCCGCCGGCCGCTGCAGCGCCTCGCTCCCCCTGCAGCACCCGCACTGCCCAAGGGACGTTCTGCATCTGTTTGACCCGAAAGAAATTAAATGTACCGAGCCTAAGGCATGTCCCACCCGGAGACGTCTGGGAGAGGAGTTTTAAAAGTTATTTTTGTGCAGCTTTCACGCACCGCGCCGAAAGGGTCCGCTGCCGAAATCTCTCAGGTTCAGCTTCTCTGCCGAGAGGCTCCTCGAGCTGACCCGCCGGGCACGGCGGGAGGAGCAACTACCCCCGGATCTACCCCGACGAGGGTCCCCGAGACCCAGCCCCGGCTCCAGCCCGGGTAGAAAAGGCTGGGAGCGGGCGGCCGCCCTCGGCCGAGCAGGGCAAGCCAGGTCCCGGCGCGTCCCGCACGGCCTGCACGCCTCCACATGGTTTGTTCGGTGCGCAGCGGGCGGAGGAGGCACCGCCGCTGCCGCCAGCCCGGCTCATGGGGGCCGCCCGGACTCCTCCGCGGCTCCGGCTGGGCGTGGAGCCGCTGCCGCCGGCGGGAGGCGCGGCGAGCCCGGCCCGGGGCGCATGGGGGGGAAGCTCGGAAGAGGAAGGGGCCGCGTGCCGCCGGAGAGCAAGCCGTAGGGGCGGGGAGCTCTCCTCCTCCACCAGGCCTGCCTCCCCCGCAGCAAGGGCCTCCGTGTCCCCGCACGCACCGGAGCGACTTCCGCTCCTCCTCCCGCTCTCGTCCCTCCCCTCTTCCCTCTCCCCGTTCCCTCCCGGTCGCCGCGGCTCGGAGAGCGGGGGGGGCCCCGCTTTCCTTCCTCGCTCCCCCTCTTCTCCCACCCGACGCCCCGAGGAGAGGCAGGTGAGGCCCGGCGCGGTCCGCTCCGCCGCCCCGGGGAGCGGCGGCGCGATGGCGGCGGCGGCGATGGAGGCATAAGGCCCCGGCGCCCCCGCTCGGCCCGCGGCGCAGGCCCCGGGGCCGGGGGCCGTCGGCACCGCTTGGACCCTTCTCTCCGCAGAAACTTTCCTCGGCCTAACTTTCTCCCGGGCCGAGCCCCGCGCCCGCGGGGCGCGGGTCGGGGGCGGGGCGAGCTGGGCTGGGCGGGCTGCGGGAGGCCGGTGCGGGCGGTAGTTTGTGGGGGAGGCCCGGAGTCCCCTCCTCCGAGGGTTCCCTCGGCCTCGGGAGCGGTCGCGGCGCTACAGGGCGGCGCTCGTACCGGCGGGGGCCGTTCACTTGCCCGGGCTGGTGCTCGGTGAGCGGTCGGCTCAGCTCCCGGCTCTCGGCCGGAGGATGTAAAAGGGCGAAATTCAGGAAACTGTTTTGCGAGTCGCCTACAGCTTGGCCTGCGTGGATGTCTTTTCTGTTAATTTCTCCCCTCGTCCCTCACTGTTCCCTCTCCCTGCATCGAGCCTGGGACATGACTGCTTTACATTTCTGAGTCATTAATTTAAGTGTTCAATCATCACATTTCAACAAGCCTCCTCGTCTTCCTTACAGTTTAAAAAAAAATGTGTTGGACACACACAGGCCCCGGTTCCTGCGGAGGCTGCGTGTAACTTTCTGCACAGTGTGGACCCGCAGGCTTGACGTGCATAAAGTTGTATGCTCAACCCTCAGGCCCAGGGCTAGCACGTCTTCTTCTCCATTATGCTATATTACAAGTATTATGGGGTGTTTTGTTCCAGGTGTCTGGTGTGCATGTGGGGATGGTCCACTGTGCACTGGGAAAACTAGGACAGAAGTATTTCCGAACCTCATGTTTTTGAGAAGGTGTATTTAGGTGTACCTGCTGGATTTACCTCTAAGCAGAGACTGGTCATTAATTAAAAATTAGGTGTATGGGTTTACTTAAACTGATAGAATGTTCCAAAATCAGTTTAAAAATTGGGACTGTTGACAAGGGAGATGTATTATTTTACTCTTAATAATTCATAGGTAGGTGAATGAAATTCCAGGCAAATTTTACAAGCAAAATTGACCTTTAGTCAGGGAAGCAAGATACAAAAGTTTACTTCAGAGTCTTTTGCTTTTTCCTCTTTGGAAAGTAAGACCTTGAAGAGGGATATCTAATAAAATAGCTTTATCAGCTACACTTGCAGTATTTCTGTTGGTAGGTAGTACAGTTTTGCCATAACTATGTTTCTGCTTCACAGATGTAAGAACTGTTCCTTTCCAAACAACAAAACCTTACTCTTCCTACTCGTGTTTCTGATGCATATCTGTAAGTTTAGTTATAGGAGGTTCCTATTGAGCATAAGCATAGGGTGGAGACTGTGTGTGTTTTGCACAGCTAGGGTGTTGCGGGTAATTTTGGGACAAGGTAGCATCTGTGATGGAAACAGAAGGACAGCAGCACTGGCACTGTGCTGAATTTCAAAGAAAAAGATCCAGGCGTGTGAAAGGGTGACAGTAGTTGGTAGCAGCAATTGCCAGTAATTAATTATTCCACGTGCGTCGTTAGCTTTATTTTCTTAGCAGGTGCAGCTCAAATGTAACTGCAAGATCTGTGTGCCTTCAGTCCCTCTAATAACTTTTCTGGCCTTTACCTGATTTCAGACAAATTTGACAGCAGAGGTCTCCCAGGTGAGCAATTTCTACAGAATTTGTGAAAGTAGGGAAGCCAAGTAGAAGAATGCTCTTAAACTGCACACCAGAGAGTTCATGTCAATACTTACCTGAGGCTGGACACTGATGCAGGAAATGGGGCCTCCCTGGTTTTGCTGATTGCAGAGCTACTGGCACAGTTTTCAATAATAATTTAATATCTGGACCCCAGTACCATAACTTTGGAATGACAGTAGTGAGCCGAAGGTAGCTTTAATCTGTATTTCATATTATAAAGGTAGATTTTCAGGGAAATATTTGTTACCTGACAACAGTTCTTTGGCTACAAAATAAATGAACAAAGTTGAAAATATATTTAAATTGCTGATTATTTGAAATAGCTAGAAAAATAATAAATCTTTGGTGTGCTGCACACTGTGTAACAATTATTGAAAAACTTCACTATTTAGGTTTTTTTATCAATATTCATGCATCATATCAGAGAACTATGCTTCTGCACTAAGGGAATGTTCTTTATTTTGAGCTTTTTATACTTCTGCAGCTTCTGAAGAATGAAATCGTTGCTCTGTTTGGTCTGGTAAATGATGGCTGTCATGTGACCATGATGCAAAAGTCTTCAGTGTGGCACATGTCAGTTTATGTGGTCAAAGTTTACTTTATGAAGAAACTAACTGCATGTTTTTACTTTTCTTATATGTGCTACCTTTGGACAAAAGCTGTGTATTTTCAATAGGTAATTCTTTGTGTTCAAAAGGTTAGTTAAAAGAAACAATGTTCTTTCATCCATATTCCCTCCTTGCATCCAACTCTTTTGCTGCATACTTTGATCACAGTTTGAGTAAGATGCCTTGATGTTAATGTAAAAATTGGTGTCAGTACGAACACAAAGACTACTTTAGGAACGTGTCCTTATTCTGCTGTGTCACATCAAGCAGCCTTTTTCAGATAGGACACCTTCCATGGGTACATACACAGCCTGTGGTTTCTGTGAAGTCCTCGTGAAAGGTTTCAGGCTTCTATTACTGGAATTCCCATGCTTGCTGATGGAACAGATTGATCAGTGAGGGAGAACTGTAGCGTTCTTTAACTACTGTAACAGAATGGGTTAGTTTTTATCCTGGAGGAACCACTCCATATACAAGTAGGTAAAAAAGTCTCATTTTTGTTCTCCTTGAGAGTGCCAGTAGGAGGCTGTTTTATAGTGATGAATTTTATGATGTAGCAACCACTAATTTTTTTTTTTTTTAATACAAACTGCCTTACGGTTGCCATATGGGAACTTCTTGCAATTACTACAGTCCCTGGCTGCATTTACACCAATGACTTAGAACTGTAGGGTTCCAGATTGTATTATCAATTGCCAGGTTGTGAAGGCAAACCTGGAAAACTTTCTGAGTGTAGGCTGAATTTAGTAGGGAAAAAGTCATATTGAAAAGATACTGTCAACTAATTTTAGGTTTTAAGAGGTCGTTCTTACTGCCTTTCGCACTTATGAGGATTTATCCTTGATGGTGCCAGTGCATCAAAACAGAAACTGGCACCAAAGTAAGTCATTGAAATGGGTGAGACTGTACCCTTAGGTAAAGTTAACATGCCCAACTGATTGCAGGATCAGAGATGATAGTAATGTTAATGCTAAAAATTGAGTAAGTAAACTCAATATGAAACTCAATATTACTTATTCATGAGTTTTGTTCCCTTTAGATTTAAACACATATTTTTTTAAAATTTGAAAAGGCAAAGGATAACTGGAAATAGGATGGGAAATAGTCTGTTGCCACTTCGGATGGGCACCATATACAGCACCAGGTTTCATGACGTGTCCTGTAAGTCAGTGGATCAAAGTCATACTCAGCTGAAATGAAGCCCTCGAGCAGAGGATCTCCTGCAAGGACTGCTAGCCCTGGCTTGTATCTGAGCCCCACAGCCCAGTGGGATACTGCTGTAGGGATCATCACTAAGTGCATCTAAGGCTGTGTTGACTGTTGTGGCCAAGACTGGGGTTTTGCTTCGATTTTTCTTGACTGTAGTGTTAGGTAATGTTACAGGGTATGGTTGGAGAGTGCCGAGGAAGTAAAACCTCAGACTGGAATCATTTCTGTATCAGCTTCTTGAGTACTCTTAGTTGTTGCATAGGAAAATAGATAACTTTTTTTGCTAACCTGACTGTATTTTATCTTTGTATTTTTGGAAGGCAAGTGCTTTTATAATAGTCTTATATGAGACAAATATCAGTATTGACTGCACCTTTATCTTAAATGCTTACATAAATTTTGAATTCTAATGGTGCTACTGAACATCAAATAATTTGTCTTTCAAGTTGTTGCTTCAGGGGTATGAAAAACTTTTATGTCTTAAGATGTTTCTGTTAATGTTTCTGTGGCTTTCTTCACACCAGAGGTCTAGAGAAGTCTGGGAAAATGATTCTTTGGAACTGTTGAACCACCTTCTCAGTTCAGGTTTTAGGATCAGCTAAACTGATCCTAATAACAGAATCTGAATAACTTTATTTAGTTCCACTGACAGTGAAGTTGAGTAAACACACCCATGTAAGTAAATCTTGGTAGATCAGGGCCTTTAACTTCGTTTTGGATGAACTTTCAGGAGAATTTTGTGGCATTAATCAGACATTTAAAGTCAGTCTTCATATTGGAAGACTGTGATTTCCTGGGGTAAATTACCTTTGTTTCCACATGCCCAAAGCATTTTGTAATCTTGCAAAACAGAGACAGTAATAGTATTTTATTCCTGATGTGAATGATGGAATCATAATGGAATAAATGCAGTCAGGTCTCATTTATGCTTACCAGGACTGACAGCCCTGTAGCAAAAGAAAGGTTGGACTGGAGGACACTGTTTGTGTTCCAAATGTTTGCCCATAGTTCAGGCAAGCGTTTTCACGGTGCATGTAAACTTCAGCTTCAGAAATAAAATACAGTATCTGGACTAAAGGTTTTGGAATTTTTGGCCCTGCTTAATGCCCTCACACTTTTAAGGAAAGGCAGTGCTTGCGTGAGGTATTTAAAGAGTAATTAGAGGGTGCTATGGGTCTCTTGTGTATTGCAGTTGTAAAGCATGATAACTGTTTTGGCAGTCAGCCAGGAAAAGAAGACTTGAAGCAAATTAATAGTGAACAATCCAGTGTTAATAAGTTATTTTAAGTATGGTTAGATAACAAATTAATATTTATGCTTAAAATGTGACAAAGGAAAAACAGGCCTCAGTTGTTAAGTGTATCTTCTTGCTTTTCAAGAACATTTTACTGGAAACTCAAATCATGACTGGCACTTGTAACCACAGAAGAATAAAAGAAAAACTATCCAAAGTCCTTCTCTTCCTTTACCTACTCTATCTGTTTCAGTTTGATCTTTACCAGCTTAGTGTGTTCAACAGAAATACTATTTTCTCAGTAATAGTATACCCCAGAGTCCAGAAGCTAAAAGACTGAACCAAGGATAGCACAGCCACAGGCTTTCCTGATTCTTTGGCTCCCTTCCTGAGCATCCAGTATTGCCCAGCATCTCAGATGGTGGGAACCAGTGGTGAACCTCTGGTCTAACTCAGAGATGTTTGGGCTTTGTGGACTTCTAGTCTGGTTCATAACAGCTGGTCTTTCCATAGACTTAACAGGTGCCTCAAAGATGAACAACACTTTTAAGGTTGTTCCTCCAGCGAAAACCTCCTAAGGTTTTCGCTCCACTGAAAAATGAATATAGAATTAACATCTAGAAAATACTCCTTTTCAAAGTACACATTTATCTGAAACTAACATTCATTTGCCAAACTGTAGGAAAGAAAACATTAGCAAAGCTGAGATTGAGGAAGGAAATTTGAAAATAAATACAAAAGTTCTGTGTTTCATTGTAAAGTGTTTAGAACAAATCAATAAGTTTAGTTGTACATCTTGTTATTTCTCTTGTATCTCCTTTCTTTGCCTTGATTTTGACTCTGTTTTTCTGGAGGCTTACAACTGGAAATTAAAACCTTACCATACTGATTTCCAAACCGAGGTCTTAAGAGGCATATTAACAGAAAAAATATGTAGTGTTTTGGTTAGAAGTTTAACGAGGTTAGTCTGTGAGAAACAGAGAATTAAGTGTGACATTTGGGTCTGAAGTTTGTATAAAACAGTGGTCTCTGAACATCTTAAAAATTAAAAATCTGCACCAAACCTAGCTGCAAAATTAACATTTTAACGATCTGTAAAGATGTGGCATTGGTATTCATGTGAGGACTAAGCAAAGATGAGATGAAATGAGAGGAAAGCTTATGGTGGTAAAAACAAGTGTTTTGTGTCCCTTTTCCCATAACTTCTTAAACTGAAAACAGAACGTGCCAGCAGAACATTTTATGACATTTATGGTGTTTTGTTGATCCATAGTATTTAATATTTGTGACTAACTCTGATTGCAGTAGTTCAGTGGAAATACTACACATTTCCTTAGAGCTGTGAACTTATAGTGATGCTCTGATGAAACTGCAAGCATATGTAATAATACATCTTATGAACTTATAGGTAATTTCTCTTGATAGAAAATCTTACAATACTTCAGTGACAAGTGAACCTGAAAATATGGTGGGTTTTTTCCGTTTTACTAATGCAAATTCATGCAGTGCTTAAATAAGTTCTATAGGGCAAAGACAATTCTCTATTTTGTGTGATGACTAGCCCAGGTGTTGTGTATCATTCTTATGAGGGTTTTTTTGTTTGGTTAGTTTGGGTTTTTCTTTTTTTTTGTAATCCACTCCATTCAGGAGGTAGTCTTAATGTCTCAAGTAAAAGTTTTTGGAAGTTTAGTTAGAGGGAAATTTTCAGAATTGAGTGCTTTGAGCAACAGATGGCACTTCTGCCTTTTCTAAATAAAAAGTATTCAGGTTTTCTTCCAGCAGTAATATCTTAAAATATAGTGTCCTCTTAGTTTTCTGAGACATGTGATGTATGGGATTTTTGCCAAAGTATGTTCTTTGGTTTTGGTTTTTTGGGATTCCCCCTCCCATATATTCTAGGATAGAAGATGCATGAATAGAATGACAAAGTCCTGAAAGTGGAGAGAGGGATAGGTTTGTTTAACTGATACCGATGTTAAATATTTGTTTAAAGGATTATTAAAGGTTATAATAGTATAGGCCAGATCAGCTCATCTGTACGTAACTGAAAAACATGCACTGGAGAGAAGAGTATACTAGTTTCACTGTGGACAACCATGTTTAATTCTGTTTTCATGGTGAAGTTAAATATTCTACTGAAGAACACTTCCAGCATAAAGCAAAATACTATTCCTTTTGAAAACAATTATCCATGAAGGAAAGAGAAGGGAAAACAAGGATAATTCCTGAGCTGTTACTACCAGTCACTTGGGGAAATTTTCCTGAGTAACATTTGTTTTCTCAAACTTGAAAAGGAAGTATTGTAGTAACATTCTGTAGTTGGTGGAAAAAAGGGTTATATGTTTTTGTTTGGTGTTTTTTTAGAGTTTTGTTGTTGTTGTTCTGTGGTTTTAAATGAGTGAGCAAAATGCAAATACAAAAGTCTCAGCTTCAGAAGACAGAAAAATTAAGTGCTGGCTGCATATGGCTTTAAAGGCTAAGATGCAATAGTAATATGGGTACCTTTTTTTTTACTTTCAAGTATAGTTCTGTATTGTATTTTAAATTATAAAACCACAATTCATAAATCATAGTGATTGAGGCTATTTAAAGCGATAAGCTTTCAAAATATCTTGCTGAATAATTGCATATTTGTTTTAGCAAAACAAATATGCAAAATCTTTAGCAAAATGTAATTTGCTAAAGATATCAATCTTGTTTTTCATTTTGGGAAATATTTCTTAGCTTGTATGCTGTAGAAAACTGTAGAACTGATTGATTCAGGCTATCATGATGTATGTAAAGTGAGACAAGTGTTGGTTTATAGATGAAAAATTATTTCCCTGGAAACCATTTAACTTGTTCATGCATAGTAGATGTATTTAAATATTCTGGAATTAATTTGCATTGATTATTACATCTAAGGCTCTTTGATTACCTCCCCTTCCCTTTAGTTTAGGTCTGACATACCTTCAGAATACTATTTAAATTTGGTGCATACATGGTGAAATCATAGCCAAGTTAATACAATGTGACTTAACATTAACAAGCATGACACCTTGATTTTATATGGTTATTTGAAATTATTATCTTAACTTAGATTTACACTTGTGCTTCTTCGTTCTGTTCCCAAAGAAAGAGGTTGTCTTATTAGTCAGTAAAATATATTGACTCTAACTATATATATTAGGTTTGCATTAATCTTGTTAGCTTTTTGCCAAGGGCATTGATTTTCTGCGTGTGTATTTAATGTAATAATAAAGTGTCTTAATAATTCTCTTAAGCTATATATATAATTATTTAAGCAATGAAAGTGCAATTTCTATGCAAGACATTTTTTTCTCTTCCTGATTTGTGTTCAGTGGCATTTGAATGGAAATTCTGATTGAAATTCATATAAATAATCAGTTACATTTTTAGTACAAATTAATAATATGCTGCTTTTTGGATAAGAATATAGAAGACAATAATTCTAAATGCAAACCACATTTTGTTTTAAATCTGATAGATTAATTTACAAAAGGGAATGTTAGCTTGAGTTTGCAAATAATTTTTGGTCACCAAAACCTCTAAGGCATTAGAATGAATAGATGTCATACTTGCAAGTTTGTGGGTTTTTTGAAAATACAAACAAATCTCCTCTCTGTCCCGTATCTTCCCTAAGTGTTTTTGAGATTCTAGTGAACCAGTATCTAAATAACATTAAGTGGAAAATATCCTTTACACTTGTAACAGCTTATGTTACTTCAGATATTTAGGTGTTCAGATTCTGATTTCAGGTTGTTACGAATGAGCTCTGCCAGTTTGGTGATTTGAATTTGTTTAAAATTTTGGTGACTAACAACATAGTTTGAATATTTCTTAAATTCAAAATAGGTTATCCTAGCAGAAAATCCATGTCTTAATATAAATTGCAGCTAAAAAAAATTTTCTTTCTCACTTTAAATATTAAAAAAATGCCATCAGAAGGGTAATTTACCACTGGGTCAGTCAGCATATGACTTAATTTGGCTGCATAGGTCTGTTGTATTTTATTTTCATTGTTATACAAATAGTTAGAAGTAAACATTGTTTATTGCATTACATGTGCTACAGTATAGCCAGGTAACTGGGTAATTTACGTGATTAAATCAAATCACATTTAGGCCAACAGAGTAACGTGCAAAAACTTCCAAGCCAGTGGACTGATCGCAGTCTTAGATGTTCTTCATTAAACCCTAACAGCTCTGATGGAGAACTGAAAAGTAAGTGTTACTGCTGCAGGATTTCTACAGCTTGGAAACCATGCCATTAAACTGTTGCATCTCAGAGTATTTCCTAGATTCGAGGGATTGTTACTTTTCCCCTGAGTTCCTCTGAAACTGAAAAGCCAAAGCAGATGCAGATAGTGGAGTTTTACAGTCAGAATATCTGAATGGGATTATTCTCTTTAAAAACATTACCATGTAAAATAACTTTTCATGTGCTTTCAACTGAAATGGAAATTAGCCTTTTTTCCATTTTTAAAGGTTTTTTTGGAGGGGAGGTTTGGTTGTTCATTGGTTTGGGGGGTTTTTGGCTAATTCGGAACTGGAAAATCTGAACCTATTTTTACTCACAGATATTTTAGCGTTCCTATTCTAGGACATGATCCTTTTTTACTCTGAAGTCAAGTGCAAAATTCCCCTTGACTTAGAGAGAGCTGGATTAGCTTTACACAAAAGGACTAAATTATCTGCTGGGATAAGTGGAGGTGGCTCTATTGAAGTAGACTTCATTAGAGTATGAAATTAAGACCAAGTGTTGCCTGCCTTTACAGGCAATGAAATTGGATCTGTTAGCTCAAACAGCTAGGTTAACTTAGTAGTTGAATCAAAGATTTTTCCTTCTAGATAGTATGGTTATATTAGTTCACTACATTGAGCAGTGAATGAAGTGTCGCTTATGCCTGACTACAAATGTTTTACAGAAGCTAGAATCTGTTTATGAGGTATATATGTGGTATAAGAATTATCATGAGAAAACTCAAACACTTGTAAACTGTTAGCAAACTTCTGAGCAATTTATCCTTAAGTAGCTGAAAGGACTCTCTTTAAATTGCTGTTTAAATCTAATAGGCTTTATATGACAGATTGTGTGGGGCTTGGGGACCCTTATTTGTATTTTCAGCCTCAGGCTGACATCCTGAGTGGCTCCCTGTAGTCTTGCTTTTACACCAAAAGTTTGACTGCATGTTATTCCATGTGTTTGCTGGTGGTATCTGGAGTAATCCCATTGACTTCCACAGCAGAGCCTTTGGCATCTTTTATTAATGCTTTACACAATGGTATCATTTGTGTACACAAATGATGAAGAAATAATACTTGAAAAATTAACTCAAATACAGTGATTATTAATGTAATACTCTGCTACGCTGCCTGTAAAATGTATCATTTGCACTCCTGCATATTGAATTTTTCTCATTTTTTGACTGTCTGTGTGATTATTTTTACCTAAGCACTATAAAGCTTTCTTGTACTTTGTCTTTGAAGTTTCACAAAGGGAGGGGGGATGGGAACATTGTAATCTCCTTAGAATAATTTGAGAATGAGTCCTTAAATGCTGCTTGCATTTCTTTATTAACATTTCACATGTGAAATAAAATTCCCTCCCTGGGAAGCTGCACAGAGCTCTATGTTTAGCATACGTAGCTCTGCAAAAAACCCCTCCACAAGTAACTGTTGCTGCAATATTTAGCTGGTGTTAAGGGGTTAAGTAGCAAACTGAAATTCTCTGAAATACTTGAGGTGCTAAATTTACAAAACAAGACACAAGAACTGTTTTAAGATTAGTCATAGTTAGGAAGCTTATTGAACCACAGACATCTTCCTGGAAACATCCTGTACTTTTGTTTCTTCATCCAGCTTCATCTATTCACAGTCTTAACTGCTTTTTGGTTTTTAGAAACTCTTGCTGCAACTTCTTTGTGACTAAGGCGCATTGTCAATCAGTCCGGTCCTCCCCATGCCAGCCAACTGTCCCCTTAATGCAGCAATTCACTTGGATGAATAGTGCTCATACTTTAAGGAGACAATTGCCTACCAGAGAGAGTGCCAAGTTGATTTAACTTTGCACGCGTGTGAAAGAGTTCTTAAATGGCTGCTGTCAACTAGCATTGACCCAGGGCATCAGCTGCTTGAAAATTGTTATAATCTGATTGGGAGTATGTCGGAATTTGTTTAAAATATTTTAGTCAATCACTGGGCTGCAGAGAGCATTAGTACCCCAGAAATGGTTGTTAGACAATTGTCCATGGTGTGTCGGAACTATAGCAAACGTGTCCTGGCCGAATGTACAACATGGCTTTTAAAATGGACTCCTTTTTGGCAGTACATCACTAAATTGGTGAAAGAATACAGGATTCTTGTTGTAATCTGCTCTTCCAGTTCCATTTAATGCCACAGCGTGTGTATGAAACACTTGGTCAGATGTATAATACAGTGTAAAACCACAACTGTAGCCTGCCATTACTGTAAGACTTACAGAGCTGAGCTACCATTTAGCCAAACCAACTACAGGATTATCCACTACCTGGAAATGTTTGAAAATGGACAGAATTTATGAAAATTGCATCCCTTCTTTGCTAGCTAATTTTTTTTTACGCATTTTTAGTTCTAGTGGAGGTCGAAAGGATGCTTACCTTCTAGGCACACCATTGCTTGAGTGCAGAGGGTTTAGTGCTGTCCTTTCTTTCATCCCTGATAGTGTAAGCATGGGTCTTTTCTTAGCATAGCTTAGAGTCTGATGTTTCTTCAGTGCACTTCTGAAGGGAAGAGAGAAGGTGAAAGACTTTAAGGAAAAAATGTGGAGAAGATGCTCCCTGAAATTCCTGATGTTTCTGTTTCAGGGAAGCCAGGAAATCTGAGAAAAGGAGATATTTCTGTCAAGAGCCTGACAAAATATGGGTATTAACCTAGATATGTAGAAAGGATGCTTTTAACAAAATACTCAGTTTATAGGAAAGAAAATTTCTTAGAGGCATAGTGGTAAGTAGTGAGTATATTTGGGGGCAGGGAGTAGGGTGTTTTCCTTGCTTCTCTGAGATCATTAGGCCATTACAGCTGCAACAACGTTGCTACTAGCTTACATACATTCGTGGAGAAAAAAGAAGCATTGTTATTTCAGTGCCTGGCTGGAATAAGTAGTTTGTTAAGCAGTGCTGTGAAATTGTTAGTTGTTTTAGGGACATTTCAATTAGTAGATGTGCAACTATTAATAAGTGTACTGTAGACATCAAAAGAAAAAAACACAAACCAAAAGCTTAGATTGGAGAAGATGAAGAAAAGGAGCTAGAATAACTTACAAATATGAAAGACAAGAAATTGATTTGGAGCTGTCAGCATAGCACGGAGAGGAAATCATGCTTAACCACCTTGTGGTGAGATGACTGGCTGGGTAGATGAGAGCAGAGCAGGAAACATTGTTTATCTTGACTTCAGTAAGGCTTTCAGCTTGTCTCCTAAACAAACTGATGAAGTACACACCAGGTGAGTGAACAATGAAAGCAATCGGAAACTGTCTGACCTGACAGGCTCAAAGGGTTGGCATCAGTGGCACAAAGTCAGAAGTGGCCCAAAAGCTGGTGGCCAGTCATTAGCAGTGTACCCCAGGGCTCAGTACCAGTGCCAGTCCCGTTTAACACCTTTGTTACTGACCTAGGTGGTCATACAGAGGTGCACCCTGAGCAAGTTTGCAGGAGGAATGCTTGATAGACCAAAGAGGGTTGTGCTGACATCCAGAGGGGCCTTGACAGACTGGAGGACTTGTCTGATGGGAACGTCATGAAGTTCAGTAAAGGGAAATGCCAAATCAAGCTCCTGTGAAGGAACAACCCCAGGCTCTGGTACATGGTAGGGTCTAACCAACTGAAAAGCAGCTGTGCAGAAAGAGAGCTGGGGGTCCTGGTGGGAAAGATGTACGTGAGCCATCAATGTGCACTTTCAATGAAGAAGGCCAGAAGTGTTCTGGATGCATTAGGAAAAGAGTTCCCAGCAGATCAAGGAAGGGATCCTTTCCCAGCACTGGTAAGGCCAGACCTGGATTGCTGTATCTGCTTCTGGGCTCCCCAGTGCAGGAGAGACATGGACATACTGGAGAGAGTCCAGTAAAGGGCCACTGAGATGACTGAGGGTCTGGAGAATTTCTCCTGTGAGGGCAAGCTGAGAGAGCTGGGATTACTCAGCTTGGAGAAGAGAATGCTCAGAGGCACTTTATGTGTGTAAGTAATCTGATGGGGTGGAATAAAGAGGACAGAGCCAGGCTCCACTTGGTAATATCCACTGACAGGACAAGGCGATTGGGCGCAAATTGTAATACAGGAAGTTCCATTTAAACATCAGAAAAAAATGGGGACTTTTTTATGGTAAGGGTGATGGATCACTGGAACAGGTGGTCCAAAAATGTTGTGGAGTCTCCATCCTTGGCAATAACTCAAAACCCAGCTGTACACAGCCCTGAGCAACTTTCTGTCATTGACATGCTTTGAGCAGGGGGGTTGGAGCAGGCATCCTCCAGATGTCCCTTCCAGTCTCAGCTGTTCTGTGATTTTCATTAAAGGATTTAAGAGGCCCCAAACATTAAGTGTGGTAGTTGAAATGAAACAAAATACAGGTGTTGAAAGGCAGAATATTTTTTGTTTTTTTTGTTTTGGCAGCCAATTTGTTTGTTTGTTTGTTTCTACCAGCTTTCTTATGACAACTTGGGAAGAGCGGAAAGAACTCTTTGCAACTTCATTGTTCTCTTGGGTTTCTTAGCTTTCTGCTATTAATATCAAGACTGTGTATGACTTTGTTGTCTGCTGTGTCCCCTCCCTACTCCTGCAGCAGCAGCAGTGAGGATACTGTTAACTTCTCTGATGCCCGGAAGACTGAACAGCACAAGAGGCTTTAAAGTCAAGGAAGTGTTTTCATCTCATATTTGGAAAGGTGTTTTTTCAACATCTGTAATAGAGTAATTTTTTTATCCTTAATGCTGTTAAAAACTTAGAATGTGAACACTATGCTTGCTCCAATGACTTCTTACTAGTCTTGATAAAGTTTTTGTTTTGTTTTTCTCCCTACATTTGACTTAAACATACTAAAACTACATGTAGAGGTGAAAAAGGAGCTGAAACAGTTACATATGGATTTAAACACACTGTTATGTCTAACCTTAACATCCTGCCAGTAAAAACATGGTCACAATGAAATCTAGCATTTGAGCTTGTGCCACAGAAAGGCATTTGGTAAGTTTGTAAGATTTGACTCATTTTCAACTCTTTATCTTTGGATTTGTGAGTGAAAAAAAACAAAAACAAACATTGACGCCATGCTGACAAAAAATTGGGTAAACTTAGACCCGAAATTTACATGGCACTTAGAAACCTTGGGATGTAAAACTGCAACTTCCCACTATTGATGAGGCTAAAAATACTTGTGTATATTGGTTTAGTTCATGCCTCAAGTTGCCTGCTTGTTGGTTGTAATTTCCACAGAGGTTGTCTATTCCAGAAAGATGTTATAAGTTTTACTTCTCTTTGAATGCTGTCCCATTTGCAAATGAATAACTGTGTCTTCACAAGCTCATTTGTGTTTCGTGGTAATTAGGACAGCTATTACATAGTTGAATGGCTACTGCTGCACAGGAGCATATATTTATGAGACTATTATTTACAGACTGGAAAGATAAGAGAGTTCTTTTCATACAATTAAATGTTTGTAGTGTTACTGTTACAGTAAATCTTTAGCATGTACTGACCTTCCCAAAGATAGTGCTTAAACCTTATAAGTAAAAAGTGAAAACTACTTTCATCTCTTTAGAGAGACTTGCTTTTGCACTTAGAAGTACAGCTTTCCAAACAACAAGCAAGCAAAGATCATTGTACCATGGACAGTAAGCAGCAAATACAACATCTGGCTAAGATATAAATTCATTTATGTGTGATCTCTGATGTCTTAATCTGTTACACTGATTTTATTTTATTTAGAAGAAAAAGCTTCAGGAGAGATCTGGGGAACTACAGATCACTAAGCCTGACATCTGTTCCAAGTAAATCAGTTGAAATAATGATAATAACAAAAAATAGCATAGATAAACATGACGTATTGAAGAAGAGTTAAGAGTCTGCTGTGAAGGGATATCATGTTTCGCAAACTCACTTGACTTTTTTTAAAGGCAAGCACGTGAATAAGTAAGATTTGACAGAAGTGGCTTACTTGGATGTCCAAAAGCATTTGACAAGGGCCCCCACCTAAGAATTATGAAGAAACAGCAGCCACAGGGTAGGGAAAAAGGACTTGATGTGGTTACATTAATGACTAAAAAGTAAAAAAGGAAGAGTTGGAGTAAATAGAGCGGGGTCCCATGTAACAATTCTGGAGTTATGTTAACAGAGTATGTTCAAGTTCATAAAGTGTATAGAAGAAGAGTGAGCTCACAGACTGTACTGATGGATTTTAGATACAAGGGCAGACCCTAGAATTGCACAAAGACTTGACATTGCTCAGCAACCAGACATTAAAATGGCAGATGAAATTTCCCATAAATTGCTTCATGTGTTGTGTTTGGAGGTGGGGGAGGAATAAGCTTGTCTTCTCATCTAAAAAGATGAGCTCAAAGCTGACTATTGCCTCTAGAAATGGTTAGGGGAAAAAAGGGAAAATAACAATTATACCGTTTTAAAAAAGGAATTTGAAAAAAACTTCATCATCTTACACAGTTCTGCCCTGCTTACCCCTATCCCTGTCATCACCTCAAAAAGAATGTAGTTGAAGTTTTAAGGAAGACAAAATCGGAAACATGGAACAATATCTGTAAGAGGAACAGCACGAATTTGTTACAGTAGAGAAGGTGACCAAAAAGTGGTGTGACAGAATCCTGTAAAGTGTTCGGCAGCCAACAGGACCAAAATAGGGAGTGTTTATTCACTGTCTTTTTTTAGTGCGCACACACTAAGAGGTATCTAATGAAAATAGCAGCTGATGAATTGAAAACAGACAAAAGGAGGTGGTTCTCGACAGAACGTGTAATTAAGCTATAGAATTTCTTGCCTCAGGAATTTAAGGAGTCTAAACATTACATCAGTGTAGAGGGAAACTGCCGTGGAAGAATCATCAAATACCTACCTATTCTTGTTCAGGAAATCCTGCTTCTGCAAACTGTTGGGGGATCAGGGAACTTTCTGGGGAAGCATTGCTATGTACTTATTGTATTCTTACATGCTTCACTCAGTATCTATTATTGGCTGCTGTTAGTGAGAGGATATTTGAATGGATATGGACTTTTGGATCTTGCTTATTACAGCCATTACTTTGTTGTAAAGCCTGCCCCTTTTATGATTTTTATTCCTGTTACTCATTTTCCAGACTCCTTTCTAGTTGTAGCACTAAAACTTTGGCCCACACTGGGGTGCTAAGATATTTAAGGGGTGTTTTAGGGCCACTGGTTATGTGTTCTTTTTTTTGTGAGACCTTGTGCGTGCCACCAAAATATAAAATCTTCAAAATGTAAAATCTGATTGTGTTCAGAGCAGGGATAGGACTGCAGGTACATGTCAGTCAGTGGCCTAATTTCATAAGACTTTATCCTCTTATGGATGCATAGTACATTTTGGTCATGTATTGGCTGTTCTAAGGAAGAGGTGGTTTTGAGTTTGTATAGGTCGAACAAATGCACAGCCTGGGCTGACTGTAGGCAGACTATTTCTGCTCTCCCTTCAGACTCCTTTGCGGTGATTTTGTATTGCACTTCCCTCCCCCAGACATGCTTATTGATAAAAATATACTACTTTATGTCTCTAATGACTATTGGAATAATCAAGGGACCTCTCTACTTGTAAATCAAGAAGTAATATTGTGCTGGACAGAAATATTCCATTTCAGAAGATTTACATTATTTGAAGCAAGAGGCTGCTATTTAATATAGCTGCCCTGTTCCTTTCGTGAAGGTGGCAGCTTTGCAAATCGCAGGGTTTAACTCTTTGGTTCAATCTTAATAGATTATTTTGATTTAGTAGTATACTTTATTGTGCCACTGATTCTTGAATCCTTAGTCACTGCTTTCTGTAGAAACATTCTTTAAGTTTAGGCTGAGTTTAAGAATTAGTAGGCTTTGTAATGTATTTTCATCACATTGCACATCATTTTGTGAAGATATGGGCTTCTCAATAGCTTTCTTTATGTGGTTGCATTATTTTAAAATAGTTCTTTGATATTCAATGGGTGCTAAGATTTGTACAAAGATATCAGAAGCATGTGAGGTTTTATTTGAAAGGTGTGCTTATTTTTCTGTAAACAGACCTCTATCTGTTGTGCAACGGGAAAATAGTGAGTGCTAATGTTTACATACCTCTTAAGCTAATTCCAGTTGCTAATTTGAGTCAGTGCTGCTGACTCACCCTGTTCAAAGACAACTTTTCTAGCCTGATTTTTTGATTTGGTGGTCGAAGATGACCATTAGACATGCTATCCCACTTAAACCTGTGCATTAGCTGTCAGGAGATAGGTTGGTGAACGCCAGCTTTGGTTGCCTATACGTGAGGCAACTAGTTCTGTAGTGAGCTAGTTCTGTAGGCTCCCTTTATAGTCAGTGGAGAGAAATAAGCACTTTCACTGCATGATTCATCTCACCCCCAGATGGATGTCTAAATTTGGAAGATGAATTCCACCTGAAGTCCATTACTGAATATAACTGTCATTAGTTTAAACTAGGGAATTATTTTAAAAGGACACTAGCTTGACTAGCACACCAATTGAGTGGAAGTCTTTTGTTTTTTTCCATGAATTGGGTTTCAGAGGTTTAAAATCAGCAGTATGTAGCCTGTTTCATATTCTGTGTTGTTTGAAACTGCTCTGCTTTTACAGAAGGTTTGAAACTTAACAAGTAGGATATATTCACATTGCCTAATTTCTAAGTACTTAGCTCTGCAAGGCTATCTGACTAGTCGTCTTGCCAACTGGTTTGATTTTTGGGGTGAGGGGATGACAACAGGGACTAGCATAATGAGAAGAGCAGGGCATGTAACACAATTGTCTTTCTGCTCTAAACTATCTGTTAAATTTTAGGAATTAAAAAAAAAAGAAAATTAGGTGTCCTTAAAATCATTGCTTCTCTACTGGAGCCTGTGTCTCTCCACTGGTTTTGCAGCAAGTCTGTTTGAGGTGATCCAGCCTTCAAATTTTGAGGTCCAAAAGGTAGGCAGTGCAGATATGTTCTGTTAATTTTTGTTTCTGTTTGTCTGGAGCAGGCACTTGGAATGGCTGGTATCCTTTTAAAATATTTTTTATGCTATGCCATGCTCACACATACAAGCCCTCACCCCTTCTTTTTTCCTGTTTATAGATCTTGATTCTTGTCAGTGGAAATCTTTTTTTCTGTCTTTCCTTCTTGAAACTCTGCTTTTTTATGTCACGACTTGTGGAAAACTTTTCCTCTTGATCACACTGATCAAGTCCTGCCATCAGACTCTGTCCTTATGCCTCAGTCAAAAGTAAGAAACTATTACAATCCTATTGCTGTTGTACCAGTTCTATTTTTCTACACTATTTATTATACTTATATTCAGTTATATATCAAGGCTGGTGAAATTCTGTCAATTTCGTTGGGGTTTTTTTACATTGAAATGAGTATTTTTTTTAGTTCCTACATCAACCTGAACATGCTAGAAAAGTAGTTTTGGATTACAAAATAACTCACAACATTTCAGGTTATGTATATTATAGAAAACTGTATCCTTTTAACATTTTACTTCAGCAGATACAAGCATGGTGGGAAGAGGAGTTCCTCACTAGGAGCTTAGGGTAAATCACTGTTTGGAAACTTGGAACCAAAGGATTATTGGGTTCCTAACTGGGAGAACTGGATGTTGTACAGATATTGTGTGGGCTCCTTACTCGTACCGACAAGGATGTAAAGCAGTTCTCAGCTCTCTAACAAAAATAGCAGAAGTTAGAAGTAATAGCTGTGACATGCTGAGGAAAGATGTGAGGACCGATAAAACACGTCGCCAGCCCCTTAGCACTAGCAGAAAATTTGTCAAATAGAAATCGCTAGGCTCTCTTAGAAAAAAACACCTTCCCTGTGAGAGGGGATGTAAAAAAACCCATTAGTCTCTATCAGTTGGGAGTGGCTGGATAATTTTCCCCATTCCTAGTCTGGCAGTTTAATTCTGGGTGTTGTAGGAGCATAAAATGCAAACCTTTCAGTTTGTGTGATAAGGAGCAATTGCTGAGCTCTCCACTTGATATCGAGTAGGACTTTGCTTGGGGACAATATCCCTTCTTTGTGTTGAGTTACAACCATTTAGTAGAAATGCGAAGTGCCACCTACTGCTTCCCTGTAGACTGTTCCAAAGTTGTTACACTCCCTTCTGTATATTTCTCCTTTCTTTTTACTGTGTATTTGGAGTTTAGTGCTGTATTGTGCAGATCTTACCTGTCTTTCAACCAGTCACCAGTGTACTATGCCACTCTTCTGGCAGCTGCAGGTACAGGTATTTACATCTAATTTTGCTCAGTCTCAAAATTATCACTTCTAGTATTATCTTTGTGAATAGAGTGGATTCTAGCAGCAAGCAGTTCACAAATTGCTCCGAACAGCAGAACCTGTTTTTCAGGAGATTCATTTTGTGTTTAGTCTGGAAGACTGTTAAAAAATATGCAAAATTGATTCTTTAGGCTAACCTGTGGGATGATAGTATTGCATTGCTTCCTGCTTGAAAGATGACATTTAGAAGTATTACGTTTATAAAACTGATGAGACTTAAGGAATTTTGGTAGTTTAGAAGATTTGAGCTTAGCAAAGAAATCCCATTTCTGCTGGTGAGGGATGACATGTAACTTTCTCTCAGATACAGCTTACTATTTGAACCTATGACAAGTGAGAAATGCAAGTTCTTACATATCTGTAAACTGTCAGTTAAGAAGAACCAGAACACTGAAATGAGTAAGAAAACCACATAAAAGGACTTAAAATACCTCTTCCCCACCTTCCAGGGGAGATACGGAATGAGACTCTCTTTCCTTTCTGTTGTTTTATGGAGACATGACAAAATAGAATTATTTTAAATGTTTGTATTTTTTAATTTGTTTTCGAAAGTTTCAGTCAGTTTGTCAAATCTGCAGCAAGGTGTATATATTTAAACTTTTAACCATGCTGCTTATTTTTTAAGATGAGCAATTCTGTTATTGAAAGATTTCTATTATGCAACATTAGTTCTTTTTGAATATTGTTAGTTTGCTGTTTCCTTCATTATTGCTCATGACTGAAGTCCTTCTGACCTATGACCAAAGTTTAAATAACTTGTGGAGGTTTCTGAGGAGTAAATTGTTTGATGTACATGCTTCTGCTGGATCCCTAATACTTTCCCTCCACCCTTCAATTTAACATTTCATTGAAATGGAAATGTCCTTCCTTCTGGCAATACTTTTGGAGTCAAAAGAATATCGCTGAAAGCTCTGCTTACTAGTTAGGAACCAGCAAATTTGTTACTAAACAGTAGTTTAGTACACCGTGTACTCTTGTATACAAGGTACCTTTTCACACCCTCCTCTCATCTATTTCTGTTTTATTTGGTATTCTGTACCGTGACTAAAACTTATGAAAGTTATCAGTTGTGTTCACTTTGCAAATCTTCAGGGGGTAGTGACCAATGATGTGTTTTACACGTTGCTGGCTAGTTCATGTTTGGAAAATGCTGAATTAGAGGGGAGGCCTATTGACTACTGTGGAAAGCCTTTTAAAAAGAGAAACAGAAAACTGATGTCATCTTTAACATGTCCTTAGAAGATGTCTGAAGGCTTCAACAATTTTTTTGAGCTGTATTTTGATAAAGCTCCCCATCGCATGAACTACTAAGATGGTTTTCCTTTGTTTCACTCCATCAAATAAGAACACCCTCAGGAAAA
Organism: Manacus vitellinus; assembly: GCF_001715985.3. NCBI lineage: Eukaryota > Metazoa > Chordata > Aves > Passeriformes > Pipridae > Manacus > Manacus vitellinus. Next base: position 47,810,375 of record NW_021939396.1, on the reverse strand, counting down.
ATTTGTCTTTGACATCGTTTTTACAAATGCTTTTATGAATTGTGTTTAAAGCCCTTTCAATGATTTTAAGTGGTAGAAAAAATCAGCAGATGAGTCTAAATGAAAGCGAACAAGGAATGAGAAGTAAACGCTTTGTGGTTTTATGTTACATGCCATCATTGCAGGCTTGGTACACCCGGTACAAGTCACTCTAATTGCTGGTGTGGAGCTGGAAAGGATTGTTTTGATTCCTTAAGCAAATGAAACAACATGAATGTGAGGTAAAGTAGTATTTTTGTTTTTGAAAGCAAAGAATTAAGATTTTTCAGTAGCAAGTTCATGAAATTGCTGCTGGAATGCCCACATTTGAAACAAAACTTTTCAGTTGAAGACTGAGGATATACCTACTTTGCAGGAGCCAACCCTGGTCTAGAACAAGTGGCTATAACCTACAAATAAGGTAGTTCTGCTTCCCAAGACAAGGATGTGAGTGCTTTTCTTCTGCAGTGTACTTGCTGAGGGGCAGCAGAAGTGTCTTTGTCCTGCAGAAGTAGATGAACTTGGAAGGTAGAGCTACTGCATGGCTGAGATCCACGCACATTGCAAAATATAGTGCTGAGTGCTTTCAGGGCAGATCACAGAATGATGAACAGGGCGATGAAATATTGGAGATAATCATAAGAAACCCTGGGTAGGATAATGGTGAGACTTATGTCCTGTTGTTTCCATTTTCAGATGAGTGATAGACTTTAATTTTTTTCCCAAATTTGTCTCACAGCTCCACAGTTAGTCTGGATTAACTGAGAGTCATGCCTGTTTAATACAGAAAAAATATTATTATACTTTTAGCAAGAAGGATATGGGCCATGCTTTCAGGATGTGGAAATTTCTGTTCCAGAGCAGTACTGAAAAAGGTGTGAGAATCATAAGGGACAGTGGCTACTGTCAAAATAAATACTAGAGATCTCAGATGGGCCCAGAGAATATCATGAATTTCAAAAGGTCAAGTGCGAGGTCAGGCACCTGGGTGAGGAAAATCCCCAGGAGGAATGAATTGAGAGCAACCCTTCAAGGAAGAACATAAAGATATTGGTGGATGAAAAATTGGACATAAGCCGACCATGTCTGCTTGCAGCCCAGAAATCATATCCTGGGGAGCATCAGAAGAAGTGTGACCAGGAGGCTGAGGGGGGTGATTCTGCCGCTCTTCATTCTGGTGAGACCCCACCTCGAGTTCTGCATCCAGCTCTGATGCCCCAAACATAAGAACAATGTGGAACTTTTGGAATGGGTCCAGAGGAGGCCACAAAGATGATCAGGGGGCTGGGATACTTCTTGGAGGGCAGACTGAGAGAATTGGGGTTGTTCAGCCTGGAGAAGAAATGGCTCCAGGAAGAGTTAGTGTGGCCTTTCAGTATATAAATGGAGCTTATAAGAAACATGGAAAGGGACATTTTACCAGGGCCTGTAGTGACACGTCAAGGGGTAGCAGTTTTAAGCTGAAAGATGGTAACTTTACACTAGGTATAAGTAAGAAATATTTTACAGTGAGGGTAATGAGACCCTTGAAGAGGTTGCCCAGAGATATTGTGGATGCCCCATCCCTGAAAGTGTTCAAGGCCCGATTGCATGAGGCCCTGACCAACTCGATCAATGAAAGATGTCCCTGCTTATGGTTATGGGGGCTGGAACTCTAGATGATCTTTAAAGGTCCTTTCCAATCCAAAACATTCAGTGATTATATGAAAGAAGGATTAAGGAATATCTCTTACCTTGAATTTCATGTTCCTAGTGATCACTGTTAGTGGGAGGCGCTGAAAAAACTGAGGAATCTTGGAGAAAATGAGATGGTTGAGTGACTGGAAAGTCACTTGGTAGACTGGAGTCTAGTGGGACTGCATCATTCTTGTCAAGGGGAAGGTTTAAGAGAGGCATGATCTTTTTACTTACACAGGAAACAGAAACAAGATAGTGGTAGGTCTCCAAGGCAAAGGTGTTTTCTGGATGTTGGCATTAAATTCAGATGGGATATGAGGCAGGTACTGTTTGCAGTTACTGTATTCAAAATTTAGGACTCGTCCAGAGAGTGGGTGAGCTTTCCATAACAGTCACTTTCCATAACAGTCACTTTGAATGAATTTGAGTGTGTGTGTGTACATTTGAGACTGTAAAAGGAAAAATTAATTCAGGGCAGCCCTATGGCCTCTATTGTGCAAGATACCTGACAAGCTAATTAAGATAATTTCTCCTGGTCTTCTTGCCTATGAACACTATTATATCTGTCAGTATACAAACAGTAGAACAGCAGTAATGATAGCTATTAGGATAATAATTCTTGTTTGGTTAAACCATCATCCGGCTCTTCCCTTTTAGTAAAGGTGTTATTTAGCAAGTGTCATCTTTCTTTTGTTTAAGTTTGAATTTGTTTACAATTTAATTGTACTTTTCACTTGTTTTTATGTGCAAAGGAAAAACACAAGCTGTTGATTCATGAAGAAGAATGTACATGTGTGTTTGTAATAGTTTATACATACTTTCACTTTTTGTTTTAGTCAAAAGGTTGGTATTTTCAAGCTGGCTTCTTGAAATTCCTGTTGTTCAGCAAACAGCTAATTGTTGAAGGAGGTCTGGGTAAATGGCCTGTGAATAAATTAGCTGCAATGTTTTGTCAGTAATTGGATTTATTCACTTTAATTACTGATTTTTCTTAACATGGTAATCATGTCAATTATATTAGAATAAAATAGCATTGAGAATAAAAGAGAATTTACTTTCAACTTAGGGTGACATTTGGCAAAATTCTTGTCTGCAAAGCAGGAATGTTCAAATGTCAAGTAACAGTGTATCAAACACACCAAATAAATAACATCTTAAATTCCATGAGATTCCCTAGCAGTGGTCCTGTGCTATAATTTGGGAGAGTTATAACAGTCATTTATTATAGGATCTTTTGTTGATTCATCTCTTTAAGTTCCTGCAACTGTTTCTTTCCTTTATATTTCTAAGTTGACTAATGAAGTTGCTAGTGGATTCTTGCTGATAGTGAATTCCTCTGTTACCTTAAAATATAATTGCCACTCCAGCTGAGAAAATGAAAATTATTCATATGAATTTCAGTATCACCGAGTTTCTGAGAGCTTGCAAATGTTGTAGTCCATTTTTCATATGTGGTTCATAGTTGAACATTGAAAGAAATTGCTTCTTAAATTATTTTTTTCAGAACAAAAATGCTGCAATTTGTTCTTCTACCATGGAAGTTTCACTTTGTTTTTTCTACAAGGCAGATGTCCCTTGGGAAGGTGTTTTGCATGCTTCCTGCTGTGAGACCAGGAAAACAGAATGTTAGTTTATTGTAGTAAAGGGAATTTAAGTCACTTTTTAAATAACTTTTAGATACTTTTTTAAAAATAATATACTTGAATAGAATGGTTGAAAACTGAATGGGTGAAAATGGTCTATGATAGCAGGCATACTTTTTGTTTTTTTTTTCCAATAGGATTCAATGAAAACAAAATATTTCTATTTATAAATTGGTTCCTAAATCTGAAATATACTAGATAGCTTTGACAAGGTATATGACATGCCTTCGAATCTGAAATAATCTTTTGGCCAGACTTCTTAAATATATCAGACTTTAAGTTTTTAGGATAATTGTAATTATTTACAAATTAATAAAAGTAGCTGTTACACTAAAAAAAAAAAAAGCAGAATCGTCCTTCTCTGCATTTATGTATTGACTGTGTACTTAAATGTTCAAGACAATGGAGCAGCAGTAATACTGTCTAGACAATATGTTGTTTGTTTTGTCTGTGGTATCATTTGTTGTCAGAGAAAATGGTTTTGTGTGGTAAGGGCTCAAATTGTATGGCTAGACATTGTAACTTTAAATTTTAAAAATGGTCTCATGTATATGTATTATATATCTCATCACATAAAATTGCTTTTGCAATTCTGATATTTTAGTTTCTCCCTTGTGATCTTGACTGCTGCAAAAGAAAATCCATCACTGTTCTATATCCATCAGTGTTGTGTATTTTGCACAACACTTAGGTTTGTCAGCAGATTTTCTGTTGTTTGTACAGAAGCACAAATTATTTTTCACTCTTTCTGGATGTGAACAATATGTTGACTTCACTCAAAATTCAGAATACATCCTGAAAACAAACTTTCTTAATATAGAAGCTCTATTTAGCAATTGGTAGAGGTTTTAAAAATTAAGTTTAATTATTTTAATTTGACATATTTTCTCTGCTCTGCTTTGGAAGTTAGAAGCAGCTCCCTCAGGCTCTCAGTCAGGTACCCCCAGCTAGGCTCTGTGCCTACAGCAGCTAGGTTTGGGGTGTTAGCTATTTTTACGTTTGGTTGGGTTTTTTTCCCACCAAACATCTTTCTTTTGTGCTTTCCATTGTCTTGCACACAAGGTAGGCAGCTTCCAGCTGAAGTGAAAATTGCTTATGTGAGCAAATGTAAGATGAGGTTGATAATGGGAGTGTACTTTTCCAGATGCTTGAACAGTTTGGATGAGGAAACCTTGCTTAGGTGTGTCAGGCTGCTACAGTTGCACTTGCAAGATCTTAGTCCAGGTCTCGACTGTGACATTCATCCCCTGTGGGTTTTCCTAAGCCTTGTCTAGAACAGAATGTTTGTGATGTTTAAATCTATATCATTATAGTAATAACTACTTTTATTTTCTTGGATAAGATTATTCTGACTTGAACCAGTAAGCATAAAACAATTCCAGTAAAGACATATGAGGGTGCAAATCCTGTGCAGATGTTGCATCAACATAAGTACATTAGTTTAAATTCATAAACCAGGTCATATTGTTGGACTTTTTTTCATATAACTGAGTCCTTAACCTTCATCTATGGACTTTCTGAGCTGCAGATTGGTGGAGGTTGGAGCAGTCTGCACTCATCCTGCTTTTCTCATCTTCCAAGGCATCTCCTGCCTCATACAAAGAGACAACCTTATTCATTTTCAGAGTCCAGGCCCGTGGTGAAGGTAGAACTGGTTAGAGGCAAAGGCTGCTGTTGAAGACACGATACTGAACTAAGTGGTCTTTGATTAGAAAAGCCTTTAAAATTACAGTAGGCTTGCTTGCTTCTACCTCTAGTCTGGCCATTTACTAGTTTGATTGTAAAAGACACCTTTTCTTGCTATACTTGCATGCAACATCTGGTCAAAGGACACTTACACAATCTCAAATAGTGTGGGTGAAACTCTGATTATAAATAAACACAAATTTCTGAGTGTGCAGCCACATATCGTCCATGACATGATCATTGTCTGCAGTATGCTCCTGCAGCCTTTGCCTATCTTAAAAATGAAAGACCACCTCTACAGATTCACCTGTCCAAGTACAGAGTGAGTGGGAGGAGATGCTACCTGTTTGGCCCAGATAAAAGAAAGAATGTAACTGAGAGGGAAAACTAAGACTGTATTCACATCTCTCCTTACTTTACCCCACTGATAATCCTTAATTCCACTTTTGTTGTTAGAACTTTTTGTTGTCATGGTTAATTTTTACTCCAACTCTGTAACCTGACATCCAGTGGGACCTTGCAGTTGGATAGTAGGGCTTGCTGTGCATTGGTGCAAGGCTCGTACTGCCTGCTGGGTCAGTTACACTGCCTACCTGTTAGTTCCAACAGGGACAGTAGGTGTTTCTTCAGAGGAGAAGCCTTTGTCTGGGACGATGCAAACTGGAGGACTGAAGTCCTCAGACTCCTTCATAGATGCGATGTTTAAAAGTCTGATACATCTGAGAAAATGTCCCATGTCTAAGCCATTCAAAGCTCAGAGGAAGTATACTTCTGTCAAACTTCTTGTCTTCAATTCCAAAAAAACTCAAGAAATGGAAGGATATGAAGGATTGAAGGACCTTATTCTTTTTTATGGAATTCCTGCTAATCCTAATTTTTCAGGTAGTGTTTTGAGATCTGGTATTCCTTCAGAGCAGAGTTGTGATCTTGTAAGCTGAGTAACTAGCTCCTCTAGTAGAAGGATCAGTCTTAATCATTAATTTAAAGCAACTTTAATATTCTAAGTCCTGTAAAAAGCATGAACTGGAACAGAAATATTATATATTTTCAAGAGCTTTTAACTCTGAAGTACAAAATGTCCACCTAAAAAAGTATTTTTATACTCATTGTTTTTTCTCTTTGTACAGAATCCTCCATTTGCTATGCTGAGTTTGCTAGCTGTAGCTTTATTAGCACACAATTTGGAGTTTATTCTGCTGCTGTGAAATCAAGAGAGTGACCACAGCAGCCCCAGAATTTTTCCTTTAATATATTTGTGTAGTCATGATTGAAGAGGACTTGGTCTGTAGAACCATTAGGATTCAAAAGTTCAGCTTGCATTAGTCAGTGATAAAGAGGATGGTTTTAAATATACATTTTAGTGTTTGGGCAAACTGAGGGCTAATAGTGCTGGTTGTAGTTATTTTTTGGGGTAAAATTGCACAAAGTTGTGTGGTAAACTTTGAAATTCAAGTAACCTAAATCCTTGCTTCATTGGGGGTTTTTAATGTTTCTTTCTTTATCTTCCTTTGTGCTCCTTATTAGATCATTAATTACAAGGTCGTGTCAGTTACACTTTAAATGCATAATGATACAGACTCTAAGGTCTCATTACACTAATGTTACTGCTAATTATAAAACTGAATCCAGTAGAATATCATTCTTTGAAATGCCATGGATTGTTCATGGTAAAATAAGCAAACCTTGCAATTTATGACAGCTCATAAAATATAAATTATATCTCATGATAAAAACTGCATAATTTTTTAAAAATTGTCTATATTCTTTGAAGAACACAGAGCAATTCTCTTTAGTTTACTTTCCTTTACAAACATAGCAGGTTGTTTGGTAGACAAGAAAGTCCACTCCTGTTTTCATATCAAAGCAGTGATCTGTTAAAGGTGGACTGAATTAGCTGGATGTTACTAGCCAAAGAGGTTTTTAGGTTCTTTTTCGCGTTCTTCATTTTTTTCAATCTGTGCCACATCAAATAGATAATTTTTCGATACCACCAGCTGAAACCAGCTGTTTGGCAGATGCTCTACATTGTTTACCCAGTGTACAAAAAGCCAGTGTAGGTTGTGTCTCTGGTGACATATGGAATAAGCTCTACACTTGTTTAAGCAAATAGACAGCTGCCAGCTAATGGATCCATTAGCAAACTTCCCACAGAATATCCTGTCTTTATCACTGCATGAAATTTTAATAACTTTAAATCATTATTTTAGTTGAAAGTTAAGAAGACCTTTTTGTAAGACATTTGTTTCACAGAAGTGAGAGCACATCTTTTCTTGACAGAAACAATTTATTTTTTTATGCTAACACTGAGAAGTGAAGATAAAGTAGCAGTAGAAATCTTCAATGTTTTTTTCCTCTTTCTATTAGCAATTTGTGAACCTCAAATGACATTATTTTTCTATGTTATATAGCATGAGTAGTTATTTTTTAGTTGGAGAATTTTTTTAGTGGTTTTTAAGTGGGACTATATTTGCAGTCTTGCTTTATCCTTCTGGAGGGAGATTTGACTTGCTTGTTCTTCTGACTTTTTCTTCATAGTGAAAAATTACTCAAGTGCTCTTTTTTAGCTGTATGACCAATTTTAGTAATCAAAAGGAATGAAAACGATACGTTGCAACCTAACCTGCCCTTCCCTTAGTGATTTTTCTTTGCCCTACCTCTTGCATTTAGTTCCTGTACAGTTTTAGTACCCAGTTTACACCAGAGGTTGAAGAGAGAGCAACTCCCTAGAGCGTCTTTCCCTTTGTGGCACGTTGAAACAGCTACATGTGACTGACATTGCTGGCCTCAACTTGTGATGAAGTCTCCAGAAGGCGTCTGGGGACATGCTGCATTGTAACAGAAGTGCAAGAAGAATACTTCCAGTTGACCCCAAGAAGAAACTCCCCATTTTTCTTGCTTTTTTTTCTAGTGAATGGGTTTTGTTCTCAGATCCACTACAGCAAGTGAAGCAAACCTGAGGCTTTCCCAGCCCTTGGTCTTTAGGGTTTCAGAGGCTAACACCTAGCCTCAAAATCTTCATGCTGATGGGTGGACTATGGGGGGAAAGTGAATATGGTGTTTAGAGGCATTTGCAGACAGCATTGCCCTGAGGCACCTGGATGTAGTCGACTCAGTTTATCCACCCAAGTTAAAGGCACCTCTTTCAAAGAAAAGTCTATCATCTTCCTTCACCACAGTAGAAGACCTTTCTTGAAGCACTCCTTGACAATCTTGTGTCCCAAGGAACTAAGGAGTAACTTCTGTAAGTACCAACTGGAAAGAGCAGAGACACATTGGATGAACAAGTGGTTTCCTTGTGACACTCATCTCTCCGGGCTGGATGGACAAGGCTGCAGACACCCTCTGGGAATTTGTCAGTATCCTAGAATATGATGGCTCTTGAAAAAAAACTTGTTTTTCTTAGGCTGGTAGCTCATCCTTAAATGAAAGCAGAAAAAAACCCCAACAACACCAAGACTTTACTGGCCACACTTTCAGTTGTTGAACAAAGCTTTCTTCATGATCTGGCACACTGCTATAAAAAGGAGTTGGGAAGATAAGAGGGCAGCATTGACTTTTTTGCAGCTTTCTTGTTTGACAGGGGGTTTATAAGGGTCCTGTGTCATTGTCTGAAGTGTTTGTAGAGTACTGAACAACAGTGAACTTATGCCTTTTATAAATGACTTCTCCAAAAAGTGCAAGTCTGAAAATGTTAGTAAAATCTCATTTGATGATTGCTTCCTGGAGTACTCTTATTCTTCTGTTGATTTTTGTGGGTATCCTGCTAACCTTCACTGTCCCTACAATAATTGTTTTAGCTTCTGTTATTTCTTGAAAACATTCTAGCATAGGTTTGTTTTCATCTAGAGAGCAGATCAAGACAGCAGGGCTTGTAGTTCATGCCTTTTTGAACATAGTTTCCTGATAGACCTCCACCCTTCCCTCGCCCAAAACGTGTGGGTACAGTGATCAGGCCAATAGGTGAATATTTTTTCCAAAGAAAAAACAAGCTACTGAAGTTACTCAAGTAGATTGCTTCAGACACCAGTCTCCTCTAAAATAATGATTTAACTAATGGGAAATTGGTGGCTTGTGAATAACGTACCTTGGGCCAGCGTTTCTTTGAATAGATGTACCTCTACAGAGCAAACATTCTCATCTGAATCTATTTCTAAACAGAGTTCAATGCTTCAGAAAGAGAGCCATGAATTTTATCATAGAATTGTATTCCTTAATATTTTGTTACTGGTCAGGCAAAGATTGATAAATATAGTAGTGAAGTTATTTCAGTTGTATACATTGTTGATAACAAATGAAGTACTTGAATAATCAAATCCAACACTGCACACCAGCTGCTTAGGGATTTTTTGTTCTTTATCCAGTAATTTATTACAAGACTAAACAGTACTAAGTCATTGGGTTTTCCCCCAATAGGGTGGGCAGTCATTTTTTCTTTACTACTCGCTCTTGATTTATGTCTTCTTCCCTCCCCTCATGCCTCTAATTCCTCCTCACAAATGCATGCACAGTATTTTACAGCAGTTCATGTCTATGTTTATCACTTTCAAAAGCTGAGGAGTTTGCTTGCTTAATTTTGTTTTATAGGTATGCAGTTATAAAAGTAGAACATTTACATTTTTGTCTGCTTATTTCTGAAAGTCTTTCTCTTTGAAGTGCTGATTGAATCTCTGTTGTGAATCTCTGTTGTTAATCTCTTTAACCCCTTAAAGAAGATTACCTTAACAGTGAAGTGGCTGGGGAGGGGAGAGGCAAAGGAGAGGCTGTTTTTCTAGAATGAATTCAGGTCTTCAACTTAATGGCTTTTCTCTGTGACACTCAAGTATTCCAATAGTAACTTCTTGCTGCTAACCACGGCTTAAGTGGGTGAACACATGTGGGTGATAGTAGTTATAACTGCAGTACAGCCTAGTCTTGTCACCAGCCATTTGCTCAAATCAGCAATTCCTTGGGCAACATCCAGCAATTTTACCGGACTTGGTAAATTACTATCTTTTTTTCTTTCTTCTTTTTTTTTTTTTTTTAAATCTTGAGGTCTTATCAGCTGTTGCAAGTTAATCAAATGCCAGAATTAAGGGAGGAAAAATATTTGTGGTGGACAGTTTGTCGTACAAATGTGTGTATATTTCCCTTTTAATCTACTTGATTAACGTAAGTAGTGTGCTGCACTTTTAAATTGTGTGCTTAACTTCCACCCAAAAGCAAGGAATCAGTGCTATTAGCAAAGACATTTTTGCAAAGGTGAGTGAGTTTTTATTCAATGCTAGCAGAAAACATTGACTGCAGTTTTTTAAAAAGAATCAAAGAAATAGGCCTCAGAGGAAGGCAAAAAGTCACAATAGGCAGCCACATGGCCAAAAGAAAGTGGTTTGGATTACAATGTCTTTTTGCAGTGGTAGGGATGTTAAATGGATATGATTCTGGGTGTTTGACTTCTATTGTGAATTAATAACTGGCTTTTCTACTGCAGATGGTAAGGCATTTTTTGCAGGGTATTTAGACACATTACATTTCTTATACATGTATTTGAGCTGTGCTCTGTTGATGTTTGTACACAATTAATAAGTTGGCAATAATAGTAAGAAAAAATTGAAAAGGTGTGCTTTTGTGATGATTCAGTATTCTGTGGAAAACTCTCAAATACGATTTGTAAAATTGCTGCTTGTTTCTGCATCAGTTATGTTGCAGTATTAGGGGCTGAAATGACAGGATGAATATACTTAATCTTTTTGAGCAGTAAATTCCATATGGTGTTTCACTGGCTATGAACCTTGTTCTTTCCAGGAACTCTGATTCATGGTTCTTGCAGAAATTACAGTATCTTTAATATTGTAACGGTTAGTTATACGGAGGGTATTGGTTTCTCTCAGTGTGACTATATTAAGGCAGTATTTGTTTAAGTAAGATTTACTTTGTTCCGTATTTCTGTGTCTAATAGTTAACAAAGTAAGAGAAATTGAAAAGGAAAGGAATAATTAGACACACAAGGAGAAACATTGTGTTTCCTTAATTGTTAGAGTCCATGAAATTGTTATTGTAGTTATCAAAAGATGTGGTTTTCATGTTTTTGAACTCCTACTGTTTACTTTTTTTTAATTGATTCATTAGAGAATGTGGAGCAGTTGATTTCCTCTTTGTTGAGGTTTCTACTTTTGAAGTTAAAGGATATTTTTAACTCCCCCCCATGAACAATACAGGAATTTTAATGCCACACTAGTGCTGCATCTAATAGACACTCCTGTTTTCTTGCTGATTTGTTTCCCAGCTGGGGTAAGCCAGAAAATGCCTGCTACCAGTTTTCACCACCTGATAAATGGCAGGTGGTGACTTCTTAAGACTGAGTCATGTTAATTGCTGACGACAGGTCTCCTCTCTGATTCTCTCCATCAGCAGGTTATAGGTGTCCCCACAGTAAACAGCTCTGGGCACAGTCTGCCTGTAGTGGGAGCTGGTGGCAATCCTGGGAAACGGGGTGATAAATTGTCACCTGTCTGGGCACAGTTCTATTTCTAAACCCTTGTGGATGTTGTAATTACTCTTCTAATTTGTTTTATACTTCTAGTTACTCTCTAAAGCTTAACCCTGTCCTTTGGCAGTGGATATTCCAGATTTGTTTGTGAGCTGTATTTGGGGGGCTGGCAATGGATGAAAGGTTCTCTCTATCTTTAAAGATGTTATTTGTAATACCACCAGTCAGTCAGGACTTCACTGCACAGGTACTTAAAAAAGAAAGCAGGAATGCCTCATTTGTTTTCTTTGTATAATTGCTTTGGATTTGCTTTGTATAACTGACACCGGATTTGCCGTATCTGTTTCACCCTCCACCGTGCTAGAGAAACCTTCAGTGTCTTTTCCTCATCTGTTGCCTGATTCACTCGTTTTTGTTTTTCCCCGTTTTTTTAATTTGTTACCATTTACAGTCCACCAAGAAACTGGAATGAAGAATGATTCAAATGTGCTGTTAATATGTGATGTTGTAAGGGAAAATAATTAGGGCTTCTCTAGTCTGGTAATGGCTTAGATTTTATTCCAGAACAGTTTTCATCAGAGTTTACACTCTGCATGTAGTTTAACAGGAATAAATTAGCATTCAGTGGAACTTTTTGGGAATCTCCTGTGTTAGCTATCAAAAGACACAGCATGAAGATGAACTCTTTTTTTTTTTTTTTCATCTTCTTCTCACAGAAGCAACCATGGGGTGCATTAAAAGCAAAGAAGGTAAAGGTCCAGCCATGAAATACAGAACTGAAAATGCTCCGGAACCTGTCATTTCCCATGTCAGTCATTATGGATCAGACTCCAGCCAAGCAACACAGTCACCGTCAATAAAGGGATCAGCAGTTAATTTTAATAGTCATTCCATGACTCCTTTTGGAGGGCCTTCAGGAATGACACCCTTTGGAGGAGCATCATCTTCATTTTCAGCTGTGCCAAGTCCATATCCTAGTACTTTAACAGGTGAGTGTTACATAAAATAATGCTATCATTATTATTTGTTATTGTAGCAGCTTGACAGTCACAGTCAAAAAATACTGTGACACATGGAGATAAAATGCAATAAATTGCCTTTTACAGATTTCTGATTTTCAATGTCTTTACTGCTAGATAATAATTCAGTCTGGGTGCCTGGGGCTTGAGGGTTTGGTATTTAGGCTTTTTATTTTTTGTGGGGGTAATTAGGATGGCAGCACAGAGAAATTTGAGACTTATTAAAGACAATAATGAGAATTGATGAAATTGTGTTAGAAGTTCTAAGCTGTTGAAGGGATACATATGGGATAATGGCTTTAAACTTGGAGAGAGGTACAAAATGAAAAACACTTTGGATTCAGGAAATTGATGTTTTAAACTGGGTTTCAGGCTTGATTAGCTGTGAGTTATATTAATACAACATTGAATATGTTTATTTATAAAGCTAAGCAGGATATGCAGTATATTCTACTATATAAACAACATGTGTGAAACAAAAGAGCAGAAATCTCATTGTTGGTGGTCATATGAAAACCAAAATTGAAAACGTAAAAATAGAATTTGCAAGGCACAGAGACCTTCTTGACTGAGATACAGAAGATACAGCATTTTAAAGCAGCGTGCACATCTTTACATCAAAATCTTAAAACTTTATTCTAAAAAATATTGATTTTGTGCACATGGCTGATTTCATAGTTTTGATGGATATTTTTGAGAGGAAGCTGTAATTTATTTTTTTTTTGAGAGAGAGACAAGAAAGAAACACTAATTTATTCTAGAAGCTTTGAACAGACTTCACAAAACAGAGTAAATAATTTGTTATTAGACTATTTCTAGTTTTCCCACAAACCTATAATGTTGGCACAATTACAGTGCTTAAATGTTTCCTTTGTTATAGTGGCATTTAAAGTCTTTTAAACACAAGAAATTTGAGATCCATGAAAACCCACTCTGACCTTGACATTAAGCAATTCAGAAACCAAATATGAATTGTCAGGTCTGACCTCATATTCCTTTTCTTCGGAATTCATTAAAAACCAAATAATTAAAATGAGCATCTAGCCTGTCTCAAAATTTATGAGTCAGCTCTGAATCTCCATTTTGGATGAACATATAAAGATATTAAATAAGGGCAGCATTTCTTTATATTTATTAGCTCTACTGAGGGAAGTTTATTGTACTCATCTCCTCCAAGAACCGAAGTGTATTCTTTTTTACTAGATCTGGTTCTTAGTTCATGTGGGAATCTCCAGCTTTGTGTGTAGGCACTTTTGGGCTTTACCAGACATCAGGTATATAAGCCCCCCTTGGTACCACAAAGCCTTTGCTGCACAGACCAGAAGGGGTGTTCCCTTGCCTGTTCCTGTTCCTGCTGGTAGTTAAGCATGTTATATCTTGAAGCAGACTCAACAAAAGAAATTTCTCATGAAAAGAGAGTCTAACATCTCATCAGTGTGAAATTGATTATCAGCAGGCAGGCTGATTTGTGTGAACGCTCCCATTGTTTTTCAATTAGGTAAAATGATACTGCATATGAAATTATTCCTCCTTGTTCTGTAAAACCAGCCTATCCACAAACAAACACACTTTTTAAATAAATAAAATTGTAGTAACAATTATTTGGTACATTCAGTACTGATTTTCAATACTGAATGTACCAAACACCAAAACTGGGTGTTTTTGTGAGTTGAATGAGATGACAACCTTCATCTGGCTGTAAGCTTTTTGTATTTGCTGCGAATAAAACACTGGCAACATTCTGTTGCCCTTCGCTTCGCAAGAGAGGAGAATAGATGGGCTTGTCAAACAGGATGTAAGTGTCAGTAGTACTTATCCAGTTGATCAGTGATGTGTGACAATAGGATGATTTGGTTGTCATCGTGGACTGTAGTGAGGCTGAAAAGAGTTGAGCCATCTTTTATTCCTCTAGAGCAGAAAAGGAGAAGAAATCTGAGTTAGTCACACTGCTTCTGTATTACACATTCTCAGTCATCAGATACTTTGAATTTATACAATATTACTGAAAATCAAAACAGAAAAATAGACTGCTGTTCTTGCCTTCTATGAAGCTATGTGAGTACTAGTGCTCTGTAATCCTCATGCTAAACAAGAAGGCAAAGTCTTCTCTCCAAAACCAGTCATAGATTAGAGGATGGGAATACTGACCTAAAGAAAGGAAAACCTTTAAGGGAAGTCTTGTGGTCACAGATAACTTAAACAGCTAAACTAGATCACCTCACAGTGATTCACAAAGAAAACAGCTGCAAGAGACTTAAAATCATTTGAGAGTATCTTTGCTTAAAACATTCTGTGCTGATGCTGCTCTCCTTAAGTATTTTATTATTCTTTGTTATGAAATAAATTACACTTGTGAGTAAGAACAAAAAGAGGTTTTAAGGTAGCTGAAGTGTTTTGAGGTTCATGGAGTCTCCCAATTTCTTTATATGCAGTTAAAAACTTTTGTGATATTGTGGCTTGAGGATATTGATTTTTGTTTCATCTGCTGAAGATGTCCCTGGGGATGGTTTAGTTCCATAACGTTTGCTTTCTGTTTGTTTGAATGTGGTATGTGTCCCCACAGTTTTCTTGCTCCAGGTAGAAGTTTGTGTCATCAAAATAATGTAATAATGTAGTAATACAGGCAAAAATTGGTAGAACTGTGTTGATTTTTAACCTAAGTTAGGAACTGTTAACTTCTAGGGAGTATTTTCATTCATTTTCAGTTCATAAATCACTCTTTAAAAAAAAAACACCTCAATTACTCTAACCTCCTGTGGGGATTTTGTTCTGTTTCTCCTAGAGGAACTGTAAATTCATTTCCAGCTGAGGCCTGCTGAGAGACTGTAATCACAGGAAGACTCCAAATCAAATGAAAATATTTAAGTGATTAGGAACTCTTGCATCAGAGAGTTTACGTTGCAAAAGAATATTTGATATAGACTATCCCTGTTGCATTACGTGTTCTTCCTTTCAGATCATGTTAATTGTAAGATCTAAAATTAGATGCAACATGTTTCTGTTGGTGGACTTCCGTATATGTCCTGGTGCGTATTAGAGATATAGTATTAAACATTTAAAAATAAGTTATTGTTGGACTATCATCAGGCTTCTTAAATGTCCATTATACTGTTAAATAGCATTTCAGGAGCTTAAAAAGTCTTTTTGAATTATCCATTTGCAGTTTTCTATTTTAACTTTCTCCTAGTTACAGTAGCTTGTACATCTCAAATAGCCTGTTCTCCTTTCCCTCTTCTTCTTTTAGCCCAGTTTTGTAGATTAGTTCTTTGAAGTGTAGAAAAAAGTTTCCTACCAGTAAATGTAGGATTCTTCTTACTATCCATCTCTCTCAAATCTGTCCAGTTTGTGGGACATGTTCAACAACGTGCCCTATACCAGAAGTGGGATGGGGAAGCAAATCCCATAGGGTTGGTAGAGTGCAACTGTTCCTCCTGTGACCTGTCTTGGTCCTTGTTCTCTAGAGTAATGCACTGATGTATCATCCTCAGCAAGAGTCTGTTTCACGGCTGGGGAATTAAAAAAATCGTTAGTCCTAAAGCAGAGAAATGTCTTTGTACCCTACAAGAATAATTTTTTTTCTGATTCAGTTCCTTGAGTAGATTTTAATGTGTAACCTCAGAAAGTTGGGAACACATCAGTTATTTATAGCTAAGTTCATCAGGAAACTACTTCGTAAAAATTATCGGCTGATGGTTCACCATTGTGGTGTTGTGGAAATTGCATTTCTTCACAAGAAACAAGCCTAATAAAGAAACTAGGGGATTTTTTTACTGCTGTAATGTCATGCAGGTTTCTGTATATAAGTGCTATAATTATTAGTGTAGTTCCAGTGATGTATCTAGTGGCCTTTTTTGGTGTGGAAGCATATTTTTAGGATGTCTGTTTATAGGCATTGCTCCATTTTAAAAAATTAGCAGATTATTAATCCATCTTCCAAAATGAGATACAACCCAGAGTGTTTAGTTGCTTTCAAATCTAAATTGATGAGTTGTTTCTTAAGTCCTTAAATCAAGTGTTGCAACATTACTGCTATATCATATGGTATTTTTTTTATTTTTCCTAAGGTGGTGTTACTGTATTTGTGGCCTTATATGATTATGAAGCTAGAACTACAGATGACCTTTCATTTAAGAAAGGTGAACGGTTCCAAATAATAAATAACACGTAAGTGTTTTCATTCACAGACCTCACATGGTTGTTGGGAATAATTAGATCCTCAACTCTTCTTGAAATCTATGTATCCTATTTCAGTGAAGAGTAGATTGATTTTGTTCTTCTTTTCTTGAGTGCATGCAATATTCAACGTGTATGGGGTTAAAATATTTATACAGCTAAGACAATAATTGCACTGAGATCAAGATTTGGGTGCAGATGTAGAACTGTAGTGACTGGCACAGCCCCAAGCCTGTCCTCGGGTGATTGGGTGACTCCCTCCCACTCCCTGCCCCAGGAAGGCACAGCCACCCCCTTCAGGGCAGAAAAGGTGGAGATGTGCACTGTTCCATCCCAGACTCTGCACTGTGCAGATACCCTCTGACAGGATTCCAGATTTCATGGGAGGTGGGCACAGTTGGCACCACCGCACTGCAAATTCCAGAGACGAGTGTCCTGTACCAGGGACATCTCAACATGGAATTGCATCTAGCTGGCCTCCACAGTAAACTCATGTACAGATAGTTTATGGGTAGTTTGATGTTCAGTTGCAACAGGATTACTGCATTACAGTCTGATTTGTAGAAGTCTAGTGAAAAGAAAGTAATTTGCCTGCTTTGGAGGTTTCCTTACACACAACTTTTTGGTACAGTAATAATTCTAATTCATACATGTAGCAGTTTTCATTTGTTCAGTTCTCTTAGTTTTATTAGCTGGCTTCCTGTCCTTTACTGCTGTCAGCATACAGGCAGAATGAGCTGGAGAGGCAGATGAAGACTAGAGAACTGGGAAGTTCATTTACACATCTCTGCCATAAAACATTTTGGTTTTACATTTAAAAAAAACCCAAACAACCTAACCAAAAAAAACCCCCAAATCTTGAGAATATTAAATTCTGCTAAGAGGCACTAATGTTGCTTAGAACATAAGAAGATGCACGTAAGTGCAGTACAAAATGGTTTAGATACCTTCATAATTAAAATAACATGTTACCTAAATTTGCCTGCCTTTCGTATGTGACTACAGGTGCCAGGGAATTATGCATTGTTTATATGTGGAAGAGGTAACTGATGTTTTATTGCAGGGAAGGAGACTGGTGGGAAGCAAGATCCATTGCTACAGGAAAAACAGGCTACATCCCAAGCAATTATGTAGCTCCTGCAGACTCCATTCAAGCCGAAGAGTAAGACTTGTATCCTGTCAATCCGTTCTTATTATTCATTCTGCACTTTGTACCCTGTCATACAGGGTACAGGGATGTGAATCCTTTAATTCAGTATATGTAACATTTTAGGATAAAGTAGGAGAATACTACTAATTAAAGAATAGCAATGCTACTTGGATTGTGTCAAAGGTATAATTATTAGTAAATGCGAGGTGGACACTCATGCAGATGTTTTATGCCTGTTTGCTATACTCGGGGCTAAAGGAAAAATGATAGGAGAATGCAGCAGAGGTAAGAATTGGAGTACATGCATTGCATACCACATAAAGCAAAAATGAATGGGATTTAGTTGAACAGTTCACACACCATCAACTCTACGTTTTTATCCTTATTTTTGCTTGCCAAACCCTGATTCAACATCACCTATATCCTTGGTATCACCTAATCTTGCATTCTAAAATAACATTTGTTTCACAGTTATTGCTAATCTATTAATCTATAACTTTTTGGTGACAAAATTGTTTGGTACCCTAAGATGAATTTGGAAGATTATATTGCTTTGTGTGCCAGTACTTTCTAAATTTATTTGCAAACAAAGATCCCAGAGAGCTTACAGAACCACATAAAGTGACTGTGGGAACTGTGAGTTGGAGTACCGTTTCAGGTTATGCTTGTTCCAAGGGATTGTATTTGTTGTACTAGAAATATAAAGTTCCGCAGCTCTTGCTTCAATATACAGGCATGGTACTGCCAATAAGCAGTTCCCTGATACATGATCTGTGTACTTCTCTGCTTGCTACTGCACTTCTGGGAAAAGTGCCTGATTTTCAAGATGTTTCCTGAATCTCAAGCTGAGATTTTAGCATGTTGCTGCTGCTGTCACTTGGCTCTTTGCTATTAAAAAGTGATTGCATCAAAGCTGCAGTGTTATTCTACACCCTTGAGTTTCATCTGGTTTTAAAATTACTATCTTTTTCTTAATTTTTTTTTTAGATGTTGAGGGTTTTTTTTTTTTAAATTATGCAATAAAAGCATACTGTCATCACAACTGTGGTGGTGGTAAAATGGAAATTATAGCCTTTTGCAAAGAAACCGTGGCTCCTAAAGATTGGCAGAACAGAGTGGTGAGATTTGTCATAGGTTTGTGATGACTAGAGGTGAGAGTGAAGGGTGATTAATAAGGAAGGAAGCTTTTTAAAACTGACTGTTTTAAAGAACCAGTGCTAATTTTAATAAAGATCACCACAGCATTTGGAATACTGCTCATTTGCTTTAGAGTTGGTTAGCCCTGTGCTTTGATCATGTTTACAGGTTTTATGTTGTGACTGCAATTGGAGTTACAAGTGCAAAAGTAATATAGAGCCCCAAGATGCTAGGATTTTCTTTAAGCAGCCTTTTCTAAGCCCAAAGGATATATGTTCCATTTATATCAGAAACTGCTTGTGACAGGATCCATCTTATTCATGTCTTTTGAATTACACTGTAATAGAAATGCTTAATGGCAATAAAAACAACAATTAAACCCTGCCGTTATTTCATAGGTAATTAAAAATAAAAAGCACTTTACAATATAGTTTATAAATTTTTGTAGTAGCCTGGGGAAGAGGCATTTTCATGTGAAGTCATTAACTAGGGCTCAGTAAGATTATAGGTTACATCCAAATTGTCTCAAGCATGCACACCCTCATGTCCATTTCCAGCTTTGCACATCTGCTTAAACAGTCAAACTGCAAATACAACAAAATGTAAGAATAAGTTTCAAATTCCCCAGAGATTGCACAGGCCATTCTGTTCACAGGCCAGCAAAGTGATATTTCACCCACAAAGCCATTGTTTTTCAGCAGTCTGCAATACTATTTCCCATCACTCGTGAAGCCAGATTTGCTTGATGCTAAGATGGTGACAAATTGAAATGTTTGAAATTTACACTTTGCATCACTTTGTGATTTCTGAGGCACATAATCAAATTAAAATATAATTAGAAATAAATGTTATTTCAAAGTCTAGGTGTTCATATGAAGATGGACCTTAAAATTATCACTGGCTGAGGACAGTGCCTCACGATGTATTCATCATGATGAGCACACTGTGGGAGCATATAAGAAATTCCTTTTGTGAAAGAACTTAAGGCAAGAAAAAATACAGGTCTTTTAAGATATCGGCATACTTTTTGGTATCAGGATGATTCAGCAAAATGGAGTGTTACTCATAGAGAAGTAAATGATACCTATAATAGGTGTGTTTCTAAATGATCAGTAGAATCATATACTGAGGTAATGAAGGACAGGAGGCAACAGAAATTGAAACAGAAGGGTTTCCAATTGGATATAGGAAACCTTTTAATCCTGAGAACAGCCAGGAAGGGGTACAGGTTGCCCAGGTTGGCAGTTCATCCTTCAAGGTTTTCAAGCCTGAAGTGGACAACATCCTGAGCAACCAGATCTGATTTCACTGCTGACCCTGCTTGCAGCAGGAGGCTGGACCGGAGACCTCCCAAGAGCCCCTTTCAACCAGAATGAACCTGTGATCCAGTGATATTTATGCACACCCACTTTGCATTAAATACTGTTTTCTAACATTAAGCCTCTTAGAGAGAAGAGGCTTTATGTTCTTTGAGAAGGTGGTTTCAGCTGTTGCAGTGTTTTGAGAGTTCTACCAAAGAGGGTCGTCTGATTCAGCCTGACCTATAAACTTAGCCAGAAGAGGGTGTTACTTTCAGTGTTAAGTACAGTTGATGTCCATTGTCAAACCACCAGAAAACCATAATATTTGCAGATACAGTCCTCTTTACATGTATTTTGCAAACAACAGAAATGAGAGTCATATAGAAATAGGTCATCTTAATCTTGTGATTATATGGATGTCATTACTTCTGTTGATCTGTATCTGCTTTGGGGTATTAGTGGTCCAGTCGATGCTTGAGATTTCCAAACCTTTTGTTATATGAGTACCAAGGAATCAGAAGCTTTTACTTACAAGTTTCCTTTAAAATTTTCTAGGTGGTATTTTGGTAAGATGGGCAGGAAGGATGCAGAAAGGCTACTTTTAAATCCTGGGAACCAGCGTGGTATTTTCTTAGTAAGAGAGAGTGAAACCACTAAAGGTACGTATATGTCTGTGTATCATTTCTCTCTCCCATTCCCTCCTCCCCCCCACCAAGGTGGGCGTAATGAACATTTTTATGCCTATCACATGTCATGTATGTATGTGGACATGTGTGTGTATAATGACAGTTGTGTGGATAAGTTAAATATGTTTTTAAATTTTAGTGAAGAACCAGGTGTAACTTGTTTCCTAGGTGCTTATTCCCTTTCCATACGTGACTGGGATGAGGTCAGAGGTGATAATGTGAAACACTACAAAATCAGAAAACTTGACAATGGTGGATACTATATCACAACCAGAGCACAATTTGAATCTCTACAGAAGTTGGTGAAACACTACAGAGGTAAGCCCAAGTTATAGTGTTCCAATGCTGCCTTGTGCCTGTTGTGAGGAAGAAGGACTACATATGTAGCTTATATTTAAAACCAAAACTATAAAATTTTCTTTTTGATTTCAACAAACAGTAAACGGACTAGTTCTTTTTATCAACATTAAGATGTTTCTTCCGTTACAGTCTTACCCCTGCTTAACTATGAAGCTTATTTTTTCTGTTTTCCAGAACATGCCGATGGGCTGTGTCATAAGCTAACGACTGTGTGTCCCACTGTGAAACCACAAACACAGGGACTAGCAAAAGATGCCTGGGAGATTCCTAGAGAATCCTTGAGGCTGGAGGTTAAGTTGGGCCAAGGATGTTTTGGTGAAGTATGGATGGGTAAGAGCTTAATGTGACACCTTTCAGTTTTTCCTGTGAATGTTTTAATAGTATTTTAGGTATATCAGTATCAGGATCTGAAAAGGTAATATCATAATGAAATGAAGGGAAAAAATAACAGTTATGATCAGGCATGTAACACTAAAATTAATATTCAGTATAGTTTCGTTTATAATTATTCTGTTAGCTAAGAAAACAGAAGCAGAAAATCTGTTCAGTATTATAGTGGAGAATAAAACCTGATTTGTTACTTTAGGAACATGGAATGGAACAACAAAAGTAGCAATCAAGACACTAAAACCTGGTACAATGATGCCAGAAGCTTTCCTGCAGGAGGCTCAGATCATGAAGAAATTACGACACGACAAACTTGTTCCCCTGTATGCAGTTGTTTCTGAGGAACCAATCTACATCGTCACTGAATTCATGACAAAAGGTGTGTGACAGAATAGTTAGAGGTACCATGTTTAAAAGATTATTTAAGACCTCAGCAGTAAATTAAATGTTTAATTAATGTTAGGTTTAAGCTGACTGGAGTATAAGTGTTAATTTTGATTAAATTAAAATGAGTAACGCTTGACCTACTTGAAGCAGTTCTGATTTAGATCGTGGGTGGATGCATGATTTTTTCTGCACATCTGTGTCACCCTTGGTAATCTTCCAAGTACAAGATTGGGGGGTTTTTTCTCCTCATTTTTAGTGTGTACTGCCTGTCACATTTAAATTGGATGGTATAGCTGGGAATGTCATTATATCATCATATCATTATGCTTGTAGACAAGTTATGCTCACAACAGAGTACACTGGGCTTTCGGGTTTTTTTAGTGTTTCTTTTCCAGCAGTGTAATAGTAAATTTTAAAAAAGGTTGAGGTTTTTTTTTCCAGACTCCTTCCTTTATCTCCTTGTGTTCAGTCTTTCATCCTTCTTCCCTTGCTTTATATCATTTCCCCCTCCCCCTGCAGCTGAAACACAGATTTAGAGATTTAGGCTGAATGTAGAAATAAACATCATAAGGATATTAGTGTTAAGAAGCAGCAGATTTTCAAGTCTATTTTTCCATTTTTTATAAAATACAGACTTCTGTTCAACTCACAGAGAAATTTTGCTATCCTCGTAAGATACAGAAGCAATGTTTAAGTCCAAGAGAGTGGCTAGTTGTGTTCAGTACTGTGCCATACATATGTGTTTTTGGTTTTTTCCTGTTTTGATGGGGTTTTTAAAGGGCTGTACGTTTGAAAAGGTAAATGGGAATAGAAAATCTAAAAAGTTCCTTCTGCGTTGTTGTTATTTCCAAATAACACTAGACAGTATCTCTTTCAGATCTAAAACTGCCACGCAAAATCTGCTTTCATTGTTCAAAAATCAGGTTTTAAAAAGGCAATCAGGAAAACAAATATTTGTAACTGTCTGTCTAAGGAAAAGCAAGGTTTAACACTAGAACTGGTTACCTTGCAAAAGCAGTATTAATGAATTGGAAAAAGAGTTGTACATTTGTCTAAATTATGGATTCAAAATGCCATTGGAAGTTTCTGTTCACTATTTTCATTTGATAAACTTCTCACATTTTACAAAAAACCCATAAAGCTTCTTTGGTGGTTCATACTTAAAAGCTAGTAGAACGATTTTTTTATATTTATCCTTTTACAAGGAAAAGAGGTAGATAAGAACTGCATAGTACCCTACTTTTTTTTTTCAGTGTGGACAGGTTACTAGAGATCAGTGTGAAATCTTTGCCCCTCTTTGGTCCTTTGAGCTCATTAATCAAGATCGGAAAAAGTCTGTAAAAACACACACAGCAAACAGCAACAGCAGTGTGGGTCTGGCCTGCCACATTTTTGCTTTCAGTACAAAAATACAGCAAATCACTAAAGTCATGTTGGAGGAATCTAATTCATGGTTACTGCTATGAATCCACTGCAGGATACACAATCGAGTGGTTTCTTTCCCCACCATCACCACACTTGTAATTTTGTTGGTTATCAGTCTTCACCAGTTTCTTAGAAAAAGGTCATGTTCCTATTTCTTATGGCATAATACCACCTGTAGAGAAAGCTGTTGTGCCAAAGACTGAGCTATACTGCATATGTAAAGATTGCTGTCTACAAAGAAGCACAGCTCCTTGGAACTGATTTCAGATACTGCTTATGTTGTAATGTTTTGGGTACAATTGCATTATATAAATGGGAGAAAATAATATACTGTAAAGAATTAGTTTTGTTTTCCTCTGTAAGGAAGAAAAAGCAACAGAATAAAAGCAACAATTTCAGGATAATTTCTCTAGTGTATAATTGGGAGTGGCAGAAAAATTTAAGGGATAGAGGTTTTTTGTTCTGTAATTACAAATCTCACTGTGGAAGGCAGTCCAGCTAGGAAGAGCATTGATACCAGCAACACTGGAAAAATTCTAATGTATTTCTGTATAATCATCAAGCAGCAGCCTGTTTTATTAGTTAGTTGAATTATTGAAGTGGATTCCAAAATACTTGGATAAAACTGCTCTAACTAGTTATCAGACAGAAGTAACTTCAGGCACAGTCGTTGAGTTATATATTCTGGTAAATGATGGATTTTCAAATACAGATTTCATGAGATGAATGTGTCAGTCATAATGTCTAGGAAATAAATCTCATTCGTGTTTTCAGGTCAAGTTAATTTTTTGGTTTTTTCCTCTCCCCCCTCCCCCACTGTGTCATCTGTTACAGGCAGCTTGCTAGACTTCCTTAAAGAAGGGGAAGGGAAATACTTAAAACTCCCACAGCTGGTCGACATGGCTGCTCAGGTACTAAGAAAACTCTATGTTGTGCTTAGAGAAGAGATATCAACTAAACATAAATATTGAATGCTCTGACTATTTTATGCTGCTCTGTCTTACACCTTCTGTTGTAGGTTTGTAATGTGTCAAAAAAGAAACAGTCTAGTTCACAGTTAGCAGATACTGTATAGCTGGACACACTCTAATCAGTGCTGGCACAAGCTCTTGCTAAGCTATATTTCCTATGCTTATACAGTGATAATAAAGCTAAATAAGGGGGTACAGCTTAATGCTTGGGAGAAATGCATAACGTCATGAAAAATAACCTTTAATAACACTTTTCTTTTAAGATTGCTGATGGCATGGCTTACATTGAAAGGATGAACTACATCCACAGGGATCTCCGGGCAGCTAACATTCTTGTAGGAGACAATCTTGTGTGTAAAATAGCAGACTTTGGTTTAGCAAGGTTAATAGAGGACAATGAGTACACTGCAAGACAAGGTAAGGCCGATTTATTTACTGAATAAATAAGACCTGTTACCTTCAAATGGCAGAGAACTATTACATTTAGCAGAGCATGTCTGTATATTCTGTCTTTATGAATAAAGATTCTGCCTTTAAGTGGATTTTCACAGCTATGTTTAGGTGACCCCCTCACCTAAGTACAATCCTAGTAAACTTTTTATTTTTCAAAATTATTTGGCAATTTGTTTATGTTCTCAAAAAGTGTTTTTAATTATTTTTGGGGGATAAAACATGCTACAGAAGAGAGATGAGATTCCAGAGAGATTGCTCATCAGGTTCACTTTTTGAAACCTATTTAATTAAGAATCTCAGATGTCTTCAGTGTTTCCAGAAATTGTAGCCAGTAGTTGCTGCCCTAGTTTGAGAAATACTAAAATACTAAACCACCTCAGATTTTCTCAATAAAGCAAATGTAAAAATGTTTTGAGTTCAGTGTTCTTTTTTAAATATTTTGCAGTGTAAGCAAATTACCCATTAGCAAGAGAAAAATTGAGTATCTGTCTTTCTAATGTTTGTAGGAGCTAAATTTCCAATTAAATGGACTGCTCCAGAAGCAGCATTGTATGGTCGGTTTACAATCAAGTCGGATGTGTGGTCATTTGGAATTTTACTGACAGAGCTGGTAACAAAGGGGAGAGTGCCATATCCAGGTAAAAGGAAAAGTTTAATAGATTTTTCTTTCCTTTGTTGTATTGTATGCTTCTGAAGTTACCTTTTGTACTTTTTGCCTTCATTCAGAGTCCACAGTTCAGAAGCAGACACAAAAACTTAGTCACACCTCACTGGTTCCTTTGTTCACAAAGCTACTTTGTTTTATATGCAGATTAACTATCACATATCTTTTAAAGTGCTTTAAGATAATAGCATTTGTATATGTAACTGATATTTTTTTTTCAAATTAGTGGGTATATCCTTATGTTTTCCTATCTGTGTGTTCATGATATTTCTACTTTTGACATTTTCCCAGGCTACAGTGAGCATCAGTAGACTGAACCCACTAAACCAGTTTTTGAAACTAAACATATTTCAATAGATATTTTGCTGTGACTGCAATTTGTAAGGCAGTTCTGTCAAGTATATGGCCTGATTTCAAATTAAGTAGTCTTTGAATGGAACCTAAGACAGACAGAAGGTATTTGTGCTTGAGTCTCCTTTTTGAAAGGACAGGTTCAAGGCAGTAGGAAAGTGAGAAAGCATACATATGGAAGAAAGACCAGGTGTTGAGGAATTAACAGTGTACTGAAATAATTTTCAGAAAATGTATTTAATGCACAATGTAAAAAATTCACTCATTATAAAGTGTGTTCATTAAAAGTTCTGTTCTGGTAAATCCACATGTATGGCAGCTGGAGAGACACTTCTAAAACTTTGGGAAACTGTTCTTTGCATAGTGTCATTCAGAGTTAAAATGCTTTCCTTTTAGGGATGGTGAATCGAGAAGTTCTGGAACAAGTGGAACGTGGATATAGGATGCCTTGTCCACAAGGCTGCCCAGAGTCTCTCCATGAGTTAATGAAACTGTGTTGGAAGAAAGACCCTGATGAAAGACCAACATTTGAATATATACAGTCTTTCTTGGAGGACTACTTTACTGCTACAGAACCACAGTACCAGCCTGGAGACAATTTATAAGCCAACAGTCTATATAACATGCACAAATCTGCCAAATGTAAAAGACTTGCAAAGGATTCCTGAAGTCTCTAAGGAATCACAGGAAAGAAAATCTTCGCTACTTTGCATGCTCTTAATGGCAAACTGGAATTTCATAATGCAGTTGCACAAAACCACTTTTGAAGTGTTATACTCTAATTTACCAATGACATGTTTTTATTTTTTCCTCTTTCCCAACTTATTTTCAGGGTCCAAAGGAAGCTTAATGAAAATAAGGGGCAGAAAAATGAGTGTTGGTGTGAACAATAGCAGAAAAACCAATGTTTCAAATCCTTTATTTTCCCAACATTTGCTAATCATTCTACTAAAGAGGGAATTGTCTGGAATTAGTGACCTTGGGGTAAGGCATTTTTTAAGCAGAAGAACTTTGTGGGACCAAGCAATTCTATTCCAGTTCTGTAAAATTCCCTGTGTTTAAAAATACATGTGTGTGCCCCCCACCCCCACCTCAAAAAAGAGATGGTACAACTCTATTTGATATATAGTCTTGATATTTAAGCTTCCTCTTGCATGGACTTAATTAGGGTAGTCAGGTTAAAAGAGAAATTGGAACAGTGAATGAGAAATGTGATCTAAATGGTAGGCCTCAATAGTGAAATTAGAGAGCATAATGCACTGTGTTAATACCTGTATTAATATAACTGGAAAGTAGCATGAGAGGTTTTTCTTTTTTCTTTCTACATAACTAATTAAGAATAATTGAAGGTAACTAGAAAATGAGGTAATATTTTATAAAATTGTGTTGATAAAGTATGATGATATTTGAACTTGAAGCTATGTAATACAATCAGGGGGGGAAAGCCTTTAATCTTCTAAGCTCCAATCCAACAGCAAGCTTTTGTATGGGAAGACTACCTGAACAAAGCTCACCAGGAAAGCAAGACTGAAGCTGGTAAATGACCACTCTTTAGTCCTTTTTGAGAGACAGGTTTGGTACTGTTGTATGTGGCTTGTTTGTGTTAACAAGGGTGGGTGCCACAAAAGTTATCTGTCACTAGTTCAGGGATTTGATTGCACTTTTGCTTTTCTTGACTATTAAGACACACACACAGTTGCTCTTCCTACTTCTGCCCTTCCTACAGAATTATTTAACTAAAAATAAGCAAAAGAAAATGTGAAAGTTTAAAAACTAAAGGTATAAAATATATTTAATACTGTCCAAATGATGAAATTTGCTGGCATTCAGCCCAGCTGACACTACATCTAGATTTACTTTCCTTGGCTACTGACATATCAAGCAATAACGTCATGTCTTTTACTCAGCAAGTTGCATGAGGTTCTTGAATTTCTGATCATGCTTAATTTTGAAACGCTAAACTCTTACTTAGCTACCAGGTTGGAATTCATATTATCATTGTAAAGCTATCCAACAAATGAATTTCAGAAAAACTGGTAATACAGTTCTGGTACTAAGCATTCTTCATGGGTTTACACTACATTGAATCCAACTACCAAACAGATCTGTGTAAGAACAGTGCCATCATTTTTCATTTTCCCTCATCATCGCTCATCAACTGTACATCTGTGGTTATCAAATTTTAAAAGGGCTTTATGTAAGAAAAACAAAAATTAAAAAAAAACACACACACACACACAAAAAATCAGAAAACCCCAAAAATATGATGGAATTTTAATTTTTCTAAATATTTTAAAATTAATAACACAATCATATGAGTTTATGTATTACTACAGTCATAACAAGAAATGCCAAAAATGACACTGGCATTGTATGGATTTTTGATTACTGAATGGAACAGTTCATTGTAATAACACTTGTATAGTAAAGGAATAAAACACTAACTTAATGAACGTGTTCATTGTAAATGGTTGTGTATTATAAAACTTCTCCAAAAGAGTTTGTATGTTTATGAAAATTTATTTGTTTCACCTGAAAACCTTGATGTGGTTCTTACCCTAACAGAGTTTAAAATTCACATTCACACTTTTTATATAAATAGTAATAAGTTTAATTATGTAACTAAGTATTTTTATAAAGTATGGCATTGTTGAACTGTTTTGCAGAATTGGTTCAAAATAAACTTCTCCTTGATTGCATCTGCTTATTTAAGGTGGGGAGGGGAGAAGGTGGGAGGGGGACAAAAGCAGAGTAGCCTTCATATTGAGGGGAAAAGGAGGGGAGTAAAACCTTCATGAGGTCTTTTTTATCCTCGGTAAATTGTTTTAATGTACTTTCATACAAGATTCTGAGTTCATAGTGCATTTTTGATGTTAAAACAGAGACATTTTCTAGCCTGTTTCAGAGGTCCTTGGCAGGAATTGGGTAGAACAATTTTGTCTGGGCTTAAAACTAACCCCTGTGATGGACAGACAGACAGACTTGGGATTCTTGTGAGAGCAAGTTCAACGTAGACTCTCAGCTGGTGGTCACTGCCATGCTGTAAGGCGAGCACATATCCTCTCTCTTGCTTTATCTGGTATTAGCAGCCGCTGTTCACTTCTGTGCAATTTTTCAGGGAATGTTATACATTTATTCTTGTGATAGCTCACGCTTTATCTCAACCTCATTGAATGTTACCTGTCTCAATGACCTGTACTATTCAAACTGCAGATCCTGGCATGTACATGCAGTGCCGCTGTAGTTTAAGGAGCTGGTACTGTGTGAGTTTCAATAATAACTAATACAGAACTAAAATCATTCTTCTTACAGAACCTACAAACTGCAAAGTTTGCTGTATTTTTAGTATTTCCTGTAATGTAATTAATGTTTTACTATTTTTAATGAGAACAATCGTGTAGTATCTGGTAATCTGTAGTCTTCCCTGTTGTCCATCAGAACCTTGTGATTCCCGTTCTGCATGCTAGAACCGCAGACTGTTTCTATCATGCAGTGTTTCAAGCTGTAGTATGTTAAGAATATTTTCATACTATTTTTGAGTAAGCTGCCAAACATAAACACGTGTACGATCCTACTGTTTAGATAAAGTACATTCCTAGTGGAGCATAAAGCATTATGAAAAGAACCTTATGGAAGGTAAAGTAGCCTTGGAAAGGTTTGGAGGGTTTTTTGTTTGTGTGGGGACTTTGTTGTTTGGGGTTTTTATGGCTGGTGTTTGTTTTGGGTTTTTTGGTTGGTTGGGTTTTTTTGCTTAAAGAAAGTCTCTTAGAGTTTGCTGATGGGCAGACACAAGGCAGAATGCTATCTTACCCGCGTAGTCATCTACAATACTGTTTATTCTAAAACACTTTATCCACAGCTGGAATGAGTATAAATGAATATAAACAACTGAACTTAATGAGCCCCCACTTTGGTTATTTATTTTCATCTATTCAATCCAATGAACTTCTGAGTTTTTAAGTTTTCCCTGAAGATGCTGTGGATGTTTGTATTTGTACCAGCTTACCCCTAACATGCAAGACTTCGCTTAGAGCTACAAGTCACGTTCAGTTGAAACCACATCAGCACTCACATAAACTAAGCAGTACATTGCAAATAGGAGACTCAAATTCTCACACTTGGCTAAAGAATTTAGGGTTAGATTTGAGTAATGGATTTGGGCACCATAAGCAGTTCTGGGTGGATAACTGCTAAAGTCCAATTTGTGATACATCCAATAGCTGTTGTCTTGAGCAGTAGATATGTGGACTGTGTTCAAATGCCAAGAAGTGCAGGTGCCTTCATAGCCCCACATCTTGTTCCTACTTCAGTCTGTTCACAGTGCAGAAACAAACCAGCCATTGACCTTCCAGGCACTGCAGGAGGCTGGCAGTCACTGTGGCAGCACATCTCTGGCAGACTCCTTTCCAAGACAGGGTGGGAAGAGTCTGTATATGGGAATAGGATGGTTGTATCTATTTTTGATATAACAGCCTTGAGTGTAAAACCTGGGTTCTGATCAAGAATCCTGGCTAACTAGTTGTCAGCTGTGAGAGACTGTTAGGAGATTGTTGAGAGTTGGGAGCAGAACCTGCTGCAGAACTTCACCCACAAGCTGTAGGCTTTAGCATTTGCTCAAGGACCAGATTATTTTGTCTCTGCAGTTTTTCCTACTGACAAAGAGAACGTGTTAGCTGGAGAAACATCAACAGCTTCCCTGCCTTTCCCTTAGCACAGGGGAGAAAAAGGGGGAGAGTGAGACAGAAGGATGGAAGCAAGCAGCTGAGGTGCTGCGCTTCATCACTGAGCAGAGGGAAGCAGGCTGAGGGGTGTGGCATAGCAATATCATATGTTCTCCTCTCTGTCATATTTTGAAAAGAAGGTAGAAATGCAGCGGAACTGAGGAGCATCTGTTCCCTTGTGCACAGTGGAAATGGAGCAAGGCTAATGCCAAGTGCTGCTTCTACTCTTTGGTGGTTCTGGGCAGCTCACCCTGACTGGTTTCTAACAGAGCCCCTTCATGTTAGCTGAGGAGTCCCAAGCATTGTTTTGCTCTCATTTCTAAGAGTGAATCTTGATCAGCTTTTAGGAAATAATAATAATTTTTAAAAAAAAAAGGGTACTGAGAGCCTGACCCGAGAAATGCTGGTTGCTGGATCCCAAATTGACAGCATTTTGGACACTGGGAAGTAGCTTAGCATTCCTTTCCTAGTAAATGTGTGTGGATGTAGGATTTTGTGTTAGGTTTCCCTCCTCTCCATCTGGGTATGATGTGCCTAGGAACTTAACAAGTTCAGACATTAACCATGGGCCCCATGTTCTTTACTGGCCCTATTCTTTCAGCTTATTTTCCTTGGTTCTGCATGCAGATGTGCTTTTTGTAGGTAGCACATTGATTAAATTTTTTAACATTCTCTTTAAAGGCATAGTTTTTGTCAAATTGTAATAACCACTGTTATTGGGAGATGAAAGTGTTTATAGCACTGTGTACTTTTGCAGAACATGGTCCATCTTCTTGTCGTATTTAATTTACTGTAGGTGAGTAGAAGCAGGTGTTGGCCATCCTGTAGTTTTTGTTTTGGTCTTAAAGAAGAGAGGACAGATACCTAGTTAAACTCAGCAGGATCTGAGAAACAGACTGGAAATTTAAAAGAGAAACCTGAATACAAGCAGTCTTGATGAATTAGTGATGTACCAACTGGAAAGCTGACTGCTGTGAAAGCATTCCTTTCTTTAATCAAAAAGCTACTCCCAGCAGGAGCACTTCACCCTCTCCTTTGCCCTGCTGCTAGGTTATTGAGTCTCTAGCTGAGGCTACTGATAGGTACGTACTGGGAAAGGGATAGATCTGTGCATCTTACCTTTGGCCCTGAAAATCCATCGTGTTAAAACAATTCACTTTTTTCCTGGATCTCCACGGGTGCCAGCTGCTGCATTCACCATTCATTCAATACCCCCCCACACACTTATGCACATTTGGGGCAGCCTTCCAGGGGCTAAATGGCTGTTGATCCTTCTCTCAGCTTCAGTGTTTGGAAGCGCCAGGGTTGTATTTGCTACAGTAACAAAGGGTAAGAAAGCACTTCTGCTCTTTCAAAAACAAAATATGATAAATCTCATTTCAGCAAGACTCCTATGATAAAAGTGTCACACACAAAGAGAACACCTAATCATTTGACTGCTTCATCATGAAAACAGTTAGGATGGCTCCCTGCTTCTCCAGCAAGTGTAGAATGTGCCACTCAGGGAGATACTCAAGGTGTGCTGTGGAACAGGGAATGACCATGCTAGATTGCAGCCCCTGCTCAGTTCTGCTAAGGAGGCCAAGTCAGTGATTCTGTCCTTCTGGAAAGTTCTCAAGAAAAGGCAACAGTGTTGGCTCACATTTCTAGGAGTGGAAGTTGGCAACTAGATGACTTATGTTCCTTACATCCTGCTACCCACCTTCATCTCCTCTCAGTTCTAGCCTAGGTACTTGCTCTTCACCACAACTGATCAGCTTTTATTTCTCCATCATGTGGCTGTGCAGTAACAGCATGAACATATATGAGAATTCACAGAATTCAAGATTAGAAGCATTTTGCATCCCTATGTACCATCTTTAGGTTTGTTGGTTTTTTTTTAATGGACATTGCCTGGTAAATTAAGCAGCTTTATTAGAGCAAAGTCAAATCTGTATGACTTTCACTGGAGTTTCGATTTCTTTCTAAATTACCTTCTTCACTTCTGCAGTGGCTGTCTTTCAAAGTTGCTTATGGCTGCTGTAAATGTATATTAATTCCTTTGTGCTAAAAGACTGGAAGTACAAGAGAAATAATTTCCTTATTTACATTTTAGTTTAGTGCTACTTGTTAAAGTAACCACATCAAAATCCATCCCTTTCATTTTCTTGACATCTTTATCAAAGATCTGCCATTTGCAAGGGGAGATTTTTTTTCAGTGTGAAACTGATGTTCAGTCACTTGCTTCAATGACTTTAAGTTTACAATAAACAGATTACTAGTAGGCTAAATATAATCTAATGGTGCCACTGTCATTAGAATGGCCCCAGCCTTTTCAGGCTGCTGGTGTTTTGAAGAACAAGTGTGCATATACTTAGCAGTAGATATACCCCCTGAATTCAATTGATCATTAAGGTAAGAAGGAATGACCCTCTCTGCAACTTGGGGATAACAAAGGGCATTCAGGAAGATAATGGGATACACATTCCAAAGCATTTGCCATTGTACCCAAAAATCCTTATTGCCTGATATATGGCATTTCTCACACACTCTCAAGCACTTCACAAATGAGATCAGTTTCATTATCTCTGGATGGCAAATTAAGGCGAGGAGAGAAGAGGTGTTTTGACTAATCCAGGGTCAAGTTGAAGACTGTGAGCAAGCAGCAGACAGAATCTAGCATTTGGTCTACTGAACATTTCCTTTCAAATGGACAGCTTTTAGCATCACCTACCAACCTCAACTCCTGGTCTTGAGCCTGGAGAATTGTTTTCCTAAGAAAAGCTGCAGTAATTTCCCATTATTCCCCACAATGGACATCTGAGCTATTACAAAAAAAAAAAAAAAAAAAAAAAAAAAAAAAAAAAAAATAAAAACTTGGGTAAAACCTGTGGGCCCTGCACAGCAATTTGGCTGCCACAAAGCCTGGGTACCAGTCATTATGTGCAGACAGCATGGAGAATGGAGCTCTAGCCTGAGGCTTGCCCACGTGTCCCTGGGATGCAGGTAGCCACCTTTCAGATAGCCCACATGTGGGTAAGTGCTTCATCTTGGCCTCTGAGGATGGCAGTGACTGTCAGCAGGATCTGCCTTCCCAGGTCACTGGGCTACCCTGTCTCAGACACCATGGGGGGGCAGGAGGCCAAGGTTCTACCTCTACACTGACTCGTGGATGGTAGCCAATGCTCTGTGGGGATGGCTAGACAGGTGGAAGAAGGCAAAGTGGCAATACAAAGGAAACCCCATCTGGGCTTCCAAAATGTGGCAAGACGTCGTCACCACCCGGGTAAAGAAGCTGATCGTGAGAGTCCACCGTGTAGACGCACACGTGCCTAAGAGTTGAGCTAACAAGGAACATCGTAACAACAGACAGACTGAACTGCCCAAGTCAAGCTGTCACAGGTAGATCCAGATTGGCAGCACGAGGGAGAGTTGTTCCTACCTCAATGAGCCCACAATGCCTCAGGTCATCAGAGCAGAGATGCCACCCACAGATGAGGGAGGGATGGATATAACCGAGGACATTATCTCCCAGGTTATCCACAATTGTGAGACATGCGCTGCAATCAAGCAGGCTAAGAGGGTAAAGCCTCTATGGGTAAAGCCTACTACATTACACTGCCGCAGACCCACCAAGGTAAGCGCTGTGTCCTGGGATGCTGTTCTACAAGTACTGCCAAGTAAGCACATGCAAGGGGTCACCCTCTTGTTGCTCCCTTCTTGTACCAGATGTAACTTCCATACACCATTGTTTTGCAGCAGTGCTTTAGAAGGGCTGCTGGTGCTGTTTCAGACAGTGCCCTAGACCATAAAATGAGCAATTCCTTCTTCGCTATTCAAGTCTAGTGTTTCACTGACACTGTGAATATGTCAAAACCCTCTAAGCACTCAGCTTAGAACACCCACAAAACCTGTGACTTAATGATATCATACCTTTTCCTCCTTCAATCTACCTTCACAATTGTTTCTCACAGAAACATCTACTTTTTTTTTAATCACTTAGCAAGCTAGCAAGCACATACTCAGTTATTTTAAGCTTCTTTAAGAATAAACCATTATCTTTAGTCAGCCTAAGATTGGAGCCTGTGCATCACCTGGTTATTAGTTACAAGATGCTCAACACCGTTTCTGTCATCATGAGTGAAATATGCTTAGTACAACCTGCCTAGATACATAAATGACCTCAGCTGCTGTAGTACATGATTCATCACACCTAAGGAAAGTGAGATGGGATGTTCCTCCTACAGTGCAGGTGGGAACAGTAGAGGAACTAAGACACAGGCAAGTGAAGTGTCTTAGCTAGAATCATGCAAAAGAGTTCTTACAAAACTGAGTTTCAGACACTGGTTTCTCGTATTTCAAGCAAATACCCTGAGCATGGACGATCTCGTAGAATTGGAATCACCATCTCATCACTGTCAAGACTTTCTTTATTCCACGCTGCTGAAGAAAATGATGGTTAACACAAGTCTTATGCTGTGTCTGTCCTTTTTCTGATGCTCTTGAATTTGCTAAACAGGATTTGCATGTGGTTTATCCTAACAAAAACCTTTGCTGGGAATATATGTTGACATTGAGTGGAACTGGAAAAAAAACAGAATTCACCTTCAGCCCTGGGTCTTGGGGACTTGAAACAGCTGCAGCACAACTGCCTTTATCTCACTGCCAGAAACAGAATGGCTTATGAGGAAATGAGAAGTTGAACGTGACTGCAAGTACCAAAACAACTCGGGGAGATGCAGCAGTTGCTTGAAAGGGATGGTATATAAAGGCTCTCTTATTTAGAGAAATGCTGTTTTCCTCAGAGGACAGTGGGATTTGATGGCCTCTGTTTCTTTAGCAGCCTTTTAGACTAAGGTGGCTGTTTTCTTCCTTTGTGGAGTGGGAGGTGATACAAAACAATTTTCATCTTGAAAGCCCTTTGCGATTATTAAGTTTTTTGAGGAAGGAATCAGCATCTGGAAACAGGCAAGTATAAGATGAAACAGACAGTGGAAACCCAGATCTGGGTGCAAAGTGAATGGTTCCATGTAAATTCAAATTCACGGGCTGTTGGAAATGGTTACTTCTTGAAGTAGCAGCTGAGGAAAGGGCCTGCAGTCCTTCTGTTATAGGCATTTACATGTAATGAGGCAGTAAATTTGGCGACATGGCAGTTGTATGTGCTGTCAAGGCTTTTTATTCATGTGGTCGATAGAGACACAGGAGAAATTGTCAACAACTTTGGAGGCTTCTACAGAGAGCTTACCTGCTCCAGGCAACTCTGCTGGGTAAGACACACTGGGGGCACTGTTGTGAAAAGGATAGTAACAAATGTAAGTTGTTCATTTTCTGAGAGCTCTGGGTGGGTATTTGATGCAAGTCATACATTTCAACATCATCTTCTTTTGTAATTTTTAACCAATATGAATTGCTCCTTTTTTTTCCAGTATCAGTGACTTTTCCCCTTGCTGTGTTATCAACAGTGCTGTTTTTTAAACTGTGGCAAACAAAATATCATTTAACAGAAACTGAGACATCGCTGAGTGTCAAACACTGAGGATGACACTGGGGGAATCTACATTTTTTTGCTCAACAGACTGGGTCATGAAACAGTGTTGTGCATTTGGCTATAGCTGCTGTCCTGAAGGCTCTGTGGATTAAGTGGGATCTCAACATAAGAATGTTCATTAACTCAGATTCCCTGCTCCTGATTGCCTTCATTTGCACATGTGGTCTTGATTTTGCAGTAATTAATACATATGTTTAGCTTTAAAATATCAAATAAAGTACAGGCATCGCCAAGTTCTTGGAGACTCTGCACATGCTTAATTACTGCAGGATGGAAAACTGTAGCCACTGCACAGTGCTTAGTGGTGGAATTGGTCAGAACATTTCAGAGTAATTTTGTGGAACTCTGGCATTTCTGAAAGAAAATATTTTTGCCTAGTCCTGCTTATCAGATGTTCCTCCACATCATCTTCTTGATTTCATCTTTCTTACGTGGATATTTTAATCTCAGATTTTAGCCTTTTAGCCACTTCCCTACTGAATATGCTGTTGATCTGGGAGCCAAACCTTGTATACTTAGCATGCTACTGTTCATTAAAAATAGCCTATTTAGGCAGTGATGTGAGGAACCATAAAGACAGCCTGGCTAGGAAAGAAAATTACTGAACAAAAGATATTGTCTACTCAAAAAAACTGACAGAGAAAGGGCTGCCAGCCTGGAAATGTGAGCCTGGGGACTAGCCCTGTGAACTGTTGAAAAACATCCTTGAGAAGTGCAGCTGGTCTCTTTGAAGTGCAGCCGAGGTACCTGGAAACCAGAAACATCCACAGATACCACCGATAAACACCAAACAAGGAGACTGTAATGTCAGTTTGTCATCTGAAGGTGGAAAACAGTCTGAAAAAATAAACTTGCTCTGAAGGAACAGAAAACACCAGCCCCAATTGGCTGGTACAGGTGAAAAACGTAAATTTATTAAATGTAGATTAATGTTTA
Source organism: Manacus vitellinus (assembly GCF_001715985.3). Taxonomy (NCBI): domain Eukaryota; kingdom Metazoa; phylum Chordata; class Aves; order Passeriformes; family Pipridae; genus Manacus; species Manacus vitellinus. The sequence goes on along the minus strand of NW_021939396.1, from coordinate 47,773,234 downwards.
ATTAAATGTAATTAAATGTAAATAGGATCTATTGGCTGCTCCATGTCCTACTCCCTCTTATGAGTCTGTGATATAAAAAGGACCTAATGTTTATCCAAAAATGAGCTGCTGTCTGAGAACTTCTTGGTTGAATCCCAAACTTTCTATAAGCTCTTGAACTCTCCCCAGGGACACCTGGTTATAAAAGGATTCTGTGATGTAGATCATTTTGGAAATGGGACTCTGTCAGCTGTCTTATAGGTTTGGCCCATCCTCACCTCTTTTGGGGTGGGTTCATTCCGCTCTGGCATCAAGTTGTTCCCCCCTTTTGGGATCCTTTGGCTCCTTCTGACATCTGCCTAATTCACTTCAATATCAATAGCATTAATATTCATATAAGTACTCATAAATATATCTGCTGTTATATCATTGATAAGTTTGCTTCATTCATGATAAGCTGTAGCAATCTGAAATAGTATGTAGATACTTGGCTGCTGCTGTCACTGGTTGTACTATAGTACTGACTGATGCTATTATTGATTGATACCATACTATTGCTTGATACCATTGATTGCTGATAGTAATTTGTAATAGCTTGATATATATTCATTCATATTCATTTTATTAATCATAGGCATATTTCCTAATGGCAATTTTTGTGGTATTTGTGGTAATCTGTAATAAAGTAGAGAAATTTAGAGGACAAAGCTTTTATGTCCTTGTGTATTACAGAATCCTACAAACCCACAATTATTATCTCTCCACACCTGAATCCAGTTAACCTTTTAAGTGGTGACAGGCAGAAACTGGCCTTTTGCTCTGTGATTTAAAACTCTTCGTGTGGTGGAGTCCAAGTCCAGACATTTTAGACAGAAACTGTTTCCCTGGCGGTGAGTGTTGCTTTCTGGTCAGAGATGTCCTTCCCTCCCAACATACCCTTTTCATGTGTCTGCCCTCATGCAGAGATGCAAACTAGTCCCTCTTGTCTTGTCTGTCTCTAGCACCATAGCTGGCAGTGGGAACTGATGTCTACAGCTATAGGAAGCTGTATACTTAAAGACTGTGCTTTAATCCGTAGGTCTTTGTTTATGATTTGGCCAAGAAGCTGCTTTTCCTTAAGTCTGGATAACTGGGAATTTGTTTTAGTTTTTTTAATTGTTTGGGGGTTTTTTTTACAAAAATAACGCCTTACTAAAAACTCAATAATTGAATTGTTTGTGTTACTATTGGCTGCTAGCAAACGCTTGGGCTTCTTGTGTTGATCTGTTTGCTGAAGTGATCAGTCATTTGGGGGGAATTCTGTACAGCATTAAGATCTAAAAGAGCCTGTTCTAAAATAACTTAGCTTTTCCTTTCCTGAGAGCAGGAGACATGAGAACAGGGGTGCTTCTCTGTTCTAACTTGACAGCTGAAAAGTGTGACTTGGCTTTCCTGTTTAATCTTTTACTCCTGCTTGGATAGAGTTTAAAAGAAAGCTGAAAAGTGTTTATTATCAACTACTCACAGCCATGAAATTAGGCAAACACATGTTTGGCAGTGCAACACAAGCTCATGAGGGAGGAGGCTGTGAAGATTTAGAATATCTGCTGTCTCAACTCTCTGCTTGCTTCAGAGGAACAGGGAAAAGATTGACAGCCATTCCTCAACTGACTAGAATTACTTAACTTTTTTTTTCATCATGCTGTTTTATTATGCTATGGGGTTTTTTATTTTGTATGTCATCCTTGAAGCAGGATGCCAAGCAATTGCAATTCTGCATGGATTTCAGATATATTACTGTTTTGCTAACAGAGGAAGAAGCTTATGATAAGTCATCTTTCCTTTAAAGCTGGAATTTGGTACCCTCCATTTTTCTAATCCTGGAGCTTTCTCATCAGTTTTGATGGGAGTAACTCACTAAGGAATACATCACCAGCCTTTGAGACTAAGACAGGCTGGAGGGACAACTGTAGAGATGAAATCTGGAATGTAGGGAGAAGTAATTTGATACAGTTCAGTATGATTTGATATTTATTCTTGTTCCCTTACAGAAATAGTTCAAAATGGCCTGTGTGGGAAAAAAGAAATGTGTGAGCTTAAATACATCTGTACCTGATGAAAACCATTACTTTGCATCTCCCTGGGAAGGGAGATGTGAGATGAAGCCTGTTTGCTAGCATCTTCTCGTGTGTCCCAAGAGTGCAGCGTCAAACATTCAGTTTTGCTACATTGGTGATTTTTTGCCATGTAACTCTTAACATTGGGTTAGTAAGGAGTTCGTGCTGTTCTCTGCTTCTTCCAAGGATTTATCTGGTTTGCAGTTTTCTTGCAATGAAATAGCTAGCGAGAAGAGGGAAGGGCTTATTTGGCAAAGTTGATCTATTTGACTAAATTGATGGCTTTCGAGGGGAAAAAAAAAGAAGTCAAAACACTTCCAATCCTTCAGTTTTCCCAAAGAACATTATTTGGTGCTCTATTTAACAAAGTAATACGCTGTTGACTAAAACACAGCCTGACTTATAACCGTACTCATCTGCTTCAGAACAGCAAATAGTGAAGTATGGATATCTGTCTTACACAAGGTCCTGTTCCTGGCTGGGCTATTCAGACCAGCAGTTAAAAACAGATTTGAATGTTCAATCCTGTAATGGTACGATTTTAAATGGTATGTGGAGTGGGGAATGCTAACAGATGATGATGAATTCTCACTGCTTGTCCTAAACACTTAGAAGTTTAGCTGGGCTGACTGAAAATGTAACATAGCAGATCCATTTGGGGAAGTAAAAAAGTGGGCTCAATACCATTCCAGTAGTTTTCCCAGTAAGGCAGCGTGTTACAGTCTGGTTTATGATTGAGGATATACCCAAGGAAGTAAGGTGAAAAGGAAGTCTCTTTATTGGTATACTGTGTGTAACAGTGAGTTTGCACGGGTGCAGCTGTGTTGGCTTAAGCAAGGAGCTTATCCACATAGGGATTCTCAGGAGAGTGATATGAATTAACCAAAAGTCTGATCATTAAGAGAGTTAAAGAAACACATAAAATTTGTGGTTGGATATCATGGCTAGGCTTCGCGAATGAAGATTTGAGAAGGATTCTATCCACGCTTGCTACAAGCACGCTGATGGCTAAAAAGGCCAATGCGAGATAGCTATGTTGAGAAACAAAGTGCCTTAACCTTCAGTAACTTCATGGATGAGAAATGAGGATATCTCCTTCAGAGGCAACATGAACCTCAAAATTTAAGAAATGCTGATTTATTCTAGAACTTCTGGTTGCCTACACTTTGAGGAATACTCTGAAACTGTCAGCTGTAGAGGACCCTCGGCTTCCCTTGTAAACAGCATCCTTATTTCCAGAGAGTGTTTGTGCTTGACTTTCTGTGACAGCTTATTGGTGTCAGATTAAGTTAATATAGCTGGGATGTTTCTTTTGGAAAATATACACCTTGGTTTACCTACAAATAGTGTTGCCAGTTCAGGGGATGTTCATACCTAGATAAGAAAAATTTGTCATATGTTGTAGTTGGCTGTGTTGAGGGGTTTGGTTCAGCTGGATGTTATGGATACATCTGATCTCATTTTCTGATTTTTTTTTCCTAGCTACTTCTGAGGAAGAAATAAAAAGCTTATTCTAATTATTTGTAAATTAATATTATCTGAGATGCAGTGTGGTAGAGTTATTTAGAGGTATATAATTAATTGACGTAACTTTGCTTGCAGTTACACACATAGGCCTTGAGGCTGCAAAATGTATTTAGTGTTGTTATTCTTCTGTGTTTTGTGCTTTGAACAGTTGAACTAGGCCTAGTCTAACTCTTTCAGGTCTATGATACGGGCACTGATGACTTCGCTTCTGTATCTCTCCCAGACACTCCTCCTTTCTCCTACTGCATAATGCTGCATTGCAGGAAAAGAGTAATAGTGTGGCAAAGCTGAGGGCTGATCACAAATGAGGATAAACATGTTTCCATTGATTTATGAAAAACCATTGCTGTTTTATTTTCAGAGTAGGATGAAGCTTATTCACAAGAGAGGAGAAGTAATAAGAAAGATCTTTCTGTAAGGCAGTGATGTTAAAATTGTAAATTCTAGTTTATGGATTCCAGTTTACTGCCGCATTAATCATTCAGAAGTGATCCACATCTTGTTCCAAGTATGCATATGGGTTCAAAGTAAAGGTGGGTGCATATCTACAGGATGATATTTACAGATGCAGATTTATATGAGAAATGACTGACCCAAATGAAATAACTGTGGATATCACTTTTTGCTACACTATGTTATTTTCTATTTAAAACCATTAGATGAAATATCTCTCATTATAAGCTTTTATTGGCAAATATTTTTTCTTCCTTCTTCAAATCCTGAATAATGATGGCAACAAATGTTGATCAAAGAGCAGTATTGGATATCACCAAAGTAGATGTATTAGTAAGAATTATATCATATGTTTCTCTGCCAAAAATTTGAGTTTGCAGGGGAACCCCACTACCACGATTGTCTGGTAGAAGATTTTAATTGTCTTTTATATCCAAGGAGGCTTCCAGAGCCTATTAGTATTTTTCACTAATATTTGGTCAAAAATAAGTTGGAAAATATGTTATTCAAACTAAAATACTTGGATGAAAAGGAATAATTAGATGGAAGTCACATGTTTTTATTTGGAACTATTACTTTGTTGACTACTATGGCCGGATTCTTTGCCCCATGTGTTCACTGACCTGCCACAGCTGCTGCACTGACCCTCTGCAGTGCAGCACGAAGCTTTCATGGGGTGTGAAATGCCATGGAATGCAGAACCAAGAACTCTGTGAATGGCAAGGACTATAAGAGCCTGCAGAGGAACTATCGGGTAATTTTCATATGTTTTATCTTTTTATAGGAAGAAAACTTCTCCCTTGTGTGGGAGAGAAATGCTGCTTAATAACCTCATCTTATTTAAAGTACTTCATTTTTTTTGTCAAGAAGCTTTTCTGCTGAAAATTTCAGGCAGCCATGACCATGTTTTAGGGTGCTTTACTCAAGTATAGGCTGTCAAGATATACTCATTCCCACAGAATACTGTGCTGTACTGTTGCAGTCCGAAATTTGGATACCAACAGAAAAGGAACTGCTAGGATTAAACAGGAAACCTTGGACCACAGAGGCTGGGGAAAAAAACCCACCATCTAAAAGACCAGAAAAGATCCATTGTCCTGATCAACCCCAGCAGGTTGTAGAGAGACTTTGCATGATGCTATCAGATATCCCATTGTTTTCTCCCTCCCTGTGTAAATCCTTCTTTCCAGTAAAGCTGATCACCCTTCCCCAATGTAATCCTGCTTACTGGAAATATCAACCCTTTTCCCCCAAAATGTAAATACTGTATCCAAGAAATATAAAATCATTTTTCCCCTCATGTCACCCCTGTTACTGGAAATGCTAATAGATTGTGGAAACCCCTGTTTGGAATAACCCTGCCTCCTCATTAGCATGTAAGCCCCCAAGACCCTTAAGTAGCACTCACATGTTCAGTACATCACTCCAGTTTTTACCCCCATATCTTGGATCATGATAGCTTTGTTAGACCATTACACTGTACTTCCTACAGGTCCTGATCTGCTTGGTTCAAACTGAGTCTGGATGTTGACATAGTCATTGCAACTCTGCACAAGTGTGGCCAAAAGCACAGTGCAGACAGAATGGCAATTCCAACTTTTCACTTGCTTTCTATTTCCTGAGTTTCTACCACTTCATATAAATTTTTTCAGAAAAAAAGTCAGTAGAATCCTTCACTATATTTGATTCTTATTTTCCTTATCCCCAGATGTTGAATGCAAAGCAAAAATGGGAAGTAAAGGAAGCAATAGAGTGGGTCACTAAACCAGCTGAGTGTAAACCCTCATGGACTAAGAAGCCAACTTTTCCAGATGAGGATATACATTTCCAGATGGGATATGCAACCATTTCAAAGCTTGGAAATTTAATATTTTATTTCAATAATGTTGCAGTGACTCAGTCAGTACTGTTGTGTAATGTTGATACTGTTCAGATAATGTTGATACATATTCAGAGTTCAGATTGAACTAGTGATTCAGAATAGCATTAAATGTATTTGCTACATGATCTTGAGACACATTCTCCACCTGTATTCCCTTAAGTTTAAAAAAAATAGTTTCTTTCTTAAAACAATACTTAAAAGTATTGTGATGCCTACATGAGGAAGGCAGCTGACATTTAGTATCAAATGGAAATGGACTTTTTTAAATGTGTGGTTTCCGGTGAAATTGGAAATTTGGTTCAGAATTTGTACTCCAAATACACTATACAAAGCAGCACTGTTATAACCCCAGATGTACAGTATGTGAATTTCCTTATTGCTCTGAACACCCTGTTATATAATTCTTTACATTGCTTTTAGAGCAGAGAAAGCAGGAAAAAATCAATAAAAAGTTTTATCACATATGTTACATTTGCTATAAAATAAGTAGAAAACAGTATGCTGCATCAACTGTTATTCCATCTTTTGTGCTACTGAGTAGCTCCACTGGGAATAAAAAAAAAAAAACAAAAAACAAAACAGAAGCAAGTCTTGAATGTTTATTTCCTCGCAGGCCTTAGCACTTCTAGGAACTGGTGCAGCAATGACAAAACATGTAAGTGTATGTATAAGTGCTTTGGGCTTTTTCCTAATTACTATTTGTTTAATGCATCTACCACATGACCTTTGAAGCAGGTGCCAGAACTCCTTTACATTCCTCAAATAAGCTGAAAATCACTTGATCTCTACTTCAGTTATTCCCTACCAAGGTTGTCTCACTCCACCTTATCTACCTGGTTCATTCTTCTCATACACAGTTTCTGTGAACAACCTGGAAATATCTGATCTTTTAAATTATTATTATGAAAGTAATTGCTGAAATTTCATATTCTTACATCTGAGAAATTCAAAACAATGCATCTGTGATTGTAATTGCCCATATGAAAGGCAGAAAAGCAAGGTACAAAGACTAAGCCCATGCTTCTTGCTCTGTGAAGAACACTGAAGCTCCATGAGATAGCTTAGATAGCATCTGTGCAGGCTGGTGTAGGCTAAACAGTGTGGTCTGTGGAGAACTGCAGGGTTGCTGAAGCTGATATCCCCTGTAGCCCAAGCATAATTATCCAGCTCCCATTTTCATTTTACTCTGTGGGCTTGGTGCTCCAGCGAGAGTTTTGCTTAGCACAGTAGTGCATATTTAGACATGACCTTGCAGTGGCTATGTGAAGGACTACGTTTTAGAGTGGAGAGGTTTCAGGCTCCTCTTCTTGTATTAGCTCTACTTGTGCTGTCCCAACTCAACTGTAAATATCAAAATCCCAGAGAACAATGCTATTAGCAAACTGCAAGTCACCCGCCTCTCAATGGCACCAGGGGCACTGTCAGGGGTGCAGGGAGGGCTGGGGAGCCACGAGCCCACAGCACAGCTGGCAGGGCAGGTCTGAGAGCAACAACCACAGTCAACTGCGAAGGTTACCGGAGGAGGCCATCGTGTGAAGACCACTCTGAGGAAAGGGACCAGGGCCAGACACAACCCAGCGACTGCCAGCCTGTCCATGGGGATGAAGTCAGACCCAGGGCAAGCTGGACAGTCAGTCTGTGCTTCAGGGTCCAGATAGTGAGGTCCATGGCTTGGCGCAGGTAGGATATGATAGAAGATGCAGGCACCTGGGGGTAGCTCAGGCAGGGACTTGGGGCCATGTCCTGAGCTGAGATGGGTCTGAGGGGAGGTGTGATGGGGGAAGGTTGCCAGTGAGGCTGGACAGGGCCAGCAGGGCCAGTCCCACCCTCAGTGCCCTGGCAGGAGCTACTCCCCAGAGGGATGTGTCCTCCCACCCAACAGACAACTGGGCTCTGATGAGACTTGCTGAAGAGTGATTTAATTGCTGTGGGATGTAGGGGGCATTTCAGGGGACACAGAGCCAGGGCAGGGAGACAGGAATGGGAAAGGGGCATGGCAGGGATTGTTGGAGTCAGGTGGGGGGCTCAGGTAGACCCTGAGTACCCCCAGAGGCCTGACAAGCTTGTGGGTGGGGGTCAAAGGGGGGATTCTCAGATGGCCTCTGAAGAGTCCCAGAGTCCCCCCGTGAGGGGTTTAGGGAGCGGCCAGTGCTCTAGGAGGGTGTGCTGGTTTTGGCTAAGATAGAGTTAATTTTCTTCCCAGTGGATAGTATGGAGCTGTGTTTTGGATTTGTGCTGAACACAGTGTCGATAATATAGGGATGTTTTTGTTATTGCTGAGCAGGGCTTACACAGAGCCAAGGCCTTTTCTGCTTCTTGTACTGCCACTGTGGTGAGAAGGCTGGGGTTGCATGGGAGGTTGAGAGGAGACATAGCCAGGACAGCTGATCCAAACTGACCAAAGTGATGCCTTAAGCACCTAATGGGTTTTTTTATTTTTCTAATATTTGTAAGACTGGTAAGAATTGTAGGTTTTAAAAAGCAGAAACCCCTTTTTGCCTTGTTCCTTTCCCTTGTCTACACATTCCCTAACCCTCTTACCCCATTCTATGTTCCCATATCAAACCTACCCCTGAATTCAGTAGCAGTGTTTAGTCTTTTGTCAAGGCAAAGGCCCAGACTGTTTGGAGAACAGCATATCAGGGCCGAAACCACAGAATACGGTCAAAAATTGGGTAGCTATGTGCCCTTTGTGCTCTGAAGATGGTGAAGATGAGGAAGTAGGTGGTCCCAAAAAGACCCCAGACCCAATTCTCAGGGGGAGAGCCCGGGGCAGACCAGAGGAAGGGCCAAAGGGTGGACACATCTGGGATTGGATGGATAATGTTATAAAATGTAACCTCTCAGGCACGGCCTGGGCGCGCGCGTCTATATCACCTATTGCCTTGGCAAATAAACCCTTTCTTATCTCACCCCGAATTAACTGCTCCGGAGATTTTTTCAGCACCAAAATACATAGGCAACAAAGGGATATTCCACACCATATGACATCCTGCTCAGTATATAAAGTGGGCAGAAGAAGGAGGAAGGGGGGGACATTTGGAGTGATGGTTTTTGTCTTCTCAAGTAACTGTTAAGTGTGGTGGGGCCCTGCTTTCCTGGAGATGGCTGAACACCTGCTTGCCCATGGGAAGCAGTGAATTAATTTTTTGTTTCGTTTTCCTTGAGTATGTGGCTTTTGCGTTCCATATTAAACTGTCTTTACCTCAAACCATGAGTCTTCTGGCTTTTACTCTTCCAGTTCTCTCCGCAGTCCTGCTGGCGGGGGAGTGAGCGATTGTCTGTGGTGGTGCTTCCTGTCTGGCCAGGATTAAATTACAGTGGAGGGTCAGAGCCCAGAGCCAGGCCAGGTTTGTAGAGCAAGGTCTTGTGCAGCCATGGGCCTAGCTCTGCAGTGCTGGCTTAGGGCTTGAGGCAGCCTGGCAGGCAGAATGCCACAGAGGCCAGCTGCTTCCAAGAACTGCCAGGGATCCCCATGGGGACAGCAGGGCAGAGGCCTCTCAGCCAGGCTCATCCCTCCATTCGGGAGCAGGGGTGATGGGGGACAGTGGGGTAGCCCCAGCCCCAAGCACTGGGCATCTCCCTGGGGATAAGGATGGGTATGGGTAGAGGCCAGGCAGTGAGGGTAACTATGGTCAGACGTGGCCCAGTGTGTGTCCAGCCAGGCTGGGGTGTTGGTCCATGGCCAGACACATCCATAGCTGTAGCAGAGCTGGAATCAGGTACACCATGTGGTCGGTTGACCTTGACTGGATGCCAGGTACCCACCCAGCCACTCTATCACTCCCCTTCCCAGCTGGACAGGTGAGAGAGTAAGATGGAAAAAAACTCGTGGGTACGGATAAGGCAGTTTATTGAAGCAGAAGCCAGGTGAAAGCTTGCACGTGAAAGCAAAGTGAAAGATAACAGTTTATTCTCTACTTCCCATGAGCAGTGATGGTCGGCCACTCCCAAGAAGCAGGGCTTCAGCACGTGTGACGGTTCCTCAGCAGGCAGCCATTGGAGACAATGAATGCCCCCCTTCCTGCTCCTTTCCTTAGCTTTCATATCTGAGCTGATGTCATATGGTATGGAATATCCCTTTGGTCAGTTTGGGTCAGCTGGCCTACTTGGGTCCCCTCCCAGGATCTTGCCCTCGATTGAGGAAGGAATGTTACAGTGCTGATGCTGTGCCTGCCCTGCTCAGCAGTATCCAAAACACCGCTGTGTTATCAACTCCCTTCTAGCTACCAATGCAAAGCACAGAACTGTGAGGGCTACTATGGGGAAATGAACTCCAGCTCAGCCAGACCCAATACAACCTGCTATTCAACCCTGGCAGAAACTAAGGTCCGTGGACAGAGGGAGTGAGCCCCAGGTGAGACTGGTCACGGCGAGGTCTGTCAGTGCACTCAGTGCCCTGCCTGTACTAAGGAGGAATTTGTCCGGTACATACGCAGCTATTTTAAAAGGTTGAAACCTGTTCTTTGCCCCAAGGAAACTCATTGCTGGTATTAGTACTTAAGTCCCTGCCATCAGCTATAATTAAATACATCTTGCATGAAATATTTTTAATGAGTCCAAAGACCAGAATCAACCCTTGGATATATCATAAATAGCAAGGTATCAGTAGACAGCTTGGTACCTTTTAGAATACCAGTCTCCAGCCTAAAGTAAATTGTTTTTTATTTGCATCCATCCTTTTTCTGAATAATGACACCAAATTTACAGAGCCAAACAATGTAAATTAACAAATTCCTGATTCTCTGCAGCAATTGGAAACAGTGATGGCATTAGCATAATTTCTCTGCCGGTTTCTCATGCCAAGCCCTGCTATCAACATATTTAATTGTACTTCTCGCTCTCAGCTGTTGTCGATCAGTAGATAGGACACCTAATTTGCAGAGGGGGGTGCTTTATAATGAATGTCTATTTGGATGGGTTTGAATTACCCATTAGTATAGCCTTGCTTTACAAATTAAAGGCTGGTCCTGAATACTGGCTTTACTTGATGGTTTGTTTAACCTTTCTCTTCTTTTCACCGTAACATCCAAGAACCACATAAGTATTTAATGTATTTATATACAGAACTCTCCATTGAACAAATGGAATACAATTATCTGTAGTAGAAACATGGGAAATTAATATGAGGCCTTAACTGACTGAACAGCTTAGCCAAGTTCCAGACAGGAAATCTCTAGCACAGCCACAAATTGAATCCTGACTCTCATCCAAGTGTATCTCCTCTACAAGTCCATCTCTCATCTGGCTGGAGCAGTCTCCAGGAGGAATGATTTCCTACAGCAGAATCACTGCTATATTCACTTTAGCTGTCTCAAAATGGGAATAGCTGCTCATTCACCAAGGCAAGAACATCCCAAAGCTGTGCAGTCCTGAGCATGCTGAATGCTATCCCCAGAGTACCCCAAGTTCCTGTCTGTGGACACAGTTAGGTGACCAATGGGTGTGTGTTGGCTCCTAAAGGAGCCCAAACGTTAAAAAGATTTTGAGGCAATCTGTGAGGCAATTATCTGGCGGAGCTGCCAGATCACTTTGTGTGAGCATTACATAATCGTTTCACTACAAACTCAGCGTGCCTTTGTGGACGTTAAACCCATGTCCCTGGCCTAGAATGGAACAGCCATTTTGACTCAGTGCTTTCACGATTCAACATCCAGTTAAGGGGCAGTAATTTCCAAACTCATCCCAGGACGACTATGCCCTTTGGCACACATTGATTTTTTTTTCACTGTACCTCACTTCATTGTGTCAGGTGTAGTGCTCCTAACATTACAAGTATAAGCTGATTTTTAATACTGGCAACATCCCTGAAGTTCACTTCAACCAAATCCTTATGTGATCTGTCATTTAAATGGAGTAATTAAAATAATTTGGATTTACAGAGACACACACAGGAGGGACACTGTACAAATGTTTTTATATGAGTTGCCAGCAGCTCTTGGAATATGTTAATTTGGGAGACTTCAGGTCTTAACTTTTCATTTTTTCCCCTTACACTGCCACAACAGAGTGATATTTAAACAGCTTCTACAAGCCAAGGCCTTGAGTTATCTCCAAACTGACAGCTGCAGTCTGGGAAGAGTGAATGAAAACTTGTCTGTGCTGCTGATGGCCAAACAGTTCCAGAGTAAGGCTCTTCAAAATGCAGCAGCAATGAGAAAATTTTCCTCTCCCCACCCTTCAAGCCACTCTGATTAGTTTCTTCAGCTATCATGCCTGTGATTTCTGAGCATAAGCTTGCATGCACTGCTGTAAAATTCTTTGTTTCATGTCATGCTGTGGGGCTGACCAAAAGGCTTTGGATGCCTTGGTGTGGCACTGTCATCTCTAGTATGGACATACCTAAGTATCTAAAAGGTTTGAAAACAGGTTAGTTATAAAAAAAAAATGCAGTAGCAACTGGTTACTGTGATTGTTCTTTGTTTTCTGAAAAAATATGTTGCTACATGATGGTCACAGCATAAATTTGTGTTGCTACTCCACAAGCCCCCTTCCTGTGGTCTACAAAGGGAAGGCAGAGGTGCAGGTTAGACTTCAAGCAGGTGAAAGTGAACCATTTGTGGTTTCGATAAAGGTACTTGAAACTTGGGCTGCATTCCATATTCAGACACCAGACACTATGGTGGCAAACTCACCAAGCCAGGCTCATTATTAGACTGTTGATTTTGATGGTTGATCAGACAGATGTTTGTCTCAAAATTCAGAAGCTGTTCTTTCTTTTCTGACCTTTCATCTGTCATAATCAGAAAACTAATATTCTTTGTGGTATCACAGTAAGCCAATTTTGCAACATATCAAAACATGTCAGAAATAATATGGGTAAAGAAAGCTTGTCTAAGGAAGTAGAAAGCAGAAGTTGGTATTTGACCAAAGTGGTAAGAAATTTCACTGCTACCTCCAAGTTATTGAATTGCCCTTGGAAAGTGGAGAAATGATACAAAGATGCATCTGGAGGAGAAATTACAGAAGAGGGGAAACTCTTCAAGTCCAAATGGTGAGGCAGAATGAATGTAGCAGTCAACAGGGCAAATGGTAAAGACTCAGAAATACTACGGATATGCAGAGCTGGTAAGGAACTGACTTCTAGTTCCACCCGTAGAACTCTAAGTCATCAGCAGGGGAGAGTGAGGAACTGGGACCTTCTGGGACAGCTTATTCGTCAGGAAATTAGTCCAAGAACAACCCCTTCTCTCAGTAAGCCTACGGGTCCCTTTCACAGCTTCCCAAAATGATCTAGCAATGTCCCATGTTTTGTCTAAAATACTGCTGTGAATATGGCCTGCAGTCATACTAGTCATCTTTGCAGCAGTGAACAGTGTTCACATTCTGCAAATCAAAATTCCTCGAGTACCTCCTCTTTAAGCCTATATATTCAAATTCTTTGAATATTCATTTTTCTGCATGAAATCTCATAAAAGTCTCATACCTATGAATTTTAAAATGTATTATCACTTTTATTCACATTAAAGTGTGCTGTGTGAAGGCTGCTTTTTACATCTTTCTCATCTTTTGAGCGCTGTAAACCTTCTTGGTCTTCAAGGTACAAGCTTCACTTCAGTAACTGCTATTGGCAGTAAATTGTGCTGACAAAGGAAAACAATGAATTTGTAGTTAATTCTTATACTAAAAAGTAGTAGCTCTTCCAGAGCAATATATATTGGTCTGTCAGGGCATGCTATGTATGTCCATACACGTAACTCCTCTGTAATTTATGAAAGGAAATAAATGATTCCCATTCTGAATTCTTCTCTTGGCTAGGTATTCCTATCCTGGATAACTTCCCTGAGACTGCTAATTCCCACTAGTCAAGCCCTGAGGCCAACATTTTATTTCACATCCTCACCTGCTAAAATGTCCTGCAGATTCCACCTTATCTGCAGTGTTACATAAAGTGGTTTCCAGCAAAAGAAACTTAACTTGCTAAGTGTAGGCAGAACTGTTAAGTGAATTTGCAACTTAAACTGGTTTTTTGTACTTTAGAGGACTGTAAAACCACTCAAGAACCTTTAACTTACAAAAGTATGCACATGGTAAGAAGTGGCTGACAACCTACAGCTGGGATGTATCATTAATGTAGAAGACACCTGGACTATCTGAACTGGGTGACTTTAAAATATAAGACTAGTAGAGCTGAGATGGAATTTATTAGGAGGAGCACGTGACATAAGTGAATGAATGTAATTAAAGCACACTGATTATCAAATTCTTAGAATTATCTGAAATCATACACTTTTCCAATATTTACAAGTTTACTGACTTTAAAATTTAATCAAAAAATTACTATGCATTTCTCCATGTGTTCAAATATGTATTGAATATGCTATGTCTGAATTATAATCATAGATCTATTCACAATTAAATTCCTGATGAGGAATTTTGTAAGAACTGAAGTTAATGCAAAAGTTGCAAGGATAAGGAGAGATAAAAGCTGAATTCCCCTAAGATTAAATTAATAAACTCCATTCCTACAAATACTACGATCTCTAACTTTTAATGCTTCAGGTTGCAAAATCAGTCCACATTTTTGTGGGATCTGGTTTTAAGTGATGACAGACAGCTGATTACTAATGCTATCTGGTTACTTCTGTTTAACTACAGCTCTGTTTGATTTATATCAAAATAATCATTCATGTAGGGTTGAGGAATAAAATAAATTGCTGCTACAGAGATGTTACGCAGACACTGCATTTCAGGCAAGGTTCCGTTAAGATCTTTTGTCTTCCTGATGGTTCATCTATAAAGACCATGGGAAGTTCAAGTGTTTTTCCTTGCTAGATCTCACCCTCCAAGATCCTTTGCTTTTCAGCTCTTTTTTACTACTAAACATAAACAAACACATTAAAATTAAACATGCATCATACGTTCCAGAATTTTTTTTAAAAAAGCTTTATTAGACATATACTCTTTAGAACATATTTAACAAATTCTCCAACCCTGAAGGAATCCTCTTTATATCAAGCACATAAGCAAGTGCTCACAGTTACTGAATGGTAATTTAAGTGGCCACTGAAACATGCAGAAAACCAGCTCACTATCAACTTAGAGATGAGTTAATGTCTGCACAGTACATCAGGCATAATCATCTGTTCTGTACAACTACAGGTTAGTACTGAAGGCAGTTCTGGTCTGCTACTATCTATTTCTTTTTAATAATAAAGCAGGTATCTTTTGAAGTATATAAAAGCCCCATCATTTTAGAGAAACTAAGTAGCTTAGGTACATTTCCACATAAATATTTAATGCTGGTTTACAGCATTAAACAGCCATTTCCATTTTAATAGGTGGATGAGGATTATAACCTTCAATCTGAAAGTCTTCTGCCTTAAAGTCACTGATGTCTTCAACCTTACGAAGAATTCTGAGTTTGGGGAAAGGTCTTGGCTCCCTCTGAAGCTGAAATAAAAGCAAGCTTATTGTATAAAGCTTAATACTTGAGAGATTTTGTGTTCTCAATGTCAATTCAGATTATATTATGTAGACTTTCCCTCCCCACCAAGAAGACTTACACTAAGAAAAAAAAGGGAAGAAAATTTTAATATTGTTAGGTGGAATCTACTTTAGTATTTTCATAGGGACAGTAGCATAATTTTCAAGTGAATTCCTTGATCATCCAAATGCACTGCAAGCACTTCCAGTGGGTGAAGCAATTCTGGTGGTTACAGATCATACTCCTTCCAGAGGAAACTATATTGGAAACTCTGACCCAGATGTGCATCAAATGTGCTGCAGTTTCTCACAGGACCATTTGGGTCCAAACCATTAACTAGTTCTCTGAATGGTTTTGAACCATATGAATGGTGAGGACACTCAACCCAAGCTAAGTCAAATCAAACAGAATTCTGATTTTCTCCTACTGCAACAAATTACTTACTGAAGAAAAGATAGCCAAATAGTAATATTGATTAACTCTGTGAACTGGTAAGTTATCATCTTCTGCTATACTACAAAGACATTCTATTTTTTGTTTAGCTGGATTAGGCAGAATGATTTTCTAAGGTTTTGGTATGATTTAGCCAAAAGTAGGAGTACCAATTCTGGATCTCCAACTGGGTTCTAAAGTAGTACACTAATGTGCATTTCAATCACATTTGTATTGTATTTCTGTTTGCAACCGGAGTTGAATACTACATTTATTAGTATATTACAATTATTAGGGTAGAAATGAGAAGAAAAGCCACACAAGTTAATATTTGCAAAAGGATATTTATAATACCAAGATAATTCTGCATTGAACAAGTATTGTGGAAGATAAAACAATACAAGAATACAGAGTAAATACTTACTTGAACTTTAAGAGGTTCCACATGATTCAGATATATGTGAGCATCTCCTAAAGTGTGTATGAACTCTCCAGGCTGAAAAGAATGAAGAATACACGTGGTTTTCAGTCAGGTTTCAAGAAAGCAAAACATTACAATGCTTACAGTATTGATTCCTAGTACCTTACATCTAGTGTGGAACTGCAGCTTTTGTACTGGATTGTATTGCCAAGACATCCTTGAAAACTTTGAAGGACACTAGCTTCCCTGACTACTGCATAATTAATGAAAAACATATTGAAATTTCCACTAGCTTACAAAAAAATTTATCTTTGAAATCCTGCTAGGATAATAGCTTTGGTATTGAATGGAGCACTACTGATCTGCTCACCAAGATAAAAACGGACATGGCAGTGACATCCAGCTTTTACACTTTACTTCTAATAGGTATGACTTGCCAAAGCTTGTTTCAGAGTAACTGCCTTAGCCTCTTCTAAACATTGTACTTTGCAGCAGTGGAGGTGTCAGTCACAGTCTAAACCCCAAAGCACTTATCAAGAATCCAGATACGTTTGCAAGATTGAAAGTTCTGTGATTTCGCAGCCCCTGAGCAATCTAATTTAACTCAGGTAAGTTTTATCAGCTATTTTACTGGCCTCTGACCAATGTAGATAAGCCCCTGGATATATTACACTGAAAACCACCAAAGCCATGAGACAAAATGGCTGAGAGACAACAGCTGCCTCATGGACTTTACCTTGGACTAATATGGATTAGTACCTTGGACTAATATGGACTAGTACCTTGGACTAATTTCTCTGTTTGCAATTGCTGTAAAGTCTGATTATTCTTCCCTATTTCCTTATTTTAAGTTCTCCTTCATGTTGCTGGTAGCAGGAGGATCAAGCACAAATGGTCTTACTAGTATAACTTTTACATGCCCTAAAGAAAAGGGGTTTTCACATGTATGAGATGCTGAGCATTTTTAATTTTTCTGTCAAATTAAAAAATATATCTCAAATAGCAGGAGCTATTTGAGCACATACTACCACTCTACATAATCATCTACAGTAGGAAATCACAGAGATACCTAGCTGAAATTACAGCTGGAAGTTAGGTGGGCAGAATATCCAAATTAAAACCTTGACAGCAACTTCTGAGCTACTGTTCGCTTCCACTAAACACATCCTACAAAATTTAACCACTTGTATGTTACTATCCCATAAAGACAAGTGCTCTGTTCAGATTTCTAAGAAGCAGACTAGTGAACAGGCCAGTTTTGACATGGTCATGACCTGGAGGATCTTCTGTCTGTTTAACCTTAATTTAAGAATTCTTACGTTTCTGATCCTAACTGCCCACATAAACCAGAGGCAATTCACATCAAATTCGCAGGGCCCTTTTTTACACATATTTCAGCAAGATTTTTAACAGTATGTTCATTCCATTTTTTCTTGGACATTTTCATGACATGAAGAGTCCCGTCTTTCAGTCCTTCATTTCTCAGACAAGATTAAGTAAAATGATAAAATAACCTACCTTTAGCCCTGTAACATGGGCAATCATGTATGTGAGCAGTGAGTAGCTGGCAATATTGAAAGGCACTCCTAGTCCCATATCTCCAGACCTCTGATAGAGTTGGCAAGACAATTCCCCATTTAGAACATAGAATTGGCAAAGAGCATGGCATGGAGGCAAAGCCATCAGAGAAATATCTAGGAATTGCAGTACAGAAAAGAACAGTAGCAGCATTAGTGTGTTATGAATGTAAAAGATGTAAAACCTAAATAAGTATGTAATGGGATACAGTAGAGAGCCAACAGCATCGTCATTCTGTTGCTTGTTTCTCTTGTTTATAAGCACCTGCTGCCCAAGCAATTAAGTCTGGGTCATGACAAGCTGTCTCCTGGGCTGCATGACCAGAAAGTCATAAACAGATATTCCACGTAACAGATTTATGCCATAATGCTGCACAGCAGTTTACTGCTACTCACCTCGGTGAGACAGTTGATTTCCCCAAAGGAAGACATTAAGAGTAAAATTAAGCATGTACCCTAAAGCAACTTCCAACTGCTTCATCTTACTCCCTTCCCATTGCAATGTGCCTTTGCTGCTTCTTCAGATATAAAAACAATGATCAATTAAAAAAAATCAGAAAACAAAAGATCTTTTGAGTGTTTATCCACACATAAAAAGTGCAGATAGCATAACTGCAGCTTGGCAGGAAAAACTTTAACCAGGTATCTTCTGATATCTGAGAATGCTTAACCTTATAAATAACAGTAACAGCATGTTGCAGCCCTTTCATACACCAGTGGATTTTTTGGAGCACAGATCACCACTGGTGAAGTTAACATTCTCTTGCACTAGGCTCTTGTTTAGAAATAGCCATACAGAGTGAATGGATATCTAGACAACCCATGTTAAAAGAGATGATTACAACACAAATAATACTTTTGTTCTCTAGTTTTAAGGGTTTTGTTAAGTTTAACATGGAAAGAAACACTCTGAAGAAGTGGTTCAATATTTTTGAGGTCTGAGCATTAGACTTAGGTAGAAAGAGAATCAAACTTATAACCCCTGGTCATTTTTATTGTATTCCTGACAGTTTTTATAAAAAGTAAATAAGGACACCAAATAGTACTGACTGTGGACACAGGAATAGAACATAATTTAGCATAAAGTAAGGTAATGTGCAACTGCATTCATTTAAACTCTGCTATTCAATACCTTTTGGATTCCAAGCACACATAATGATTCTTCTGTCATCTGGATTGGTTTTGATCGTTTCAATCACTTTTTGCAACTGATCGATTCCTTGGTTGGAGTAATCTGGAGAAAGGTACCAAATAAGATCTAAACCAGACAGATTCGAGTCATGATATTTTTTTAACACCCAGCCCACATCCCACCAAAAAGTAATATTGAAATTACAACCTCTGAAAACTTTACTGCAACTTTGAAAGTGATATTAATTAGTTGGCACACTCTAAATATAGGCTATTCTTGGTGTTTCTTAGGGTGCTCTAAAGCTTGTGAAATTTTCATTATGGTATTTTGACATGTCCCCTCATCTCTTTTGTGTGCTTTGACTACCTTTAGCACCCACTGAAATAGGACCATTCTTATTTAGAACACTTTATTCCATTCTTAATAACTTCACATTTTTAAAGACCAACTAAGAAGTCTGCATAATCGCTAAATCCCAAGAAACAAAACTTGCAATACAAAAAAATAGTTGAACAAAGAATGGTATTTTATCTTTCATGATGACTTGTTACCTAAATAGGTAAAGAGCTGTACTGGAATGGACAATATATTACTACCTTGTCATTCACAGTATTTAAACTAAATCGTTTATTGCACTTCTGGATTAAAATGCCTTTCTAGGTGTTAAACTTGCATGTTACAGTGCTCCTTCTCACTAAAAAAAATAAAATTATGCCCAGACCAGTATTGAGGGAAACCAGCACTCTTTACATACTCAAAAGTACAAAGTTTTTGACAGATGAATAAACACAACCATCTAGCACTCATAAGGTCATTTATGAAAACTAAATTTCCACAGCATTTAAAGCCAGAAGGGAACTTTAATCATGTATAGCACAGGATAATACATTTCACCCAATTTCACCCAATTCTCAGGCTGAATTTTAGGCTCAATTCCAGTTATATAAGAAATGTACTGATATTAACTGACCATCAGAATGGATTTCAGAATAAAAGAGTCATTAGTTGTTAATCATTGTTCTGACTCATTCCAGTCAATCAGCATGACTGGTAACTACTTTTTTCTAATACCTTATTGCATCAACATCAAATTAAGCTACAGGGAGACCCAAGCTGGCAAGCAAGGTAGTAATACACGATCCCCATATGGGCCATTCACTTAAGAGTTGGACTCAATGATCCTTGTGGGTCCCTTCCAACTCAGAATATTCTGTGATCCTTCCGTGACACAATTAGTAGCTCAGGGAATTCTTCTGCCAGCAATACCGTGCCAGAAGCCTTGTCAAATGGTTATGTTAGTTCCTGAAGCTAATTACCTATCCATTAGTAATGCAACTTAAGGAAATCTATTAGTAATGAAACCCATGGGAATTTATCTTGTTCATTTTTTCCACCCTATGTTTTGACTCAGACCTACTAAGTTCAGAAACACTGAAATTTTTCACTAAGTTTTCAGATATGTCAGTTCACAATTTGCACTGTTTGTGTTAGCATAAAACTAGTGATCAACATGCCAATACCAAGTCTAATATCTGTAACTAATTTTGAGGCTGTATTGACAAAAACCCCCACCAAGATAACTAACCCATGTTGTTAATCCGAGTTTAAAATCACTCTAGATAGGGGCAGTCCTCAAAATGTTTTCTACATCTTCTCCTTCAGTGACTTAGAAAAGAGCCAGCAACACACTTCAGAGAAAGTCTAATGAACCTGTTCCACAGAAAATAATACCAACAGATACTGCATCACAACTTGTTACGGCTGTTTTGTCCACAGCATCATGAGCTATGGATACATCCTACTTTGTTCCAGATGCAGAATAGAAAAATCTTTCTCTTCCCCTGTCTCCAATGAATGTAGTGCACTGCCAGTTCTTTCCAGAACAACAGTATCACAGAAATTGGGACCCCACATTGATACACAGAGATGGCAGCCTGTGTTCCACTGCTATCAAATGGAGCTAGCGTGGGCTTCTGGACTGCAACAGGCACACATCCTTCCAGCTATCAGTGACCATATCTGGTCTAGATAAAAGAATAACAGTGTATTCCTTACGATCCATCAGTTCTACAAATGTCACACTACAATACACAAAGCTACATCTTTCAGGATAATTGGATTAAATAAGAAAAAAAAAAAGCTAAATTAACTCTTTCAAACACTATTTATTCTGGCTATCAGTTCACACTCAGTCCCTTAACAAAACTCAGAGTTTTGGAAGTAATGTATCACAGTTGTCTCACTAAGTGAACAAGACTGTATTTGTACATGATTACCTGTGTGCATATCTTTGTATTCTGCTCCAAAGTGCCTCCACTGGAAACCATACACTGGTCCCAAATCCCCCTCCTCTCTGGTGCTGAAACCCTGCTTATCCAGGAACTCACGTGACCCATTAGCATCCCAAATCTTCACACCTTTTGCAGAGAGCTCTTTGGCATTTGTAGAACCCTACAAAACACAGACAGTAAGAATTCTGCTTCCTAATTTCAACACTGAGGACATTATCTGAAACAGCTGCATTAAGCTTTTCTAGTCTACAGTATTTCTCCACTTACAAAGGATGAACAGTCTAATTAATGTACTGGATGAGGTTCTTGCACATGGACAGAATAAAGCTTGAGAGCAACATACTGGGATGAAGTTTGAGGAACAGCCATGCTACTGTTGTTTAACACAGGATTCTCCTAACTTTGTGATTGCACAAACAATACGGCCTCAAGGTCAACTGTGGTATGTCATTTCATAAGCACATTTGCAGAGAACAAGATGTTACTTTACAGATGGATGAAAACAGACTAACAAGGGCACTGTCTTTGCCAAGCCACCTATAATGAGCTTAAGGTATTAAAAATCCTTTTGTTTAAATGACAAAAATGTGAAAATGACCCAGAGAAATGTTGCTGAATCCTGCAACATGTCCAAATCGGCACATTCAAAAATTCAACACAGAAGTTATGCTGGTTTGGAGAGTGTCTAGTCTTTTACATTTGAAAAAAAACACCCAAAGCTTTTAAAAAATTAATGTGCATTTGAGTCCTGCTATGTAGCAAATGGTTAGATAGACTTTCCCATACCTGCACAATATCACAACATATAAAGGAACACTTCCATTGTAATGTATTATCTATAGCTGAATTTTATTATTCTACCTACAGCTATCAGCTCTATTAGATCTCATTTTTTTGCTACTAAAAAGCCTAGTGTTTACATCGATCTCACTTGACCTGTGGTTCTGCACTGCTTGTTTCTGTTCAAATCAATAAAAGCTATTTCAATATTAAAAAACAGATCACTAAATTGCCTACTATCTATTTCATATTATTATTTCTTATTCAAACACTAAGAAAAGACACTGTATTAGGCTTTATAACTCCAGAGTATAGTCAAATCAGCAAAAGCCCTCACTATTTCAGACTATATCCCATAAAAAGAAATAGAAGAAAAACTCTTCCGAGTGCACTGTTAGCAACAGTCTGCACTAAAAGGCTGAATGTCTTGAAGATAATAGCCTTCCGTGTGTGGTCAAAATATTAGGTGGTTGCACTTCTCTCATAGGAAGAGAAGCACCTGTAGTTACCCCAAATCCCTCAATCCAAACTAGTTCATTCCATTTATCCCACTCTCAGGCACAGCACGCACAGAGACATCCAAACACCGAACCTTGATGAACCACAGCAGCTCCTCCAGCACTCCCTTCCAGAACACCCTCTTCGTTGTTAGCAGTGGAAACTGATCTGGAAGAGAGTTTCAGAGTGTCAGAGGAGACAGCCATTCGCGAAAGGTGAACAGACTTAGGCTTTTCTCAACGCCACCATTTGATATTCAGAGGTTTGGATATGCAGCAAGGAGTTGGGAGAGGATGTCTAATTCTCGTACTCAGATCTCTCGGCGGAAGGGAGCGGGTCAGTCCCGGGGTACAAGATGGCGTGTGACACCTCCCAACACCCACCCCGGCGGGCCGGGAACAGGGAGCAGGGGCCAGGGGGCCAGGGAGCAGGGAGCAGGGACCAGGGAGCAGGGGCAGGGGGCCGGGAACAGGGAGCAGGGGCAGGGGGCCGAGGACAGGAGCAGGGGGCAGGAGCAGGGGGACAGGGGCAGGGGACGAGAGCAGGGGACAGGGAGCGGGGGGACAGGGAGCGGGGGGGACAGGGAGCGGGGGGACAGGAGAGGGAGGGGGGGGAGCGGGGGGGAGGGAGCGGGGGGGACAGGGACGGGGGGGAGCAGGGGGGACAGGGAGCCCAGGAGGCCGGAGACGAGGAGCAAAGGGCAGGGAGAGGGAGCAGGGGCAAGGAGCCGGGACAGGGGCTGCGGGTGCCGGCGGTGCCCACCTCTCAGGCTGTACCGCGCCTGCATGCCGAACACGGAGAGGGTGCCAGTGCCGGTGCGATCCTCCCTCCGGTGGCCGTGCTGTAGGATGTGCCGTACCTGTTGCAGGTACTGCGACTCGCCGAGCCCCGGCCGGCGCGGGGCCGCTCAGCGGCTCCCCCTCGGCGGGCATGTCGGGCGAGAGCTCCCTGCGGGACGGGCTGGGCTCCGGCTGCACGGCGGTCCTCTGCTCCCGCCCGCCGCTGCTCCTCCGAGCCCGCCAAAGCCCGGCTTTCCCGCCAAGCGGCGCCGAGGGGCGGAGCGGCCCCGCTGCATCCTGCTTCTTGTCTTCCCTTTCTCCTTACCGCCGAGCGCCCGGGGTTCCTCAGCGCCGCAGCCCCCATGGACGCGACCCCTTTCCCCCTGAGGGAGCGGCTGTCCCGAGCACCTGGCCCTGGTCAGTGCTCCAAACTATACCAACTTGTTTAGATTGGACATGAGGTAGAATTTCTTCCCCGAACGGGTGAGGAGATATCAGAATGGGCTGCCCAGGGAGGTGGTGCAGCAAGGGAAGACTGGACGCGGCACTTAGTGCCATGGTCTAGTTGACACGGTGGTGTTTGGTCATGGGTTGCACTCGATGATCTCAGAGGTCTTTTCCAACCTAATTGATTCTGTGACTCTACTTAGACCTGCCCCGGTGGCAAAGTATCTGCTCTCTGGGCTCATTGCGTACTGGAAAGTGCTGTTGGCATTTTTCATCTACTTTCCTCTCTTCGTCAAGCATCCCATTTCAGAGCTAAACAAGATCAAAGCATTCAGCTGGGCCTGGCAGGCCACACACATTTGGCATTGGATCCCCCCAGCTGGAGGGATATCCCAAACCACCAAAGCCTTGCGTGCGACCTGGTGCCAGCCTCCTGTGTCTTTGGTGTGGTGCCCCTGCAGTGCCATGCCCCAGGCACAGCTCGTCTTCCACATTGCAGCAGTATTACCTTAACTTGAGCTTCTGAAGGACATTGAGGTGCTGGAGTGAGTGCAGATAAGGGTAATGAAGCTGGTGAAGGGTCTCAAGCACAAGTCCTACAAGGAGCAGCTGAGAGAGCCGGTGTTATTTAGCCTGGAGGAGGCTCAGGAGTGACCTTATCATTCTACAGCTACCTGAAAGGAGGTTGTATCAAGGTGGGGGTCAGCCTCTTCTCTCAGGCAACTAGGGCAAGAGGGCACAGTTTTAAGTTGTGCCGTGGGAGGTTAGGTTGGATATCAGGAAGAATTTCTTCACAGAAAGGCTGATTAGACTTTGGAAAGGACTTCCCAGAGAGGTGGTATTTAAGGAAAGACTGTACATGACCATGGTCTAGTTGGCATGGTGGTGTTGGGTATGGGTTGGACTCGATGATCTCAGAGGTCTTTTCCCACCTTATTGATTCTGTGATTCTTTGAAACCAAGATCCTTTCATGCCATACCTTGTCATCAGCTTTCTGCTGCGTATTGTACTGACACATTTGCTTTCTCACTGAGGATAGTACTCAGCACTCACTTTTATTGAGTCTCATCTTGTTGATCTCAGCTTCTCCTGTGTCTCAGTGTCATTTTGCCTCCTGACTTGTGTTTGATTGCAACTGTTCCCAATGTGGTGTCCTCTGAAAATTTTCTAGGTATAATCTCTGCTAGTCAGAACAAACTAACTCTTCTCTGAATATTTCTTTTTTAGTATCTCTTAGAAGTCAAGCATTTTGTAAGAGTCACTTATCTCTCAGATAAAGCCTGGCTTTCTGACCACTGGTATGATTACAGGAGTTATGACTGCTGTAATCTCTCACGATTAGGAGCCTGTAATACAGGTATAGAAGATGGAAGTTAGGTAGAACAGAGGACTGTGGATTAGAAAATGCTACTTTTCCTTGCAGCAGGCAGAAAATCATCTTTCCCACAATTTAAAACAATTAAATGGCCTTTTTCTTGTATAAATTTGTATACTTACTTGTATGTATAGAAGTAAAGGAAAACATAAAGTATAACTAGGGTGGGGATATTTTTCTATATTCATATCTAATATAGATGGTTTTGTACACTTTGAAATTAATACGATTTATTTAGCAGGGATACAGTTGAAAATGGTGCATATATCTGTGTGCAAACAATGCTTAGAAATACTGAGCACAGCAAATGAAACTAAATCACCTAGAGCTCTGCTTCTAGCTGAGTGATATATCAGTTCTTAACCTTTATTATAATTTACAAATACCATTGAAAGCTAATGTGTGTAATTTTGGAAAAAATGAACTTCTTTACTGATAAAGGCTGTTAGTTAATTAAAAAATAAATTCCGGAGGCCAACTACAAGTAAGAAATGCCAAAGGCAGAAAACTTAGTACTGCATATTCAGAAAAGTCATTTAATGTACACAATAAACATCAAAAGCAACTGAAAGAAGAAATGGAACATTTTCATCACAAAATAATATGCTACATTCATATGGAAATCTGGTTGATTCAAACTTAGCTGAATGTGCAACATCTGTAGGGACCAATCTTGAAAATGATTAAGAATGTGCTTGAATTCAAGCATGCAGATAGAAATTACTTGTATGCTTACAGCTGATTATTTTCTTAAATATTTGGATAACCAGAGCCATAGCTTGTTATCAAAGATTACCTAATTTACAACATAAATAACATTTTATTTTAATAAATGAATATTAAAATGGATTTGTTTTGGTTTTGATTTAAAAGATTTCTACAGTCTTTGGTTGATAGCTTATATGTCACAGTATTTACTAAGCAAAATTTTATTTATATGCAACTATTTTAACCATAGTAATTTAACAATTAGCTGTATGTTGAGCATAGGGGTATTTCAACCATAGTGGTCAAGGAAGAAAGATTTCACACATCTTCTTTCCTAGGAGGAAAAAAAAAAAAGAAATTATACATTTTGGTTTTGGATTGAGAAAAATATGTTAGAAAAATTAGTATGTGTGGAATGTGTCAGTGTCCTACTATAGAAACATAAATGACATAAAACCCAAAGAGAAATGGTTTTTTTCCCTCTTTTTTCGTTCTTATAGATCTTTCCTTTTTCTTGTAGACTTTTAACTCTTTTTTTTTATCATCACATTTTCATGTGAATGTGTAATCTTGTGCAAACTGAATGTAAAATGGTAGTGTGATTTGGAAATCAATGCCACTTATTTTTCTCAGGTATGAAATAGCTACACAAGATATGTTGCACAGAAAAATCAGACTGAAATTCAGGCTAAAAATCATAATCAGACTAAGGAAATAATTATTCTCATTACTAGGCCTTGAAGATTAGTATTCCATGATCTGAAAGAGTGTATCAATAAGTGCATATCAATTACAGGGAATTTTGAAGAAAGTTTGTACAGAAACTGTTTGAACATTTTATTTGATGTGTTTGTAAATATTAGAAGTGTTTGTATTTTAAATATAATATACTCCTCATTTCACCAATATTTACCTAAACAAAGTTCGTAGTGAGGCTTATTATATTATGCCCAAATTCTGCAGCCCACCTCAGCCTCTCTGGTGGAAATGATTTCTTTCATCTGTTTAAAAATTTTATGTCTAACCTCAAAAGAATAACCAGAGTTAATACAAAATACTGACATTTTCTTCATCTACTTTGTTAACGTTGAATGCTTTTTACATGCCTCCTTGGACTTCTCCGTGTGTTCAGGTCATGCTTCAGTCGCTGGGTTGAGGATATCAGACATCCAATGACCTAAAAAGGAGCTGTGTCCAAATCTAGTCCTATTCAGAGGACTGGGGGGACAACGTAGTGATTTGCCTAAAGGTCTCATGTATCTTGCAGCTCTGTCCCCTGGTAAAACCACTTGTAAGAGGTCACTAAACCTGTGCATCCCAGGGCCCCCTAGGAAGGGAAACCTAGGGAAGGGTGGCTTACAAGCTGCAGAGCAGCATGATGCCACCTAAACCCACCCCATCTTTCCTGGAGATTCCCTGTTGGGTTAGAGAATATGTAGCATTTTTTAATCCCTGCCTGCCTGCCTGACTGGTTCTTCCTTCCTCATCTGGAAATCCCTTAAACATGGAGGGAGACTTCTACAAAAATGGTTAGAAGCCTGTGAGAAGGATCTTTCTGTGGATGTTCCTGCAAGTTGAACTGCAGATTCTGTTTACACTGTTAATCTGAGCAGAGTGCTGCTAATGGAGAAACGTTATGATAAGACAGATCTTTCAAGTCCTGGTGCTGGTTCTCACTTTGCAGTCCTTTATCATGAAAAATAATACAAGCATGCTCTTAAACACCACTGAAAATAAAAGCATAATGAAGAGTGGCAATTCGAGTTCGTTCATGATGAATAAACACAAAGACATGGTTTTTGATGCCAAGACAGTGGACTGTGGTTGTGAGGCAATTCTTTTCCAAAGAAATGTTTATCATCACGTTACCTCATCCCAGATGTTACTTAAAGATCGAGGGTTTCACAGTTAAATTAGTCAAATCATTTAATATCATTGTGTCTGTATTTGCAGGCTAGAACATTGAGTGTTTGTTTCTGTTTTCCATAACGCTTCTGTTTGTCTTAATCAATATGTTGTTTCTCAGGAGGCAGTCTTGTATATACCATGACCGAATTCTGTTCCAAGTGAAGTTTATTGCAATGTAAACACCTGTTAGGAAGAATTTTGTTTTCCATGAAAGGACAAAGAATGAACTTACCACTTAGAAATTCTGCTTATACAGTTGCAGTGCTTTCCCAGCTACATATTCAATGAATTCAGCACTCTCTGGGTCTAAATTGGGAGGAACTTTAATGGTGAAAGTAGGAGAAGTCAGAATATTCACATCTACCACAGTTTCATTTTTACTGGAGGGATCCCCAGGTACCACCTAGAAGAAATCAGTACTTTAGACACTACAAACTACTGAGTACTTTCAGTTTTGTTTATACCTACTGTGCCCACTGTCTTTAATAAGGGAAAATTAAATAGAGGAATAATTTAGACCTCTCTGCTTTCTTTAAATTGCTTTCTTCTGAAAAGACAGTGGGTGTCTGAATTAATGCCAAAGCTTATTGTAGGTGGTGGAAAGAGCTGACATGGCAATGCAAGACCGTATTAAAGCACTACATGTTAATATTTATACCATGAACTCCATCTATAAAGAACTTCTCCTAATGAAAACTTGTAAATTGTCCCACTAATTTCAGTACAACTTTTGTGTGGTTGAAGTTATGTATTCCTTTGTGTTTTTCTAAACCCGACTTAGTTCTGTAGCTTTATTTTCCTCAAACAGATAGCTCAGACTGAGTTGTGAAAGTGTGCCTGTCCCCTTGTACCTATTTTGTGCTTTATTTTTTGTGGTTTGCACCATCATTTTGTATAGTTTTTGTTGTAATAGTAGTACATTGTATTTCTGAGCAGGAAAGGAGAATTCGTCCCTTGCCCAGGAAAATTGAATTTACCTTGGATGTATTCTGGTGTGTGAGATACAATTAATCATGATGTACTTATTGGAATATTGACAGATGCTGTCAAACATATGCAGCTTCCACTGCAAGAATCTGTCTAACATTTGCCTTCTTTGAACTTTGGAATATATAGGTACAAACATAGACAGCTAGATATTCATTGATCCAATAAAGATGTGTTACTGACTGGTGCAGTGCAATTTATCTGTGAAGGTAATCTGAGACCAGTCAAAGCTGCTAGTGTCAATTTACTCTTATCAGACAGTGATTCAGGTTAGCCTGTCAGCCATGCATCAGGCTGAAAGGATTTAGAAGAAAATAGTTTCTAACCTCAGGAGTTTCAGCTCATCAAAGGATTATCGAGCGTACACAAATTCAAGATGAATAGGAATGTTGTGTTGTACAACCAGACATCACACATGTACAAACATCCCAAACCCCCAAGAACGTAAATATGAGCAAAGTGCAGGTCAAAGGCAGCAATAACTCCCTTCAGAAGACAACCCTTACCTTAACTATATTGAAAATGCTTTCTGGTCCGATGGTCATATTGGATAACTCAGACACCCACCCAAATCTTTCTTTCATTTTGGTCAACAAGTAGGAAGTGTCTTCTGTGTGATGCTGAACCACCTGGAGAATCTGCTCATACTGCTCCCCTGAGAGGTTAACCAGCTTAAAGGCTTCATCAAATTTTATGTGCAGCTCAGGAACGTTTGGGCAATCTGTTAGAAAATACAGTATTATGTTTTGTACTTTGTCTCTTTTATCTGAAGTAATGAAAACTGTAAAAAAGTCTAGCAAAGGGGCATGGTTTGGGTTGGTCTTTAAATAATACTGAAAAAAAGAATAATTCTTGCTTACCTCTTTTGGTAGATTTAGTTTAGGCTCACAATGACTTAAAGGATAATTATCCCATTTATTATATTACAATGACTTACCAAGTAATTTAAGGTTTATATTGTATTTAATGGCTATAGATTTTCTCTTATGCTAAATAGATTTGGTAGATTTTGCATACAGCAACATCATAATCTCCTTATACATTATGGTTTTCTTTTAATTGCTCGTATTCCATTGTCAATCTATCCCAGGTATATAAACTGCAAGGCAGGGATTGGGGGAGCAAAGTTCCTCCCTCTGGAAGAGAAGATCGGTTTTGAGACCACATGAGGAGCCTGAATATATGTGTGTAGGTCTGTTGGACTTGATGAGTCCTGAGGGAATTGACTGATGTAATAGAAGCTCTGCTAAGGCACATGGAGAACAGGGAAGTGATTTGGGACAGCCAGCACAACTTCACTAAGTGCAAGTCCTGCATGACCAACCTGGTGACCTCCTATGATGGAGTGATTACATCAGTGGACAAGGAAAGAGTTAGAGATGTCATTTATCCGGACTTCTGTAAAGCCTTTTATGTGGTCCCCCACAATATTCTTCTCCCTAAATTGGAGAAAGATGTATTTGATGGGTGGACTGTTTGGTGGATGAAGAATTGTCTGGTTGGTCAGATCCAGAGGGGAATGGTCAACAGCACAATGTCCAGATAGAGATCAGTGACTAGTGATGTCCCTTGGGGGCCTATGTTGGGACCAGTACTGTTTAGTGTCTTCATAAATGACATCGACAGTGGGATCAAGTGCACCCTCAGCAAGTTTACGGATGCCACCAAGCTGAATGGTGCTGTTGACATGCCTGAAGGACGGATGCCATCCCGAGGGACCTGGAGGAGCTGGAGAAGTGGGCCCATGGGAGCCTCATGAGGTTCAACACGACCAAGTGCAAGGTGCTGCAACTGGGTTGATGCAATCCCCAGTATCAACGCAGACTGGGGAATGAGGGGATTGAGAGCAGCCCTACCAAGAAGGACTTGGAGGTGCTGGTGGATGAGAGGCTAGACATGAGCCAGCAATGCACGCTTCTTCCCAGAAACCCAACTGTATCCTGGGCTGCATCAAAAGAATCATGGTCAGCAGATCACTCCACTCCCATGAGACCCCTGGAGTACTGCATGTGGGTTTGGAGTCCTCAGCACAGAAAGATATGGACCTGTTGGAGCGAGTCCAGAGGAGGGAAACAAAGATGATCAGAGGGCTGGAGCACCTCTCTTAAGAGGAGAGACTGAGAGACTTGGGGTTATTCAGCTTAGAGAAGAGAAGATTCCAGGAAGACTTACTGTGGCCTTTGAAGAAAATTTGTGGCCTTCAGTACCTGAATAAGGACAAACTTCTTATCAGGGCCTGAGGACAAGGGGTAATGACTTTAAACTGAAAGAGGGTGTTTTCAGACTAGATATAAAGAAGGCGTTTTTTACAATGAGGGTGGTAAAACATGGAAACAAATTGCCTAGAGAGGTGATAGATGTCCCATCCCTGGAAACATTCAAGGTCAGATTGGATGGGGCTCTGAGCAACCTGATCTAGATAAGTGTGTTCCTGCTCATTGTAGGGGGCTCAGAGTAGATGACCTGTAAAAGTCCCTACCCAACCAAACTATTCTATGATTTTATGTCACAGGTTATTAAAAGAAAGCCTGTAATGTATGTTAGTATTCCTGTTGAATTTTAAGACCTAATATTTATCTAACGATAACTAGACATCATCTTCAATGAACTTAGAACTGAAGATTCCTGTGGCTTTTTTTACTGGAATATGGATATTAAACAAGAACATTTTATTAAACCTATACAAAAATTACTCCAGAAAAATTCAATTTGTTTTCTGTGCAATAATATTGTCAAGGGACACCTTCAGGCTGATAATAAAGTAATTACAGATACAAACTGGTATCTGTAATACATGGGTGTAGATAAAAAAATATTTTAAGTGGTCTGATATTCTTTTCAAAATGTGTCAGTGTATCATTAATATTTGCCACACTGGAGATATTCTGAAGACATTTGAGTTTAAGCACGTTTTCTGGCTTTTAAGACCTAAAAAATTATAGAAATACAGATGTGTTATGCTGCAGTGGGAGTTCTAGATGATGCAGTCTGAATTTTTTTCAGGTGCCCATGAAGGGCACATACCAGGGCTCTGCCACCTCCTTACATACTGACATGAAATCCCCTTTTTGTCAGCCCTGTTTGCTAACATCGTTCAACAAAGAATAATTACAAGCTCTTACTTTCCTTGTGAGGAGCTGAGTGTTGTGTGATGTTACACCTGGTTGTCAGCGGGAGAAGCAAGTGTCAGGAGTTTGAGCTTCTCCTCACTTTCTGCTCAGCACTGCTGCACCCAGGCAGGATCGATTGCTGACTGACATCTTGTGTCTTTGCAGGATGGTCAGCTCTAACAAAATATATCGGTGTTTTGTTACAGACTGTGGAACTTCTCTTTGGACCACCAGCGGTATGTTAATAACTGAGTTATAGTGACACTCTGTGGAGACAGTGGGGAAAGCTAATAGAAATCATCTGGATTGAGGAATGGTGATTGTACCTGTAGTTACAGTAATAACTCAGTGATTGAATATTAATTCCAAAAATATGAAGACAGTGCAGTAGAAAATGACAGAAAACTCAAAATCTACAAACCAGGAATCAATGCATTACAGAAGAAAAACGAGAAAAATAGCTCTTTACCATGCAAAAGATTGTCTTGACATTTCTGACATCTCTCATGAAACTGTGGGCATCCAGAGGAGTTCTCCCGAAGCTCCCTGCACTGAGGTCTCTGGTGCCCTGGCACAATTTTTGAGAACATGCCACTTCTGTCAGGATCTGCAATGAAGTCGTAGTATTTTTAGACTGCCATTAAGCTTAGAGTTTTGATAAATACACATTCATTACCTAGTCTGAGTTCTTTCAAAGAATTCATGCCACTGTAGTATATTCCTTAACAAAGACACTGTAGTGTATTCCCCACTAATAACCAAAAATTACTAATATTATTACACATTATTTGTTTCTACAACATCTGCGTTCTGGTAAGATCTTTTTGACCCTTAGAAGTCAAGATGTTTCATAATCACATACAGCTAGATGAGTGCACAGTACCAAAACTTATTTCTGAGGTGACATGGCTCCTGATACAGAAAAAAAATTTTGAAACTGTTGAAGAATCACTTAACTTTATGTTTCCTGATGATCATATAACGGTTATGTCACCTACCACTCAGGGTTATGGCGTGTGCTCACTGCGATCTCCTTCTAGACAGGCACCAGCACGTATTTAAATGATGCTTGCTCTACTTTTTCACGAGTAAAATATAAAGCTTATTTGTACTCTAAAACTTGGCCATGTTTCTTTCCCTTCACTGAGAGTTATCACCAGTGGTATGCCCAGAATTTTCTGGTCACTGAAAAACCTGATGGCGGGTCTTTATTTGACTGGTATTTGATTGGCACATTACATTGCTGCAGTAAACTGGAACTTGCAGCTGTCAAGCTGAACTTAACATCATTTGGCAAGGGCAGGGATATGTCTTGACATCCCATGGTATTACTCTAATTTTTTAGAATTGGTGACCTGTCAATAAGAGATGATACAAATCATATCCTGACAAATGCTGAGATTAAATGTGTCAGTCAGCCTTATGAAAACCTGCATCTGTCATGAATGCAAGGGCTCCTGAGGAACTCCTGCAAATAGTTTGAGAAGTGCCATGAAAATCAGGCTGTGTAGGATCCACAAGCCTCCCTGCAATATTTCTCTGAGATTTCTAGGTGACTTGTTCATTTAACTGATAAAAGTTATCTTTGCCCCATGTCTCTTTAACCAAGAAAACCTCCAGAGCTTCCTTACAGTATCTCACACTAAAATAATGGAAGCTGAATCATTAACCATAGTTTAGCAATCCCAAAATGTTTGATGTCATTGACAGTGCAGTTGGTTTTCATTTTCTAACACTTGCCTTTGGTTTGTTCTGGCAAATCTCTTCGATAGTCTCTGTATTCATCAAATACATCGGTAATCACCTCACTGACACCTTCAAACACGGTCCTACTGAAATCAAAAACTATCTGTAAAAAGCCAGGCATAGCCCAGCCTTTTTGTGAGCTGTCATTTCTGGTGGTGTCCTCAGGTAAAGCTGCCATGCTGGGGGACTCATTCAAGTCCAGATCAGACATGAAATACATCTGAAAAGACTGGTCAAATTCTTTTTGCATGTGCTTGAAAAAAATGAAACTTCTGTCAAATATTGAGCCCACATCTGATAATAGTTGGCTAAATAAATCTTCCATTTTTACTAGCTGGGTATCTTCTTTCTCAGACTTTTCATTAAACTGGATGTCTTTTCCTTGATCCTCATGAAAAGTGAAAATGAGGGGAGGTATTTTCCTCAAAAAATCTTCAACCTGTGTATGAGAAGGAGACAGATGAGCTGCCTGACAAGTTACCAGTTTGTCATCTCTCAGGCTCTAATTTTTCTTTTTCAAACACTTGTAGAAACAATTACCTCTTAATAACTGCAAACACAGCATATTCTCTGAAGTAATTTAAGACACTAGACCCTAAAGAGGGGAAGTACATTCAATCTAAATCATTAGCATTAATTTTACTCCAAATCAGATCTGGAGTAAAAAGGTTGCCAGTTGCCCTTTAATCTGTGGAGGCTCAAAGTGTCGGCATTCGGATTTCTTCCAACAAACAACTTGGACTTTATCTTGGAAAGATGCGAGATGCATTTCTGTGTACTTATGTGCAGTGTAGGGAACAGAAGGTGATTGTTCTTGCCATGATTTGTAAAAAGCCTGCCCACTCTCGCCAATGGGCAAGTCCTTACGTCCTTCTGCAAACTGAAACCCAGCAAAATCAAGAGAGCAGTGACTCTCAGTCCATGGTTTGATGATGGAAGAATCCGAGTGTCAACTCTGCTATACAGGGTTCCCAGTTCCTCAGTCACTGGTCTCAGCCGCTGGTTCCCCGCTCTGCTTTAAGACAGTACTTCTCCCTGAGCCAATGGAGTGCTTTTTGGAGCCACATTCCATGGCATTAGGAAACAGGTAAGCATCAAGAAGCACCCTGCTAAACACATACACATAGATATAGACAGATATTCTTATAGATAGATATAGACAGATATACACATACATTTAAAAAAAAATAAATCACATCATCATCTCGATCTGACCGCTAGTGCAGCTCAGAGGGAAGGTGAACTGTGAAACGGCACTGCAGGACCAGCCTAAGCCAGTGTTGCCCCCTCTGCCTGTGTGTCCTCACCCACAGCTATCCTCTTTGTCTTTTTTTTGTTTTAATTATTTAGGTCATATCACATTTTTCTTACTTTGAATGCTTCAAATAAGGCATATAGCTCACTGAGGAAGTTACCAAGAGGGTCAAAGACAGTGACAAAGTGGTATATAACTTTTACTGCAATAATTTCAGCATCCACGACCTCTTGAAAGCCTAAGAGATACATTTGAGGTATCTGTGAGTGGTATCTAAAAGGCTAAAAGTATCACCAATAGTCTTAAATTTAATATCTCCCACATTTTAACCTGAATTAGTTTAAGAATATACACAAATGTTATACATTTCTGCTCCAAAGCTTGTCTGAAACACAGTATGTTTAATGTTTAGGTTATTATATTTTTCAATACACGGGGTGTGAAAGCTAGGTAATCTGGCTACCATTTCAGTAGCAGTAATTGCAGTATTGTTTGTTAAGCTACACTTAAAGCATGTGCCCAAACAAAAAGAAAAAAAGGGATTACAATTTTATTAAGTCTTGTAGTAATAATAATTTACCAGCCAGGAAAGCATATTTTATTTCTGGTAGAAGTAGGGGAATCTCCTTTAATGACAGGTTCCTTTATTAAAAAAATAGTTAAGCATTTTAAAGCTTTTTTGTTACTTCAAGAGTTGATTTAAAATAAGTATAGGAAAGAATGATGTTGTACAAGTAGGAGATTTTTTTTTTCCCAATGGAATTTTGCTAACTATATCTACACTTTTATCTTGGTCGATTTTCAGATGGACCATAAAGAATCTATGTGGTGGTTTTTACAAATAGTTATTGACTATCCTAATGCAAGTCCTACTGTGAGGAAACATTGCATATCTGTAATGAGTCGGTTGGAGTCAGGGGAATAATCAGTGTCCATGGAATCTCGCCGGGGTGCAACTGAACTAATTTTGGCTCAATGTCCAATGAATATAATCACATATAATCCCTGTCATATAACTCTGCATTTCGATACCCTCCAAATCAAATTAATATTAGTAACCTGATACAACTACAGATTTAGGTATTGAGAAAAGAAAATGTGCTGTATCTAAAACTCTTAGGTGAATTCAAAAGTATTCTCTGGATACAAAGTTTCTTCCTACCTTTCTTTTAAAGGTTGACACACCACGCTTGCAAGTTGTGTAATATCTCATGCAGGTGCTTTCTAAACAAGATTCACATTCATCCCATAAATTTTTCAAGGCTACTTGACATTGTCTTTCTTCTTCTTCCAATCTTGCCTTTACTTCATCCATAAGTCGCAAGGCTTGCTAAGTAAGAGAAAGATTCAGTTGAGGGTAATTTTCAGATTAGTGTTCCAAGTACTTATCCCAGTGTTGATCACTCATTTTGACTATTTTGGCGTCCTTTTTTTTGCTAATGCCTAACCATTAGGGTAAGTTGTCTTCTCAGCTGCAGTCACATATGGAGGGAATTGAAAATTGAAAACCTTTTTCTTATAGGATTTTTCCGATGTTGTTCTCTCAGGAGGCACAGCCTACAGAAACAAATGGATCTCTACAGTCTACTAGGAGCTTTAATGTAATGAAAAAAGCCACACATCTTTCTGTGCAAGAAGAATTCAACCTCCCACGTGGTCGTGTGCTCAACTTGTATTTTTTTCATGTAATCTGAACAGTATTCATCTGTTCTACTAACAGTGCCTTTCTCTATTCTTTAAGGGATTAATATTCCATGAGGCTGGGTCTTTGCCATACATAAAGTATTTCTGTAATGCAGAAATATATGAAAGTATAGCATTTCTGCTGTTTGGGAGTATACTAATCACAAGACTGTAGCGAGGGATTTTCTTCCTGCTCTTGTGTGAGGCACTCCTTCCATAATGAAGAGAAACAAGACGCATTTTACAATGCTGCTTCTATTTATTGGATCCTTCTTCATCAGGTGGAGAACAAAGCTGAGCAGATCAGAAACAGCATTTTTGGAATAGATTTGGCAATGGAAAGACAGAAAATTTCTTCCTATTGAAGTAGATTGCACATCATTAATTTCTCTCTGCAATTGCAACATATTTTAATAGTTTAGGTTTCCAAACAGTGTTCCAAGTTGTTCCTAAGTATGAAAGAAACGTTTAATTGGTTGGGCTTATTCATTTTGGCAGCATTTCAGTAGGGAAGAGGCTCACAGAAAACTTCTATCAGAATATGCTTGATGGAGACAGCAACTGCGATCTTTGTAATCTATGTTTAGTTATTTTCTGATCTTTCTAATGCATTTATTCAGTGTTTTATGAACTCTCACTGTCAATGTAAGCTCTGTATAAATGATATCATCAAGTAAGAGCGAACAAGAGTGTTGATTGTGAGAGTGCAGTGGTGTTCCTAAAGATGCTAGAAAGCTGTCAGGTACTTTTTGGCTTGCTAATACAAATAGTTTAAACTAACTATCAGGTGTCAGGCCAAGAGGGAATTTTCCTTCAACTTCATTGAACCCAAAAGCTAGGATCTTTGTATTTTTTTTACTATACGGTAATCTCTGTTTATTCAGATCATCTGAGCACACGGCTCTGAGCCTAGGCATTGCACTACAACATTGGAAATTTCCCTGATTCACTGTACTTTTTCTAGAGCATGTTATCATTTGTGGCTTTGATTTTTTCCTCGAGGTCTGAAGTTTGCCAAACAAGCTGGGAAACATCTTTTGACCTCAGGTATTCAGAGACATGATAGGCAGAGCTGCTGGACCTTCCACACAAAACACTGTCACACAGTTGCCTGCAGTTGCCTTGGGGTGAATTCAGTGAAGTGGTGCATTTTTAGAAATGAGCAGTGAGTGCGATTTTCTTCTGATAGTAAGACAAAGGAGCAGAAGCAGATTTTCTATCAACCCTATGATCACATAAGAGATGTGATGCTGCTTAAAGTGTACATACAATGTGATTTACATTCTCTCCAGAAAAGGGGAGAGAAAAAGGGATCTCATCTGTGTTGCTTATTGGCCTGAGCACAATGGCATGCCGTACTACTTCCAGGACTGAGGCTAAATCCTTGTACAATCTGCCTCACCTTTGATTAAAAATAGCTGCAAGCTAACAAAAACACAAACAAAAAAAGCCCCAGATGCACTTATATTACCTGTTTTTCTTCACTGCTCTTCTTCAAGGTTTTCATCAGATCTATGTGCTTATCTTCATTTCTTTCCATCATAATTTTCATCTGCTTAATACCAATCAGAGCTTTCTTTACCTCTTCATCTACATACTTCTCTCCAACTTCAGATAATTCTAAAAAAAGCCAAATTATACAGTGACTTAATCAGATTTTAACACATTGCAAATTGTCATGCACTGCTGACGAAGGAGAATGAAACAGCTCTGTTTCCCTACAGTGGCAGAGCCAAATCTTGAGATAGTGAATGCTGAACAACACTGAGCCAAGACATTTTCCATCAGATAAGAATGCGGCCCAGAGCCTTCACAAGGATCAGCTGCATGTAACTCAAGCTGTATATTTGACTGTGCCACTGCTGATTACTGAATCCCAGAACAGTTGAGGCTGGGAGGCAGCTTTGGAGGTCATTGAGTCCAGCCCCCCTGCTTAAAGCAGCATCAACTAGAGCACGTTGCTCTAGTTGCTCCAAAACCTCATCCTGGATTTTGGATATCTCCAAGGATTACCCATCAGTTTTCTAATGACATAATCTATATATTTATCTTTGATCTGATAGCAGCCTGTGATAGCTTCCCTTTACATCTTGAAAATGTGGATTACAGGTGCCTTCAACCTGTTTTCTAGACTTCTGGTGAAGTAATGATCATTTTTGGTGAAAGCTTGAGCTGGCCCACATGTTGCACCTTGAAGCTATGCATGATTGCCTATCCTTTATCTGTATTTGTTCCCTTTGTGGAAATACCCTGAATATCACTGGAGCTATATAAAACAAGTAAAAATCCCATCACCTTGAGAATGCCAAAAGCACATGTCAGTAATTTCTTCCTTTATATCTTTCTTCCTCACACCTAACTTTTTTTGTTTGTTTGTTACAGAAATATGACTAATATAGACTGAAACAAAAAAATATTTAGTGGCTGATCCTCTTGGAGTTTCTATCAACAAAATAAAGCCATGCTTAGAGATGTGTATATGCAGAATAACTGCTATTTTCTAAATTAAGTAGTTTTATTTAAATTATTTGTAAAAGCCACCTTTCAGCAAAGTGTATAATTGTGAACATTTTCAAGGATTATTTAAACAAACAAAATAGTTCAAAATCTGTTGAATTTTGAGTTCAGTTTGTATTCTAATGATCTATGAGGAACCAAATAACCTATACATGTCCTGTAAATACTTTTTTTTTTTTTGCAAGGGGCTGCTTATCTGTTAATCCCTTTACTTTCTCATCCTGCTTGTTCTTATGTCCCCATTGTGTGTGTGGGGGGGGGGGGCACGCAGTCAGCTTTATTATGGTTTCTAAGCTCCATGCATGAAAGTGGAACGTCTTGATGCCAGTGAGTGTGGAAGTCAAAATGCACTAGCCAACTGGGGCCCAGGGCCCTCCAGCACACCCCAGAAAGAAAAGCATACGTACGCTTCAGGTTTTCCCGGAGATTCATTTCCTCCTGCTTTGTTGGGG
The DNA here is from genome assembly GCF_001715985.3 of Manacus vitellinus. Taxonomy (NCBI): domain Eukaryota; kingdom Metazoa; phylum Chordata; class Aves; order Passeriformes; family Pipridae; genus Manacus; species Manacus vitellinus. The sequence continues at coordinate 47,733,771 of NW_021939396.1, read as the reverse complement.
CACATTGATGACCATTCAGCCATAGCATATATATTATAAATATCCAAGAGGACTTCATGTTCTTTCTATTAAAAAAGCAGGTCAGTGCAGTTAAATGTAAACATTGTTATGATGTTCAAATGCCTACATGCAATGTTTGCTAAGTGTTATACAAGTTCCCATTATTTTTGTCTTTAACTATGGTTTCTAAGATTTATAGCATGCATCTAAATGCTACTCTTAGTGAAAACACATGAGTAAGAAGCTTGACCTCATTTGTAATTATCTATTTAGATTAATTAGATGAATTCCACTGGGTTTGCGCAGTGGTTAACAGAATCAGGACATACATATATAAACCCAAAAGCTTATGCAGCTCAGTCTGTCCCTTTTATAACTTGTAAAAAGCACTAGTTACTGATTTCACACTGTGTCCTTAGTTTATAGCATAAATACATCCATGCTAAACAGTATTGTCAATTTTAAAAAGGGAAATTTCTGGAATGTTATTTCCTTCCTTGTGTCAAAACATGCGATTCCTTTCATTGTCCTTCAAAACAAGACTTATTATTTGAGATGTAATAATAGGTGTGCCAAGAAATTGGCAATTAGATCAATTTTGTAAACAAACAGATCAGCAGCTGAAAGAAATTCTAACAAAATAAGGGAAAGAAATGTCATTTGCTTTATTTCCCTCCTAAAAGCAGAGGAGAAAAGTTTATTTTTTAGAAATCATGCAACTGCACTTCATAGTTCTCATTTGATTAAATGAACACAGTATTTAAGTGCCTTCTTGTTAGCCAGTATAGCCTTACTGGAGTTGCAATTATCAGCCACAAGTGCATATGTAAATTAAAATCCTGGATTTGTTTATAGCCTGGATTCACTTCTATAGTTACTTGCATATCGTACCTTTACATTTATAGCAAAAGACCAAGTAACTTTGCAAAGAAATACAGAAACCCTTTACCAAAGAAAAGTAAAAAAAACGGTATATTTACCATTAATACTGAAACACCTCTTCTGCAAAATTGCTCCCTGCGTCAGGAAGGGGCTGGGCTGTGCTCTGATCTAATTTCTGGGAGTGTCAGGGATTTTGCCATGTTCTACTTATCTGATGAGAGGTACTTAATCCTATTAACGGGACGTTTTGTCGTTAGGCTGGAGGATTTTGCGTTTGTGGGACTTCATGCTCATCTCCGTGGGCAAAACCACCAGGGGGAGTGTTGGGCAGAATTGCCTAATTTAATGTAATTTGGAACTGCTATTTTTCTGTAGTCAGTGGCCTTTTGTCTTACTAGCTCTTCCATCGTCTTACATTTTACCTTAGGATACACCTGCAGCTTATGATATTAGTGAAACTGATACCATTAGTTTGGTTAAAAATAGCTTCCAAAGTTTAATCTCTTCCGCATAGTTTTAGTTTGCTATAAAAACCACTGAATTATGTAAGAGCCTTCTTTGTATATCTTCTGAAGGTACAGGAGTTGGAAAAAAAAAATCAAGAATCCAGATGCAGTCTGGCATATGAGTAGATTCTGAAATGAGATAAGAAATTTTTGGCATTTTGTACATCATTATACTTACCAATGTTTTGGGGGGTTGGCCTGTTAATGTTATTTTCTTCAGCTATTCCATGTCTGCGAAATATGTCTGAGATCTGTACAGAATACATCTGACCTGTACAAAGTTTTGTATACTTTGAAATGAGATATTTAAATACTAGTAGATTCTTGATATAAAATATGGGCAAATATTGTTAGCAAGTCGTATCTCACATTGTGATATTCATCAGTATTACTCCCTTGTAGTCAAAGAGGAGATGGGGAAAGTGGATGTCTGTAACAGCAGTTTGAAAGCATCCCATTCTTTTTTGTTTACCTCATAATTCATGAAAGGCAATTGATGGTTGGTGGTTAAGATCAAGCATGATTAATGTTGCTTAGACAAGAGAGTTGAGGAGTTTATTTTTAAACATGCTATCAGGAAGAGTGAGGAACCTGTTAGCTCTAAGGGGAACTGCAAGTTCCCAATTTGCATTAAAAATTAAGGTAGCTCCATTCTTATTTTCTGAAAATGATGAATGGAAGGAAATATGTGTTTTGTTGTAATCTATATGAATTACTGTCTCATTGAAATGCTGCTAACTCCTTGACCAAGACTCATCACTACCCAAAACCTTTCAAGTTCTGTTTTATGGAATTACCATGCAGACACCCTTGCAGACTTTACAATCTCCTGGCCAGACTGTTAAGCATTGTTGGGTCTTGGGCTAAAATAGAAGGGGCAGTTTCTCTCTCTCTCTGAGCCTTATGCTTGGCTCAGGAGACAGTGAAAACAGAAAACACGTTTGCACAAAGGAAGACCATCTATTACCAACATTTGTGAAATGTGTGTTATTAGCCTACACGTTTAATGAATCCTAACAAAGATTTTAATCTTTCACTGCAAGGGTTTGTCCACTCATTTTTGACATTTATCTTTTTATTCATTTATTCATTATTATCATTTTATTCATTTACTAGCAAAAGTTACTGCTGGACTTTCCCAACCTGACCCTATATAGAGAAAGCTTTACTCAATCCAGAGGAAAAAGGGCAGTTTCAACACATCACTCATAGTTCACAGGAATCTGTGAGAAAGCAGGAGGCTTCAGCCCTGCAGGCTGAGAGAGCAGCACTCCTGTCCCAGCGGGGAGAGGCTGGAGGATGCCTCTGGCACAGATCCCACTGCTTATTTTCAGAGTTGTCCACCTTCTCAAGGTCTCTGGGGGGGTCTCTGTGGGGGTCTCTGTTCAAGGACATGCTTGCACCTTGCAAAGCAAGTCCTTAAACTAATGCTGAGACATGGAGTCCTGGTGTGTGTTGGGCTCCTTTTCTCAATTCACTTGATTTTGAACATTGCAAAGTGTCTTGCATCGTCGTGGATGTTACTCCTCACACTTACTATAACTGTTATGTAACCACATGAAAATAGGCATTACTGTGTATATATATTTCTTTTTCCAAAACCATAAAATCCTAGTTCTTTGCTGTCATGTTTATTTCATAAATGTCTAATGACTGAAAGAGGAGGTCAAAGGAACCTGAGGACAAAACTGATTGAGCCAATATGTCTGTTAAAGTTAATCTTGAGCTTAACTTAATCTTTGAAGTGCACTTAAGAACCAAACACTCTGTTCCTGAAAGGCAGTTGTTAGTTATGCTTACTCTGAAAATCTTTTCCTCTTTCATTTCCATTTTGAATTGAATTAAACAAAAACCTCACTAATAATATCTTCAGGTTTCATATCAAATATCCACTCTCTTTTCTTTTAACATTTCAAATCTGATTTGCAGTGACCTATTGTGGAGATCTCCATTTTACATCTCAGCTTCCATGTTCAACAGTTTCCTCCTAATATTTTATTTTCCTCTGAATTTGAGTGCTTCAATCAGCTATAGCATGCCATGTCATGACATTGTGCTGACCTTCAATTTTTCACACTGTAATACAAGCAGATGATTCAGTGCCCACTGATGCTGTTGAAATTAATAAGGTACTCTTCTAATATTGAATCGTGCTGGAGACAGTCTGAAGAAGGTCTTGTGAGCAAATCATAGAAAGTGTCTTATGTCCCACCCCAACTGTTTTTTCACTACTACTGTATTTTAATTGAAATTAATATGTATATATTGAAAAAAAATGGGGAAATAGCTTGGAAAAGCATTTCAGTTAAAAAAAGCTTTTTGCAAGATACTGATAAATTGAAAAGTAAATAACTGTAACAAGATATATAGACATTGAGCTTGAACCTAGCTGAACTTGAGCAATGAGAGTTGTAGCTGCTTTGTGGATTTTCCTTAGGTCCTGTTGGATGACCTCCACGAATGTGTAACATTTTTTCACCATGTACTGTGACTTCTCCCTCTTTGTTGATCCATTCCACCTGGCAGGATTAAGCATCAAGAAATATGCTGAAATGGAATTTCCTGTGTTATACATTGGCTGTACGATTTTGTTCCAGTTATATATTTACACAATTATTTGCTGTTTGGAAGAGTTGTTTCCTACTATGCTACACATTTCCTACACGTTTCTTTCTGAGTTAGGCCAGTCATGTGGTGATCAGGCTGAAAATATCTGTACATATTTATGGACTCTATGAGTCATGTAAAGTGCTACATATTGACGTTAAATCTCTTGATAGTTGTATTAAATAGTCCCCAGTTCTACAAAATCATAATTAGCTTTATTTGGAAGTGCACTATTAGTTCCACTGCTTTCAATTGAAATTAAATCCTAGTGGGGGTTTATGGTGTAATTACATGGCTAATCTAAAGCATGCACAAAGCTTTGCTAGCACTTAGTATGGGGTTTAAGGCTATAGAATTGAACTTTTGTTTGTAAAGGTTTTTTGTTTTGGTTGGGTTCGGTTTTAATCCTTTGCAGTACTTCAGGAGCCCCTGAGTGGTTTCTACTTTCTCCTGTGTTTCAAACGGTCTGCCTTTGAGCTCTACCTGACTAGGTGAAGTTAGGAACCAAGGCTCCCTCCTTAGCCTGGAGGGAGAGATGCTCTCAGTTGTGGCCTCAGATGAAGGAGCTGAGGCTACAAGAAGTTGAATAGCTACAGTTAGTCTAAATTACACATCTTGCAAAAATACCAGCTCAGGCCCCCAGAGTAGCACAGCTGTGTTAGCATGATGGGATCCCAAAGTTCACGAGCCCTGAAGCTCAGAGTCAGGCTGACACAATTACTCTGTCTGGAGGAGGGTCAGACAATGCCAGGTCAGGACCCTGCACTGTGCTTAGCACAGACATGAAGCCAGCAGAAGGCAGAAATCGGCCTTTGTAACTTAGAGCATCACACTAAGATTTAATGTGGCTTTAGTTGGAACTATTAAGCTACAGCTTTTGGAGTCAGTGAGACCATCTCCACAAGGCTTAGCAGGCTTTAAAATTTATGAGCCTTTTCTGATTTCTTTTTGCTTGTCTATCCATGGATACTAATCATAAATATTGGGTGTAGAAAATAATCTTTCACTTCACTGCTGAAATTTTTTTTTCCAAGCCCTCCAGGGCTTTGATATGAAGTTCTAAATACTGGTCCCAGCAGTAATGTGACAACTGTTATTCACAGGGCCATGCAAATTTTTTTTGCACCTTATCCAGAGGCAAAGCAGAAGGGACCTATTGTGACTCTAAACACTCTTATGTGGGGAAACAAAATTATAACATAAAGAAATTTAATTGGTTTTAAGGAACAGAGAATTAAAACCTTAGAGTTGAATTAAAGACAATACAAAGCTGAAACCTAAAATTATGCAGTTGTCTTCAGAATTTGTGCTTAGGATATCAGCTAACTATTGAACTTGGAGTAGCACTATTACTGATGTTGTGTTATGTTATGTTATCAGCAGGAGATATCAAAGTCAATGCAAGGATAACAAAATGAGTTAGAAACAATTTATTACAAAGCTATGAAGCAAACCTGCATGGTACAGTTACACAAACATATTTCAGGAAGCATTTAATATTAAAATGCTGAAGTTTGGAACCAGATGTTTTGGAAGGATTTAGTTTCAAGCTTCCCTAGGAACATTAAAACAAAAAATTTTTATTGCATGCAGACATGTAATATATCAGCTTTCAGCCTGCAACTGAAAGGAACAGGGTTTCTTGTGTGTGTTCATCTGGTTTTCTTAAGCATATCTTCATCATTCAGCTCTGTATCACCTAGTTAAAAGAGTGGCTGATTACTGGAAACAACTCTGGAGTTTAATGAAATTGAGATGTCTGAATTATCAGTTTGTGAGGTTCTGAACCACTCTTGAAGATGCTGCTAACTGCCCTAATCTGCTGCTTTCATGAAAAGGAATTGATGGCATTCAGGATAGAGCCTTTATAATATTCAATGAAGAAACTGGAAATTGCTTTGTTGGGGAGTAATCCTCTCCTTGGTAACTTGAGCTCTTGTTTCTGCTGTGTTTAAAGTGGAACCTGCTCCAGTGCCTATGGGACAGCAAGCCCAAAGAAGTAGGTTTGAACATAAAGCTTCCTCAGTATAGCTGATAATCAGACACATGCTGTCCCCTTGCTTGTAGTAACACAGAAGTGGAGAAAGTAAAGCTGAAATGCTGCCTGAAGCTGACTTTTTCTCCATTCCAAATATTAAGGACAATTTCTAAGAAGACCCATGTTGCAATTAGAATTAATGACTTCATGCTTCTTAAGAGTTCTTGCTTAATTGCCATTGCACATGTTTTTACAGCTGTCCTTTTATATAACTGGTACCCTGTCCCATGCATCTGCCTCATACTCAAAGCTTTTAAAGCACTGTGAAAAAACAACATTAGTTACAGAGATCTGAAACCTGGGAGGAGAATAAAAAAAAGAAAAATTGAGTTCAGAGCAAATGGGACAAAAAAGGCAGAAAGGAAAATGAAGGTGAGATAGGAAAGACCATAAAGTACAAAATGTCAGATAAGGCTTTTACAAGAACAGTGTTTCCAATTGGAAATATATTAATCTGAATCCATATCCATATCCTCTACCAACAGCTAATTAATTATTGCAAACAACAATAATGTAGGAAGCCCACGAAGATGCACACGTGGTGGAACCGGACAACTATATAACCCTTGAAATCCTTTCTTCTTTCTCTCATTTCCTTCTGCTCTGGTATGAAGCCATTCTGGGAAAGACTAGGGGATTTGCCACACTACAAGTTGCTTAATACATTTGCAGGTACTGTGAAATACGAAGCACTAAGAAAAGAATTGTGGAATTCATCAGTCCAGATTTGAATGTGCACAGTGAATATGTGTACCTCAGCTAGCAGGTGATCTAGGTTTTCTTTGTAGCCAAAGAAGAGCTGCAGACTAAGCTGAAATTTAACTGTCCTACTGTAAACCTTGACCCCAGGGTTGGATGAGTGGCACTTTGGAAGACCCTGTTTTTCTCCCCTGACAAGAAAGTGAACACAGCAGACTAACCTAAGTGTACTTCTCTAAAGCTGAATGAACCTCATAGATGTGATATGCAGTTTTCAGCAGCACTTGGTTTGTTTGTGTTTGCCACTGGCATCCTGAACTGCATTAAGAAGATAGTCATTGGGTCAAGTGAAGTGATCGTTCCTTGCGATTCAGCACTGGTGAAGCCGCACCTAAAGTTCTGGGTCCAGTTTTGGGCTCCCCAGTAAAAGAGACATGGGCATGATGCAGTAAGTCTAGCACAGTCAGCTGAGATGGCAGCTACCACATCTAAATCATCATCTTTTTGAAAACTTGAATCAAAATGTTAAACTCATAAAAGATGACGGCAAACCCCTAGGGAGCACAATAATTTACTTAGGATTAGACTCTTAACACTTCAGTGTCATGCTAGTTTTTCACTTAGGCTATGGGTCAGCTACATAGTGATTAGTGTCCAGCACAGTATCACACATCCTACTTTCTGGACAGTGGTTTGTAGTGATTCTTTATGCTGATGTTTTTTGTTCTGTTCCTGCAGACAAATTATGTTAAAAAAAAATGCTAGAAGATAGGCTCATTGTGGATATTTAGCACAATGGACAGAAGGCTGTCTCCAGACCAAGAAGTCCATGAAAATTCACCTGCTGGAAGGATATTTGGAGTAGGCTCTTATTTATGCATTTAGCTAGGAGGTAATTTTTTTTCTCATAAAAATGCTAAAGTGAGATGCTTCACTGTCTTTCATTAATAGGAGGGTTTTATGGCTTTGCTTGTCTGACTCAGCAATTGCATCAAAATATTATTCCAGAAATTGTTGGAACAATGACCTCTTTGCTCTTAAGGCAGTGGAGCCCTGCCTTTCCTGAGCTGTGGAAAACTAAGTTGCCTCCTATGCAAATCAAGGCTATTTTTTTACTTCTACAATGAACTTTTTATAAAATTTGAAGATGTAAAAATATTTACCTCATCTCCAATTGGAAATTAGGCAGAAAAACATAATAATTTGTTCATTCAAGTTGAATTTTGTTTGGTCTCTTTAAGAATTGGATCTCTGTTGTGTACAATATAGTCTGTATATGCAAATTAGTAATAGAAAATTTAATGAAAAAAGGTTTTATTCTGGAACATTGACAAAACTCTGGAGTACTGGGGTAGTACTGTATGTTAAGCAGTAGTCTCACTGTATATTCTGAGCACCTTACAGAAGGGGTTTGGCTCTGCATCTGGTGAACAGACCAGATATAGAAGCCTTCAGAAAATAATTGGAACCATGAGCTGGGCAGTACTTCACTTCCTAGCTTGGCTGATCTGAAACTCTTTGCGTCATTTGCAAAAGAGCCAGAATCCCTGGTCACAAATATGTAGGACACAGGAATGGCCCAGTGACTAATACTAAAAATTCATAAATAATGCAAGTTCATTTGAAACACCATAAGTGCTAGAGAGCTTTCAAAGGTCCCTGGTACAGATGTAATTAAATTGCAAACATTGTTCAAAAGTAATTTGCTATTGATACTGAGAGATGATGCCACATTATGTATTTCCATACCTGACCTCAGAAAGAAATGAGCTTTCATTTCAGCCTTTTGCCCTTGTGCCTCTAATATTATATCTCATATCCCAAGAGCAGATGGTGGAAAGCCTGTTCCTCTGCCCAGGTCTTGCATGTTTAACTGCACACATACGTGCATTTATATATTAACAAAGTAGACAACAGGTCAGATCATTAGCTGATGTAAATAAGCAAAGCTCCCTTGTCTCTGCAGACAGCTCTGATTCATACCAGCTGAAGACCAGTACATTTTCCTTAGGTCTGGATTCAGTAAACCACACACACAGAGAGTGCAAAGCAGCCTATTGTTTGAAGGAAACCTTTCTTGTTTAGGGCACTGCTGAACAAATAAACTAGGCAGCAGAGGGAATTAGCAGGAATGAAGAGCATTAGTTCCTCAGAGAAAATGACATCAAGAAAGCCCTTGGTATCCATCAGTCAGAATTTCTTCTGTGCCAGACAAAAGCTGCAATGGAACTTGCTATGTTGTAACCTATGTGATCCCATGCTGAACAATTTACTTGAAATGCTATGCTTTCAACACATCGTACAGATCAAGTATCATGAGCAATGAATGAAAGTAAATGAGAAATTAGAAAGAACTTAAATACTATTCAAGCAAAGCGCTTAACCATGCATTTAACTTTTAACCTGAGAGTAGTCCCATGGAAGTCAATGGGATTACTTATGTATTTAAGTAAATCATGTGATCAAATGGTCCTGTGGATCAGGATTTTAAAAATCTGCATGGCTGTTACTTAAAAATGGATACAGTACAACAGAGGAGGAGAAGGGGAAAAATCTGTTTTCCATCCTCAGTTTCAAGCGTACTGACAAAGGCATGATAAGATCTAGCACCAGGAAGTTAGAGTTGGAAAAATCCAGCCTTGAATGAGACATTTCCTCATAGCTGTGAGGAAAATATTGAAACAGCTTATGAGAAGGAAGTGGATTTACCCTCACACAGTTCTTATAACAACATTAAATACATTGAAAGAAAAAGGAGGATTGATCCAGTGATTACGCAGTTCCACCAGTTTATTTCAGTACACTTGTCCAGGTCCAACCTCCAGTTCAAAAAAATCCTAAACCACTGATTATGAGACAGATGATTTTATATTGCCCTGCTTTTTGTAATTCTTGTAAGCAACTGCTCCTTTTAGAAGTACTACTGGTCTGGATCTATTTTTGATTTAACCTAGTACAACTATATTTCTTTTTGATATTGTACTATACATGCACACACATCATGAGAGGATTAGGCTGTCTGGTATTTGCAGTCTTTTCTGGCTCTAAAGTGGGTCAGCCTGACTTCTGCTTACCACCTTTGTTCATGAGTTTGATGGGAAACAACATCGATTAAATTTCATGTCACAGTCTGACAATTCTGAGCTTCCTTCAGGATTTGGGAAGGAAGTAGGTGCTATGCTGCACAGTCAGCTGTGACTCAATGCCTAGCAATGGAGCTAGAATCATCTGGGAGCATCTCTCCTAAGCAGGTTCCAGCGGCCAGGGCACCACACCATGAGGAAGGGACCTCCATTTCCCCTTTCCATGGGACACGCTTTCTAATTCCTAAGGCAAAAAAGAAAAAAGTTATTTCAATACTGGCATATCTGGATAAAACTTGCATATCCTGTGGTTGACTAGAGATTGGACCAGATGATCTCATTCAGTTTCTTCTGGCTCCCAACACTGTAAACTCTTGTCCTGGGCTAGGGCCATTAAAGCCCATCTGAGCCCCTGAAAATATTCGTATTGACTTCACTCTGCATGAAAAAAGCTTCAACTAAATGTACAGACTTTGCTGAGTCAACAGGAGTCCAAAAGGAATGCAGCTCAGCTTGCAACAAATACATATACCTAGATGACCACCAGCAGAGCTATTCAGAAAGGGCTAGTAATAGCATCCTCACAGAAATTAAATGAGTGAATGCTCAATTAGCTATAGATATCAGTAGGAGATATTCTTCTCAGCTTTCTCTATGGAAGATCTGCTAAAGTTAAAAGTGTTTAAAAGCATTACTTGTAGGGGAAAAACTTAGGACAGGCTATAGGGCCCTGCAGGCTTCAGCCACTGAAGAAAAGCTGTTTCACCACAGTTTGTCCATTTCCCAAAACAAAACTGAGATCAGTCCACATAATTCACATAAGTATTGGCTGGGTTTTAAATTAAAAAAAGACTCATGCTCGGGCCAAAAGCACAGCTGGTATAACCCTAAGGATCTAGTTTATAGCAGTAATATTTTTCTGCAGTTTTAAGCCAGATCTCCTGCAAGTTTCACTATGAAAGCTCTTAGCTTTAGACCTAAGACATGTCAGAGTGCTGGTAGCAATTAGCTGTGCACTTTCCCCCTAAATGCTACAGTCTAAAATGCCTATGTCTCTCACAGCAGAGAGGTGATCCCAGTTTAAATGTTAGGCTTTTGGTTAAATACTAAGCTGTGATTTTCCTGTTCTTCTTTATGTAGCAATACAGAATTAGTGAGAAATAGATTCATCTTTGCATATAAATGTAAGTCAGCATTGTCTTGAGAGGTGTTTATAAAGAAGTTATGTGTCTGCCACTAAAATAACCCCATTTAAATAATAAGGTATTTTGGAATGCTAGTCGAGAAATAAGGAATATTTCCCTTTGTATGAGCTGCAATAACACACTTCAACAGCTTGGCATTATTATTGTCTTTATGCATAGTCACAATAAGGAATATTTGCATATCATAGTTTTGTGTCTTTGTGGTTAGATTTGTCTTCTGCACCTTCCATTTGTGGAATATAAAAACTCATGACTTTATGAGGTATAACTTGACATATAACTTTTTTCTACCTGGCAATTCAAAATTCCCACACAAGACTAGAAATTTTGAAGTGTATGAGGATTAGGTTCTGTTTTCTCAAAGTGGGTATATTAAATTAGGGAGGTAGATGGTTAGCCAGGCATGATAACAAAGACTCTCATTTTCATATTTGCTAACCACCTCAAATTTGTGAATCTGGAATCAGATTGTCTTTGGCTACATTTATTCTGGCACACCAAAATTAGGACTTTAATTTGTTAATTGTACCTCAAAACCCTGGCTTCTACACTGGCTGAAGGAAAATGCCAGTTCCTCCCTTGTTCCTAGGCTTTTCTGATTCTCAGCCTCGCTTTAGACATCAGCCAGAGCTTGAAGATTCTTGAAGGCAGTGTGGACAATCCAAATCATACTCAAGCACAAGTCTGACCCCAGAGTTAACGGGTACTCAGGATTGTCTCCTGCAGCTGTCTGCCCGGCCCTAGCAGAAGTTGAAGGTGCATCACCTCAAATCTCTTGAAGGGTTGGGATCCCATGTAGAGCACAAGCGAGAGCCCAAGGTCTGGCTCAGCCTTGTACTCTGGCAAGAAGAGGAGACCACATTCATAAGCATCATGTGTGACTGAGGGAGCAAGCAGTAGAAAACATGAAGCACTGAGTATCTCCATGTGAGCATAAAATGTGGTAGCTGGTCGGATGGCAGAACTGGGTGTGTTTGAGAGAGATGATTAACCTGGAAAATTTACTTCTGGCTGAGATAATAACCTGTTTTCATAAAACAGGCACTTTTCTCCTCTGCTTGTTTGTGAGTTGTGCTTTGTTTGCATTTGTTTTCAATTATATTATTTTTAATGGTTGCATTTTTCTGAAAAGTTATAACTTTGGCACATACAGTTAAAAACCAGTTTTCATCTATGTGAGAGGCATGGACTCAAGACAATTAGAAGGGATGTGTTTGCTTTTTAATAAGAAATTAACTGCCACAGGAAATTATCTTGGCAAAAAGTTTAGTTGCTTTTGCTATATGATATATTTTAGAAATGTCTTAGCTTTCTCTAAACTGCAAAAACTATGCCTGTCATTTCACGACACTCTGGGGAAAAGCAGCTGAATCCCATTTTTAATTGTGAAATGATAGGCGCAGTTTCATGCAGTTGGTGGAAGGTAAAATATTTCCATTATAATTTCTTGCTTTTCTCCTGATTCCTGCCTCCTTTGTCTCTCCTTTCCACCTTTCTAGTCAAAGCAACATTTGGGATGGGAGAGCCATTTATTAGGAATACGTATAAAAATCTTTCTCATGGAGTTTCATAGAAAATAGATATTGATTAGAGGACAGGACGAAGAGGCTTTTTCAAGAACAGGCTTACCAAGGGAAATTGAGCATTTGATACAGAAGTGTGGAGAGAAATGCTGGACTGTCACCATAGGGGCTGGCAACTGAGGAGAGAACAGAATAGTGAGGGGTAGTGCAAAGAGGTCAAAGTAACAAAAAATTAGCCTAAATATAATATCCTGGCACTGTTGGACTGGAATAGAGTCCAAAGGGAGATCTTGGGTTTCGAAGACAGAAACAGGACAGGATTTCAAATGCTTCCTGGGCAAGAACTCTGCACTGACAGAGAGATGGATGCATGTCTGTCAGCTCGAACACCATAACCAGAGACACAGGATTAGTCAGGAGCTACTGACTTCCACACAGTGATCCCAGGCGGCTGCAACACTGACATTGCCTGTTATAAATCCCCTGTGAAGAAGCAAGGTACCCAAGAAAGATGTTTAGCACACAGACAAAGAAATGGGAGACCCGACTTCCATGTATCTCAATACCACATCCTTCCTGCTTATCTTATTTGCTCAGATGCTGAGTTTCCTCTGGAGACAGTTAATTCCAGGGAAGCATCTCAGTTATGTAGATCAGCAAATCACAGCTGTTTCTCAAACCAGATGTTAGAAACTGCCTCCAGCAAGCTTCTCCCAGGAGCTGAGTTGCCTGTGGTTGATTGCACAGACATCTCCTCCTCTGTCCTCCTCCCCATACCACCAGACCTGAAAGCTGGTCCCCCATGCTCCTCAATGCCACCCCACCAGGCTGGTTGTTATTACAAGTCAGGACAGATAAGCATCAGTCTGACAGTTCAGAGCTGTGGCTGAAAGAGAACTGGGTCATTATGGAGTCTTTTCAGATTGATAAGTAATGTTTTCATTGCAGTCAAGGATGCTCGGGCAATATGTAAGTTACCAGAGATGTTTTCCTTTCCAGTCTGTGGGTCCAGGATGTGCTCTGTTTCCACACTGATGTTAGGCACTGATGTGCATCAGCCAGCTATCTGCCCTATCCACCCAACCCTGACATGCCTGCACAACCTACACAGCCCACACAACCAGGGGACCGGCACTGAGGATATGTGCATGGGTGCAAGCTAAAACACATATGGTGAAGAATGGAGTGATGTAGCACATCATGATACTCACCACAAAATCTCTCACTAATTGGGTGATGAGACCAAGAAAGATGAAGAACAGCTGTAGGAGCTGCACAGGAACTCATCTGCAGTTTTTTAAGAGCCATAGCTCCAGGGGAACTGTGTTCTGCCAGCCACTGTTATGCATTACCAAATGAAAGGGCTCCTGTCCTCTCGTGCCTCAGTGACATTCCTCCATTAAGGGCTTAATTGTCTCCTTAGCTGTCACTGTCTGAGGGAGAAGGATATAGCTGAGAAAAAGTCTTAGGAAAGCTGGTAGAAAACAAAGTGCCTGGCCAGTACGTTTAATTTAGTAAGTAAAAGAGGGTTGCTTTCTTACAAGCCTTGTGTGCATCTGACCTGGACTAACATTTAGAGTTTAGGTTTCTTCAGGATCAATTTAATTAAGTTTACTATATAGAATTGCAACTCACAGCTTCCTGATAGTAATGCAGATCCTTCCATTATTACATTTTAAGACTGAATAATACCCAATCTTTTACCTATAAATACATAAAATAATATTTCTTGCTCACTTGCAACCAAGAAATTTGATGCTGAATTGCTTCCTGTTATTAAGTGCATTGGATATTTTCACTACATCTGAGGAAACAAACCAGACAGGGGTCACTTATTCTGCAAAGGACACTTTAAAATGTTCATTTGTCACCTCTGAACTATTTATTTCTTTTCACTGCCATTACAGAAAAATAAGGGTTTATACTTAATAAACATCAGTAAGAAGCTTTCTGTTCTTGTTTAAACAGAAGTAAACTTGAAGACCTTGTCAGAAAAAAAGTAGGTTAAGCTTGACTAATCAGCTGAAGTCATTCTATTAATAGCTAAGGTGGCATCATTATTCCATTAAGCTTTGTCTGGAATATTGGGGGCAGGTACATATATCCATACATAAGAGATTAAACCAGATTAACCTTTCCAAAATGAAAATACAACAATTACCATTTACTATCTATTTCTTCAGTCTGGGAAGGAGTATTGTGCCTGGCTGAACAAATAAGGACACATGAAATTGAGACTTTTTCCGAAAACTTTGTTGTTTTGTGTTCTGCAAGAGGACAGTTGCTTTGTTATGGTTTGATTAGGTCTGAAGGGTGAGTGAAGAGTCTGAAGTGATGTTGTCATTCTCATGGAATATAGTCGTAACTGTAGTCAGACTATGTGCCTTGTTCATCCTATATAAAGTATTTCTCAGACAAATTGTGTCTCATTGGGGCATTAATTGGGACATTAAATGCAATCTGATGCAATTAAGATAACTGGGAAACAAAAATGTGCTTCTGATTTTTGTCAGTCCTATGGCAGAAGGATATAAAACTGAAAGAGAGGTAAAAACATTTTGTATTTTCAGATAAGCAAATGCAAATTTTTTAGCCTCATCCAAACTATGATTGATGGGAGCTCACATTGTGCCATTATCCACCATTTACTTCAGTCATAACATGAGTCACCTAACCCAACACTGCTAAGAAGCTAAGTACACTTAAGGCAGCCATTGACAGCGTTTGCATATAAATTTTTTTGTGATAGATTTCTCTCCAGCTCTAACTGTGCTAAGTGTCAGTGGCTCCAAGAGGGAGTAAAAGTTTAGATATTTCTATGCATAATTTCTCTAAGTGATCATTGGTAGTACTGAAAAACCCAGGCACTTATTAATGAAAACTCTTTCCCAGCAGAAATTTGTCGCTCTGAGATCTCCTTACTTAAGGAAAAAGGCCTGAGACTAATGTTTAGGCATTGCTTCTAGCCACCAGCAGAGGCAACACACTGCAACTGAAAGCTGTTATCTATATCCTGCTGGAACCATACAGATAAGCAACTAGGACAAGCATCCCCGAGGTACCACGTATCTGGGGTTTAGGTAAGAGCTGCATAAGTCACCCGGAGTACAAGAGTATAAGAGAAAACCCTTTATTTTAGCCTGCATATCTCCAAAATATTAACAATATCACTGAAATGTTTCCTCATGTTAGAAATGTGGAAGCTTCAAATGGACAAGTGATCCCTATAGCTGTCATAGTACTGTGGAACTATAGGGCACTCAGATCTCACTGTTTCAACAAAATCATTTAATAAATTTTGCCACAGTCCTTTGTTGCCATCTCATGGCGTCTATGCTTTCCTATTAGTAGTTTAATCGTTTATTGCAATGGTTTCTTACAGGTGTAAATTTCCATGACTTGAGACCTTGATAAGATCAAATCCATCCCATAATTTATGGTAACATTAATGACAAAAAAAATAGAGCACAATTCCCCATCTACCTGAAATGTTTATGTTAAAAGAGCTGCATATGAAAGGGCACAGTGGATTAATAAGAGAGATGCTATCACATAAGTAAGTTGCAGAGGCTCCCTACTTTTCTTACAGGTCATTGTGTTAACAACAGATTTACTCTATAGAAATCACAGCTAATCTCTGTTCTTGCTACACATGACAAGTATTGTGGTGTCTAAATCAGGCTTCAGTTCTCACATATGCAAAGATACAGGGTCTTTTGTCACTGAAGAAGTGTACACACTCCCGTGTAATTGAGAATGGAACAACTGCCAAAGAAATTATAATAAAAACTCCTGCCCTGTGACATAGAAGCATTAGAAAATAGTTGCTTTAATTGTCAGATTGTGTCCAAAATCCACTTCCAGTTTTCTTGAAGAACGGAAGTGGTTTTAGACATGAAATATTCATGCCGAATTTTGCTGATAGCTACTGTCTTTATTCACTCCTGCTTTTAATTTTATATAGGGAAGTTCTCTCTCCCTTCCTTTCAGCTGAAGGAAGAGCTTCCTTCCTGTTTTAGCTTCAGAGTTAATAGATGAAATTTCCTTTTTTTTGTTTAGAGAAATAAGTATAGAGACATTTTGACAGAAACTTCTTCAACAAAATGCTTTTACTTCTGCCCAAAAGCTGCGAGCAACCAGTACGTGTTGATTTTCTGTAGAAGAAAAATCTTCTCATGTGTAACCTCATCAGAAAGATCCTCTTCTGGCAATCCAGCAAACATTATCTAAGACTGAAATAGTCGTATAAAGTGCTCTCTTATCCCTTATGCATCTTGACTTATACCTGTTGTAAGAGCGGGAAGCAGTTGAGAGAATAAAGGTTTATAATCTACTTGTTTCAACACTGGTCAATATTAAAGAGAAATGTATAGCAAGAGTCTTACACATGGAAGCAGCCAAGAAGTTGTATTCACTGTGTTATGCGCACTTAAAGCAGTTGCTCTTTGCACAAAAAAGAAAAACAAACCAGTAAACTTTACTCAACTTATGTTTGATTGCAGTTAAATAGCATTTGCAAGCCTTGGTGTTTGGACTTACTGCAGAAATAGAAAAGGGATTTTTCATGTTGTGGACAAAACAGAAAAATTGAATTTTGTCAACAACTCACAACATTTATCCATATCATGTGAAAAACCCACTTAAATGTGGACATTTGCCAGAAATACCAAGTCTATATCCTTAGCACATAATTTTTCTATTTCTTACATTTCAACTTTTTCTCTAAGGTCTTGGTCTTACATTTCTTATTCATTGTGTTCCAAGTAGCCAAGAAACTGATGGTAAAATGAAAGAAATTTATTGCCAGACAGCTCCCATTTTGTACTTATATGAAAACCCTATTTGCATATGAAACCAGAGGCAATTCTATTAGGAAACTAGTTATGTGGTTCTGTTTGTCACTGCAGATTTTGCAAAATGTCCCCACAAAATCAAGAGTTTCCCTCAAATGTTCTTTATAAATCATCTTGTAGTTTCACTGGCAGGATTATTCATATCAAGAGCTGCAGCTAACCTGTACAAACCAAAGTAAGCTGTGCTGGTCATGTCAGTATGGCAAAAATGGGACTGCCTATGGAAAGAAACTACTCTGAAAAATCCTGGGACTGGGAGAAGTGTTCATGAGATCCCCTACCTTTTCTAACCCTTATAAAATGTTTTGAGTCAAGGTGGCAGCATGGAACTGAATAATATTGGGCTGCAATAGTGATATTACCCACTGGTGAGAGACAGTGCTATGCTCCCACCTGTGAAGGAGCAGTCTGTCTTGACAAGGATTGAGGAGTTCTGACCCAATGCCATTATACAAGCCAGCTCCTCTCAGCCTCATCTAGGCCTTCTGGTTTCTTTCATAAAACAATGTGTTTTGTTCACCATCCTGCTTCTGAATGCTTTCCTGTTGATGATAACACACTGCAGTGCCTGCATATGGCCAATATGATCACAATAAGGTAGATGCTTTTTTATTCCTTGAAAGCACTTGGTATATGGTGCATTATGTTGCTTTTTTTAAATTTTATTTAATCCTACACAGGCAAAACACCAAGCACAACAAATCTGAGGAAGGACTAGAGGAATTTACCCCCCTCGTCAAGTGCCTATTCAAAGTAAACACCTCCTCCTATCTGATAATGTAATAAGTACTTAGTGCCATGGTCTAGTTGACAAGGTAGTGTTAGGTCATAGGTTGGACTCGGTGATCTCACAGGTCTTTTTCAGTCTAGTTGATTCTGTGATTCAAATCTAAATTGGAGAAGAACAGAGACATTCACTGTCTAGTTTCTTCTTCAAGTAACCCAGAGTATTTGCAGAGACGTGGCCTGCTCTACTTTCCCTGGATTATTGGCTGTAATACAGCAATAACTGCTTAGTAAACCCAGCTCGTACTTAATTTTAGCTCCTTTCTGGTTAGTCAAGACAGGAAAATTCACATTGCCTAATGTACCAGAAATAAAGGTATTTCTGCTCATTGTCATATTTTCTGTATCTCCAAGTTTAAGACCATCTGCTTCAGTGCTTTCCTCATCATATTTTCTGAATGTGCTTGCTTTCTGTCTGTTTAGATCATGGAGGTAATACATTTTTTATGAAAGCTTTTGAGCTGGTTTTCTAAAAACTAGGATCTACTTTTTCATTTTTTTTCAGTGTGTCCCTTTAGCTAGAGCAACCTTGCAGGGAAGTCCAAGGGACTTTAATCCAATGCCTCTGTAAGTAGTTGTACAAAAAGGAGCATTTAGAGATTGAAAGTACCTGTTCTCCTGGCTCAGACTTGGATTTCATTATACTGAGCAAAGAACATTATTAGTCCAGTGTCTGGGGAATCTCTTGGTGGAAATTTCTGTGGAAATCATCTGAAACCACAGAGCTGCACAAAAGTAGCCCTGCTGTAAAAGGGCAGGTGTTTGCAGAGGAGTGGCTTGCCTGCTGACAAATAACCTGCTTTCTTAGGGGAAATAGTCCTCCTGCACTCTAAAGGATCCTTGAAAAAACCAGCTCTGGTAAGTTCAGTCCTTGGATGGGTTGAGTGGTATTTCCAGTGAGGAAAGCAAAGACAGTCCCACAGACAAGTCTTGGGGGGAAAACTTGGCATGCAGAGTATATCCCATAGGAGCACCTGATCCCAGACAGTGACCTCCCAACAAAACCTGAGATGCTGCTCTTTGGTTTGGTCACAAACTAAGTGGTGTTTTTTCTGGATAACTTTTCTACTTCTTTTTTACTTTTTCAGTCTCTTCACGAGAATTTTGTAAGATTTTGATAGTTCCTTGTTATCCACCAAACAATCATCAAAATACTTGGTGTCTGTCAGCTTTTTATTCTGTACAGGCAGATGGAAGCAAGCAAGATTCCTTTGCTGCAGTCCCAAGCAGTCCTTGCAAAACCAACTGCTATGATGTCAAAAGAAACAGTAAATCTCTGGCATAACAAAAGAGAATCAAAGTGACTTACAAAAAAATGTTAAAGTGGTGTTATTTTCCCAACACACACACTCCACAGTATTGTAGAAAATTCCTTAAGCAACAGAAATGGAAAGAGAAACAAAGTTTAACATTTCAGTGTCTTACTCAGCAAAGTTTTCTGAGGAAAACAGATCAGCTGAAACAGTAAGCTTTGTTAGTTTTTCCATATACTTTATTCAAATAAAGATATGTGAGCTACATGTGTTCCTGTTTAATTTGAAGATTTTATTTTAAATGCCTTTGATGTACATTAACTTGATATTTTTATTCATTAGTTATTGAAAAGAGTGGCATGCAGGGATAACGTTGAATGTGCCGTAAATCAGTGCGGTATTTATTTTGTAGAGATTTAATCGAAAGGTAAGGTTTGTAGAGGGAGGAAATATCTTCTATTAGTCTAGCTGCCATAGTTGAAAAAAAAAGACACAAATCTAAAACTTTGCCCATTTTTCTAATTAAGTCCTTCAGTTTAATAAAAAAATAGTACTCTTAAACCACAAAAGCTACAGCAACACCAATATGATGATAAAAAAGATTAATCTTTCGTGCAGACATGACCACAAACCTATGTAAACTCATTGTCCTCATCTTCCCCTCTGTCCAGAATTATAAAATATGGTTATTTCACTCTCAGCTAATGATTTTGTTAGAAAAGGAGAGGCTGTACTTGATGCATTTCATGAGGGAAATAAGTTTAGGCAGATAAGACTAGCCTGTCTCAGCCCAATGGAGCAGGCAAGAGGATGGTGTGTGCAGGATAGCTGCAGTGTAATACAGCACATATGACCAGGAGCAAACTCTCCATTTCAAACCCTGAGCACTCACAACAAAACAAAAATAAAGCCCAGCTCTGTGATCCTTGTTTAATTATTGCTCAGGCTCATCAAAAGTTGCAGGATTGAGTTTGAGTGACAAGCTTAGCTTTCTCTTAGGGGAAAGGTTTGAAATTCCTTTACCTAATGAGTAATTGTATCATACTAAGCCTGCTGAGCTGCTAATAGCAAATGAGAGACATTTTGGGACAGAAGTAAGCTAGGAGTCCTTTCTAATTAAGTGTGCCCCTCTCTGAGTCTCTAGGTAAATTCTACAGTACCATTTAGCCCATGCTTGCATACCACACTTTTTTCTTCCTTCACTGTTTTTCTTGCATGCTCTCTCCACTGCTCTGCAAGCAGAAAATTCCACTTGAATTCCTTCTGTGTCTGGTCATTCCATAGATTAAATCAGAGCCCCTTGCTTTATTATTAAGAATGCAATCATCACTGCTATTAACATATCCCTGGAACCTTTCTATTCTATGTCTTTTTTTGATGAAGTCAAAAGTTCCGTTTCCTAAATCTTCTTAAACTATGATCTCTGAATTCATGCATCATCTGGTTTATCTCCGGTGCTTGAAACACAAAAAATGTCATGAAGCCTGCTCAGTTCTGCCCTTGAGGCATTGCCACTTGTCTCATACTTCAGCCAGATGTGAGCAAGGTCATACTGAGCCCAGGAGACCTGCAATGGCTAATGTGCTCTCTAAGGGATGGAGGTGTCTCACCACAGATTTGCTCCCCCTAGGCTCTATGCCTCTTGGTGAATCATCCCAATTCTTCTGTATGTCTTCATGAACATGCCTTCTGCCCCATGCCTTCAGTTCCTCTCACATCCCCCATGCTTCCCACCACTACAATATGGACACCCCTCTCCACTGTTCTGGGCAGCACAAGCTGTGTCTGACTGGCATGTGCTGCATGCCAGCCAGCCAGCTAATGTGCATGTGGGGATGGGTCAGATGGCCACTTCCAGACCGACCAAAGGCTGAGGTCTGTCTGCATTCCCTTGAGGAACAGATGCTACTCTGGCTCTTGTTTTTCTGTGTGGACAAATGGTTCAATCAAATGTTTGGGAACTGAACAATTTTGAGCCCCGTGCCTTTCCACTAAATCTGATTGAAATGGGTGAATTGCATTGCAAAGTTCTTGAGAAGAGACACAGATTCCCGTACAGACAGGCTGCAAAAGTCAAGTAGAAATAAGTTTCTTAAGAAATAAGGCTAAAAATCTAGTAGCCTGGGTGGAGAATGACATCAGGGAAGCTGGATTTGGCTTCCTGATTCTGAGACTCAGCCTGTGCCATAAATAATGTTGCTGACAGGCAATTTTAAATTGCACAACAAATGGACCAGGGCAGGGCTACTTGATGGAGCAGAGCAAAACACATACCCTGTTCTTTCCTGCTTTTCTGCTCCTTGCTGCCAGATGCCTCCTCCTCCTCCCCCTTCCCTTACACAACCAAGTGTAAAAAAAAGAGATCTGCATTAGCAGGCTTCTCCTGTCCTGAAGGGAGAATAAGTCCTGATGGTTATTGTACCCAGAGATCTTCACGTGCAAAATATAGGTGACTTGAATGAGCAGCCTGGTCTCAGGATGCAGTGTTGACACACACCCCCCTCCCCCCATCTAGAGCCAGCTCTGATGCTGATCTGGATCTGGTTCTTGCGTGTGGTTTAGTTCTGCTGCACCTAAAACTTCATGTGCTCCTGGTGGCAGACAATGGCTACTTGTAAATTCTGAAGCAAAGATAATGAAGTAGTGGAGGCACAAACTAAATAAGTGGGGAAGACTGGAAAGGTAGGGATTATGGTTGTGAAGCAAAGTTCATAGTGCATGGCTCTTTGCAAAAATTTTAACAGAAATTAGCAGAAATTTTATTAGGTCTTTGTTATATTCCATCTCCCTGGAACCTCCTTCATGATGTGAACTGAAGCTGTTTTGGTGCTGGAATTTTGTCACTCTTCAGATATTCTAATTATCTGCCCTAAGAGGAGCCTGGTTTCCTAGTTCACTGTTTCTTTTTCCTCCCTTGAGACTATTCCTGGCATATGTTTCTACATCATTATGTGAACACTGAGTGCAAAAAATGTCTTTAATGTTTTAGAAAGACCCTACCTAGCTTATCAAGTAAATACAAATGTGTAAATCTGTAGGAAAATCTGCTGTCTTTTTTACTGACACTTTTTCCCTTTAGAATTGGCTTGAAAAGCACCTTGTAACATGTATGAAAATATTCTGATTTCCTCCCTTTTGTGCTTCCTTACCTGACACACCTGATGTGAAGCATTGCTGGCTGATACTTCATTTATTTGCTCTTCTCCATTTGGAGCCGAGTCCTCACTGATTGTGGTGGGTGCAGAAAACCAGAAATACTGAAGAGATCTTGAAGTCAGATTTTAAGTGTCAGGCAATTTTGAAGAGACCAGATAAACTCATTGCAATATTGTAAACAGACTTCAGGAATTTCAAGGACTATTTTTAATTAAGCTGAAAAATAGTGGCAATGTCTAGAATATTACTGATATTTGGAGCCTCTCGGACTCTTTATTCTGTAGAGAAAATTAAAGAATGGTGGTGTGGTTAGATGAGCAGAGGTTCTGAGGGCTTTGCAAGGTGACCACAAAAAAGAGAGGCCAGGAATGGTCTCAAAGAGGAGACAGGAGGAGCAGAGCTGCTGTGGGGAGCAAGGGGATAGCAGAGTGCATGCCCCTGTGCAGCCAGAGGTGGGCAGAGACAGGGGTCTCGCTGGGTATCTCAGGGAGGGTTTCCCCTGCCAAAACTGCCAGCGTGGAGGCTGTGGCAGAAGCAGCAGTGAGCCTGTGTATCCTGAGCTGTGACCCAGGCAAGGGAGGCACCATTGCCTGGGTCAAGTCATTTTTCCATGCAGATTCTCTGCCCCAGTAGCTCTCCACTTTGCTGCCTGCTGCTTTCTCTGGCGCTGGAAAAGAGCTCTCCACGTCTGCTTTGCACTCGTTCTGCTGGTTTGCGCTAAACCAAAAACCAGCCCCTCAGTGTGTGCGTAAAAGATGTCCAAACACCCATTTTTGAACTCCCAAGTGGGCTTTGCAGCTTCTCTGCTGTCCCTGCCTTGCTTTAAAAGTATGTGGTGAGCTACACTGTGTACACAAAGAGAAACATGCCAGTTTAGTGAAGAAGATAATTAAGATTTTATTGAAAACATACACCATGAAGAATGTCTGCTTAACAACTGCCTCACTGCACGTAAGTATAGGCTCTACCTTTTGTTTTCAGCTCAGGAATGAGAAAATGACACAGTAAGGATTTATAGGGAATGATTATTAAGAAACAGCAGTTTCAAAGAAGAATCTGAACTGCGACATGCAAAAATACTAATGGTGTTATGAAGCAGGTTGGAGCTGCAAACAGATTGTACTTTTTTGTTCAGTAATTCCACTCTTAGCAGCTGCTAGTAGCTGATTCCCTGTCCTGCCCTGCCCAAGAGCTGTGTATGTGTATACATACATATATGTCAAAGGATAAAAAGAAAGGATGGAAAATACTTTGTTCTTAATGGGAAAATGTCCATCTCACCAGCTTTAAAATGGAAAGCTTTTCCTCACAAAATGGAAACCCTTTAAAATGTAAATATGTGTAAAATAGGCTCCCACAAAAACTTTAAAGAACAAATTAGCTAGTTCTGTGGCATCTCACCAGGCTGTGGAATTTATGAAAACCACATTCCTTGGATTCTAAAACACTGGCCATCCCGCTGCTCTTTCAAATAATGTTGATTTTGCTGACTAGTCTCTCTGAGAGCCAGCACAGTTGTCTAATTGTAAGTAAATAATCTCGGAACAAATCTATGTTTGACATACTGTCATACTAGCATTTACTGTTTTGCAAAAGGGATTTACTTCAAGGATATTGAAAAATTCCATTGGTGTTTAAGGGGAGTAGCAACTGTGACCCTCTATAAATTAAAATGCTTGACCCTGCTATATGATATGGAAGATCCAAAGTATTTCGCATGTTCAGATCAGTAAAGGCAGAAAAAATCCCTCCTTCTGAAGGTGCAGTATTATGTTCATACAAACATCCTCAAGGACTATGAAGGTTTACAAGGGTTAGCTCTTTAAAGCTGACACTCTTCAGCTCACGTGCAGCCCCGATAGCTTCTTTGGGAATGTATAAGGTTGATTATAAAAGTCTATCCTTGCAGATCATATTGCTAGGAAAGGACATATGGGCCACATTCAGAGCTGCTATTATAGTGCTTAAGAAGGACACCAGTGCCACTGTGATGTCAAAGTTCAAGAGCTTCATGAGTCCTTTGGACCACCTACAACTTGAGGCTGCCAAATCCTAGTATCCTCAATATTTAAGGAAACAAGAAGTCATGAGACCTAGTCTAAAAGCCTGGAGTGGACAGCCTGAGTGTGGCCCACCACTGCTCTTCTGAGACCCTTGCAGGGCAGGCTGGGATAATACAGGGACTCAAGCTCCAATCATCCCACTGATCTTGAATATAATGCCAGAGTAGTGGTGACACCTAAGATAAGTGCCTGTAGAGAAGGGTTTTCTCTGGCAATGCAAGCCAGGACCTAGCAACCTGGCACACTAGCAAACTCTGAAGAGCTCATCGAGATTTTGGATGAGGACACCACAGCAGCAACATAGGCACAGCAGTTTGCATGGCCTATGGTGTCTGGGAGGCCAAGCCTTCAAACCTCTGAACCTTGCAGAAAAGCTATGAATAATCGGGACAAGGCAGATGATGTGGGGTATCTGAAGTGCAGGGTCAGCTCCAGGGATTATATATCCACATGCATATATTGAATATTGTGGCCAATAAGGTGAAGGGTGTTGGACCAAATGTCCATCTCTCACTTTTGGAATCAACATAACAAGCTACTTTGTGTGTTGGGTTTTGTTCCATCACCAGCATGAAGATACAGATCCATACCTCCCTTTGTGAAATTCTTAAAGAGCTGACATCTATGATGTCATCATTGTAGTTGCTGTTTTCATCTGCCTTGGTACTGCTTACCATAGCTGCTGGTTAACATAGTGATGAAAAGAATGCATCCTTTTCTGACACAGCCACTGTTATATCACAGTCACTGTATGACCTGCTCAAAAGGAGGTGTGGAGATCATACAAGTTCCAGTGACTCCAGAGTTACCCCAGCACGGTGCTCCACTAAACCAGTGCGCCTCAGTCAGGCACAGACCAAAGTCTGAGCATGACGAAAAATTCCCAAAGATGTGTGCTTTGGCTTGTTAGATGTAGGCTGATGCTTAAGGCTTTTTAAGAAGAATGCTTTCCAGGTTCTCTCCATCTTAGTCCCAGTGCTGAATCCAACATGCCTTGTACCATTAAGCATAAGAAGGTAAAAAGGTGACAGAACTTCACCTCTGACTTCACACCAAGAACAATTAAGTTTTCATGGTTTATTTTTACAAGGTGGAATACTTTTTTCTTTTTACTGTGTGTTTACTGTACACGGAGGGGAGAGCTTTAGCCTGTGATATATTTTAGTTCAAACTCCTTTAATATTCCCATTATAAAGAAGAGACAAAGCTGGCTTATTGTGAACAATTTTAATAGAAATATTCATAAGAAACAACAAAAATGTCCTGTGACTAATGAAAGCATTTAAATTAGCTATCCAAAATGTCTAAAAGGTCCTGCTAATAACCAGTTTGTATTTTTCTGAAAACTCAAACTGTTGAAGTACAGTCACTGTGGTGGACGTGTATGAAGTTTTGTTTAAATTCCTCGCTCCTACAGGGAAAAACTGTCTCTTTGGATTTGTGTACATCTGTTTTTATCTGAAACTAAAATCCAAAGAAACTGGAGCTGGAACAGTTTTTGGTGTTGATTCAAGTGGTGCATGAAAAATCGGGTCAGTTGTCTCACTGGATCAGTACCAATTTCACTATTTTCAGTCAAAGAAGCTATGATACTTGTTATTAAAATATTCTTGAATGGAAATGCATAAAAAACTCCATCATGTCAAGCCAGTTCTTCTGGACTTGTGTGCTGCCCATGGAGAGATCACTCATAAATGCTGCTAACAAATTTGCCCTTTGTGACCTCATGCTGTGAAGTTACCTCAATAATTAAAAGAGTTCCTATATCAAATAACAAAGCCCCTTTTTTGACAGTGGAATGTGTAATGTTTGTAGATTTTCCTCTCCAGTAAGCTGTCAACATTTTCAAAGGAAAACAGGAAGACGTCCAGTGGGGAGATCACAAGATAGGGAGTCAGGAGGTCTAGGTTTATTCCTGGCCCTGTCACCATCACACTACATGATGCACAGCTCCTCTCCGCTTCATTTTCATCATCTCCCACCCTACAGAGCTGTTCCTGATGGACTCTGTCTGAGCTGCGCTCTGGGCACTGGCGACCACTGGTAGCAGGAGATGTTCACAGTCACACAGAATTCCCGGGCACATCCAGCAGTGTGAATTTTCTGAAAACATGAACAGCCTCTGAAAAAAACTGTACAATTTTTTGCCTTTCTGAAAAGCTCAGCTGCTTTGCAGGGAATATTAACCACTTTCCCATGAATGCGTGTACTGGCCACAAAGGTGCCATTATGATAGTTGTCATTTAATCCAATGTTTGTCTTAAACAATAAATGTTCAGCAATAATCCAGTAATATTTCTATGGGATCCCAAATGGCTTCTTTTTTTTCTTTTCTTTTTTTGAGGCTGAATTAACAGTTACGTAATATAAGGAAGTTTTTTTTTTTGCTTTTGCTTCCTAAGACATTTTTTGTTAGGCACAGTGGAAAAAGAACACCATATAACAATTCAAAATGAAGCCATCTGGCTTTGTGTCCATCTAACAATGTTAAGAAATGTCCCAGAACTGAAAGAAATATGAAGCATTACTTCTGTGGTGTGTTCATTTACTTTTCTTCGAAGGAGCATAGCATAGATATACATATTTAAAATGAAGTGCGTATTTCTTAATTTTTTTTTTCCCAAGGCATTTCATTACTTATTTGCCTGTGTTTCAGCTGTCTTGCCTACACTGTGGTGAGCCTTAAAAATCAGAAAAAAAGTTCTCAAAGCCGTGACCTTACTGCGCAGTACCTTGTTGTGAGCTCCTACCTTGCAGCCAGCAGAAGGCAGGTCACCCAGTTGTGACTGCAGGTACTCTAGTCCACGTGGAGTGAAAATGGAAGGGAACTGCAGTTATCACCAGGTTGCAGCCCTTAATTTACTTCAGAGTAACTTGTCGGCTTGTCCCATACTCTAACAGGTTTACACTCTTCCAGCATGTGACTGCGCTGGACGATGCAAGATGAATATCCTCCCATATGAAAAACATATCTCTGCCTGTTGGCATTTTGATATCGTCTGTGGGAAGAAAAGAGCAGAAAGGATTTCAGTTTTAAATTCATGCTACTAGGAAAGTCTTACAATTAGTCTACACCCAGTGTTCCTTAGTGTGTGGTCTCCAAGACATCAGAAGGGAGACTGTGAAACAATTATGAAAAAAAACAAAAAACCCAAAAAAAATACAGGCATGCACACATATTCCCACAGATGCAAACAAGCAAGCAGGCAAAATGGGAGAAAATAAAACTAATCAATCTGGGTTTGGAGCCTAGCCTTAGTTTTTGACTGTAGTGAAAACTGTCTTGGTAAGGTGATCCTTGGACCTCTTTTTTCCTCCCCCAGCTCATTAGATGGTACTTCAGTAAGGAGGACTGATAACACCAACTAACACTTTTAGTGAAGACACAACTTTCACCAACAATTGGAGATTCGTGCTCACATGGTAAAAGAATTCACAGAATATCAAAATAGACACAGAGTTTGTGCAGACTAACACTTATTTTAATGCTCCTTTCTGTAAAGATATAGGCCAACAGAATGACTCTGGCCCTTCCACTATGAGGAGGCAGGAGAGCTTTGATGAAATAGCTCTTCTTGGAAGTGAAGATGGACATCTCTGTAGCTGCAAATATATTATGGTTAGGAAGGAATTGCGTCCCTCTTGGATTCTCCTCCAGGAGTTGGTACCTGTCTGATATGTTATGCAGTGAACTGCCCCTCATGTGAGCGCAGAAGAGAGAGGCAACGGCCAAGGACTTGTGCTGCTGCAGCTCCCTTCATCCCTTCTTTCCCACTTCTGAAAGAAACTGCAGGAGCCAGGCAGAAGAAAATATAAAAGAGCTTGTACAGGGCAGATCTCTGCACCTCTTCAGGCCCAGGATGTACACAGCTGAGTAAGCAAATCTATAGGATAGTCAAGCTTAAAGTAAAATAAATAAGTTAGTTAATTGTTTATATATCAAACTCCTAATTGATATATAGCACTCAAAAAGAACATTTTGGTATATATATTAGCAGTTGCAATTTGTTGTCGCTGTTTATAAAAAAAAAAAGAAGTCCAAGGAGCCTCTTGCCTTCAAAGAGTGGAGCCAGGGGCAGGCATCAGCAGCAGTGGAGCTCCAGCATATGTGAATGGACTCTGTACCAGGGTAAAGGCTCTTGTACTGGGGATGCTGATATTTGCATGCACACACACACACGTGCTCAGCTAATGCAACTCTGCTGATACTATCAACAACTTTTCTTCTTCTTTTTCATGACCATCTGTGGTTTTGACTCATTTATTCCAAATCTACCCAGATAACTCTGCCCAGCTATCTAAAATTAAAGATCTTAGCTGGCTTGCCCTCTTTTTTTTTTCTTTAATGTGGTTTCATTACATTCTGTATTCCTTTCTGCCGTTGTGACTGAAAGGAGCTCATGTAGGTGTCCTAAGTCAGGACAGAAGAGTCCAGAAATGACACTGTGTGGTGTCATCTTCATGTAGGTAAATGTATCTGAGAGAGCATTGAAATCTTCTGTGTCTCTGCTGAAGACAGAGATCTTTTCCTTGACTGTGGTGACACAAGTGTTTTCTTTGCCATTAGCTCACCATGTGGGAATCAGTGGCTTAACATGCATAACAGTGCAGCAAAAGTTTAGAGTACACCACAAAGCTTAATGACAAAAATATGTGTAGAACCAAATAAATCAAAATCTTACTTTTGGACTAGTTTTTGTGGGTGGAAGGTTGTTCTTTTATTTCACTTTAAAGCCTTAATTCGTGCAATAGAATGCTATCTGCTTTGGTTTTAATTTGGTCAGCTTCACACAGTTCTTCACATGCAACAGTCTATAAAAGGCAAAAGCTGCACTAACCATTAGAAAACAGATTTAAGATACTTCTTTACTTTATGGTTTTTTAAAGTATGCAATCTTTGCAGTTTGACAGAAAGTAATGCCTTTTACTCATCTTAGAGGGCTTAGCACCAGAGGCCTCATCAAATGGGTATCTCTTAATCACACAGCCAAGAAGTTAAGCTGAAGATTACTCTTTTTAGCATAAACTCATAAAAATATGTCTTGTTGAGGCCTCACAATATGATGTAATACAAAAAATATATATAAACATAGGAATTATTCAGTGAAGTTTTGCAGTCTTGACAAACTACCCATTTTAAGATGGATCTTCTTCCTGAGAGTGAAAGTTATTCTTAGCATCAGGACAGAGCCACTTTCAAAGTAAAATAAGTGAAAGGGGGTCTGTATTTATTCACAAGTAGTTCAAATTTGCATAGACCTTGCAAAAAGTTGCAAATGAAGAAAGTCTGTTGAATTTTGCATCAACATGTAGAGAGAGAACTGCAGTAGAAACATTAGGACAGATATGAATGGGAGTGGAAAGATCAGGGTGGACAACCAACCACAGAAGCAGTAGAGGAAGGTATATAAGCACCAGAAGGTATATAAGCACCACATCTGCTGACAGAACCTGGATTGGCAGGTCTTGAAGAACCCAGCTGGTCTGTGTGTGGCTTCCCAGGACACCCAGACTGGGAGACACAGGGGTGGGCCAGGCTGAGTAACTAACGACTCTCAATTTCCAGATGGTATGAAAGAGGGACATACAAACCCAGGTCATTGTCACCAATCTAAGAAGGAACCAAGACATGGGGGAGGACTTTACAGGCAGCATTCCTTGTCCTGTCTGCCAAGGAGTCCCAATCAGATTACCTGGGTACTCATATCTGGATGCCTGAATGCAGGTATATACCCCTGCTACTGCTCATCAGCATCAGCATACGGGCACAAAAGTATAGGTGAAATTTACATTTTACAGATAAAGTCACCTTCCCCTCTATAAAGCTTTTCCTTGTTTTTTGCCAGATCACTCGTAGTCTTATAACATTATTTCTTACAGACGTATGGGAAATAGTGGCTTTCAAAAAACTTACCGTGTTGTTACGAATCAGTGATCACTCTGCCACCTCTTTGCAACGAACGCAGGCAGGTTCCAGCACAATTCGGCTCTAATAGCATACAAAGAGACATCCAAACCCATCATAAGTTTGTTTAACTGTATTGGATTTGTATGGCTTTCCTTTCTGCCAATGAAACACACACACAAAAAAAGATAATCCTCTCAACTTGCAGTGAAATCCTGACTCTGCTGAAACCAGTGGCAGACATCCCATTGACTTCAGAAAGGCCAAGATTTCAGTGACGGCTTCTGGTCTTCCAAGCTGTTGAATGTGAAAGCTTAAAGCAAAGGATGTCTGTAAAGATGCGACCTTACCAGGCTCTTTGGAGCTAGCACCATCAGAAAGAGCAAAAGCAGTAAAATTGCTCTAAAAAGAGGATAGTCAAAGAGCAGTTGAAGTTCAAGCAGACATTTAATAGCTTTTAAAAAACAAAACAATACCTTCTCCTATAAGAGATGAAAAGTAAATGGCATCTTTCCCATTGATTTTAATGGCAGCTCAGTCCACTTCTCAGGAAACAAGCAGCAATATCTACGTCCATCTCTGCATGTGTCCTCCATGCACAGGTTTTAATAAACTGCTGTCTTAGAATAGCACCTGAAATACTGGCTGACTTTTTCATCAAAGTATTTTCCAGTGCAATAGTGCCCTTTCCACCAAAATTTGAACATTTTAAAGTATGTTGACACAAATCAACTCCAGCCCCAAAGGTTTTCAGCACAAATGTTGACTATTTCAAGAAAATAAAATTGAGCATACACTATGAAACTTCATTTTGACATTCTGAAATTATATTCCTATTTGTCTTGTATTCATTTTAAAATAATTTGTATAACTTATGTCATGTTATACACTACTGCAGTTAGCAGATAGCACAACGTAATACAAACTAATATCATAGCTGAAATATTTTATTCCCTTACTGGGTGTTACTGTCTTTTAAAATCATTACTGTGCACTGCTTTCTATCACTGAATGAAACTTCTTTCCTTGATCCCAGTGTCTCCTGTTTTTTGCAAAGATCTGGTATGTCACTCCCATCCAAGTATTTCCTGTTTGTATTGGAACTGAGCAGTCTGATAAATTGTTTCAACACAACAGAAACCGGGGACAGCTACACAGAGAAGATAAAACACTTTAATGTGTAATAAACAGAAGCCAAACTTAATGATTATTTAAAACAATATCATAAAATGTAGGTTCACTGAAGTAATAAACTGATTTCAAAGTACTAAAAATGGCATAAAGAAATATCAATATAAACATGTAAAAGCATAAAATATTAAATACAGCAAACACTTAAAAATCTTGAAAATTTCAAACTCCAATCCAAAACTTACAGTTTTCTAAATAGATCATATTTTTTAAAAAAATTCTGCACCATGGAGTGTAGGAAAAATTGATTCAAATGTCATTTATCTTTTAATTCAGAATAAAACCAAATTTTCAACAGCAAAATTTCCTGGACACATAAATTCCCTGTTTTGATCAGGACTGATATTTACACAAACAAGTTAGAAGAAAATTCCTCTTTTCAAAAAGCACCACATGTTATAAAACAGCATGAGCCCTAGTGAACATTTAATCAAAACTGTTTAAATTCAGAGTGGTATTAATAAACCATGAAAGAATTTAGCCATTGTTCCAATATCAATTCGTGTATCATCACCATGTACGGTGCAAGATTATATACAGATTTCTTAATAGCCAAAAATGCTGCTCATCAGCATAATCAGGAAGCACATGTCAAAATAAAGCTGTGTAATTATATACAAACCATTTGAGTTCACTCCTGCCAAGTAAAACATTAGCAAAAGTATTGTCTGCACAACCAATTAATTCCTGCAGAAGGTTTAGCGCATCGGGCCATGAACAAGGCTCTTCACCTGAGATCCTCAAGCTCCCCAACCCCACGATGTCCAGGCTTGTGTGCAATGAGATCAGACATTGGTTGCTGACAGTTTATAGGACAGCTAAAGATGCTCAGTTACCAGAAAACCCACAAATACAGACCGTCAGCAACAACAAGAGGAGAGAGCAGCTCTGAAGTAATTCAGCAGATTTGGTAACACCAGGGTCTACAGCTAAGTGAATACACCTGAATATATCATTTGTAACAGTGTTTTGCATGACCAGTTTGAAGTTGCCATAGAAACAGCAACAGGGACTTTTATCTATAATTTAGAATTATTTTCTTTAGAATAATTCAGGTTAGAAAAGTTAGAAAAAGGATCATTGAGTCCAACCGTTAATCCAGCACTGCCAAGTCCTCCATTAAACCATGTCCCCAGGTGCCACATCTACATACCTTTTAAATACCTCCAGAGATGGTGACTCCACCAATTCCCTCATTTTAAAACATCACAAAACAATTCACTGTACAGGGTTCACCTGGATACATACAGGTTATGAACTTTGAGGTTTCCCATTCATTCTTTGCAGTTATTAGTAGCAGTCTTGTTTTCACAAGACTCTTCAGATTCAAAGTCACCTTTTGGTAAGAGCAACCCATTAGGAGAACTGCCACCATCCTGAAAAAGGCTTCCAGTGGTATAAAATGCCTCAGCCTATTTGGTTAGATGAGCAGATCATATCCCAGTGCTGCATTCTTCACATTTTGACCCCATCATATAAGAAAGCCATTTCAAGATTTCTTGTCTGGTGATCAGATGCCCACATAGCTATGTTAGCAGATGAATTAATCTCCTGCATTATCACCTCCTCCAGCAATTGTTTTCCTAGGGCAACTACCAAAATCAGCACAAAAGATCCAAAGTTCAGAAAACAAAGGGCTCACAGGAGTAGTCTGTTTCTAACTGGATGAAAGAAGTTGGATCATGGCCATGACAAGTAACACAGGACTGTGTATTTTACCTGCTATCAGTGCAGAGGATTTTCATATTTCATGGATTTAAAGTTGAATTGTGACTGGAATACATTCTGAGAAGACATAATGGGGGGTTTAGAGTACGTATTCTCCCAAATAAGTTCTGTAAAACTCATGGTTGTGATTTATCTTAGCTCCAGTAATTCA
The DNA here is from genome assembly GCF_001715985.3 of Manacus vitellinus. Lineage (NCBI taxonomy): Eukaryota > Metazoa > Chordata > Aves > Passeriformes > Pipridae > Manacus > Manacus vitellinus. The sequence goes on along the minus strand of NW_021939396.1, from coordinate 47,700,142 downwards.
TCACAGGCACTAGTGGCGGGTGATAAAGATGATCGGAGGGCTGAAGCACCACTCCTGTGAGGACAGGGGCTGAGAGAGTTGGGGTTGTTCATCCTGGAGAAGAGAAGGCTCCAGGAAGGCCTTATAGTAGCCTTCCTGTGCCTAAAGGGGGGCTACAGGAGAGCTGGAGAGAGACTTCTTACATGGGCATGTAATGATAGGACAAAGGGAATGGCTTTAAACTGACAGAGGGTGGGTTTAGGTTAGAAAATAAGAAAAAATTCTTTACTATGAGGGTGGTGAGGCACTGGAAGAGGTTGCCCAAAGAAGGTGTCCCATCCCTGGAAATATTCAAGGCCAAGTTGAGCAACCCGGTCTATTTAAAGGTGTCCCTGCCCATGTCCGGGGGGTTTGAACAAGATGATCTTTAAGGTCCTGTCCTTTCCACCCAAACCACTCTATGATTTTATGATTCTATGTGTAACACTTTCGCTGAAATTGATGGCTGCACTTCCATGTCCCTTTTCTTTACCCCAAGGCTGCAAAAAGGCCCGAGGCATCACAAAGAGTTACCAGAAAACACTCTTAATCACAGGGAGCTCATTCCCTGCCGGAGAGGGAAATGAGAGGTGGCTAGAGTTGTGGACAATGCTCTGCTAGCTGATTCTATTTGCTGGCAGCAGCTCAGTCCCTCTCAGGCAAGGTAATGCTTGTTCCTGTAGCCAGCAAATGCAGCCAGTTCTCACACTCATCCCGTGAGGCACTGAGCTGCTGCTGAATCGGGGTTACACAAAGACAAATGGGCCCAACGGGAAAGGGCAGGGAAATGGAGACAGCTCACACTCATAAAATGAGAAACACAGAGTTAGAAGAATTACAGAGACTATAAAAATCATCTGCACTTTGGAAGGTCCTTCTACCAGCAGAGCCTGGGAAGTCCTTTCCCCACAGTAATTCCTCTTCTGTATCATCCAAACCTCAAATTCCTCTCTGGAAATGAGTGTGGATGGGACTATATTTCCCTGTGGTTATTGCCGAATGACTCAAAACTTTTCCCTCCCTTTTCCTGTGAGACCAAGGGGCCACATCAACCACCAGCAAAATTTTGCATTCTGCATTTTAGTTTTGTGAAAGCAATAGCATCTGGGCCAATAGGGCATGAAAATGGCTTACAAGTTCCAGCTTTCTTTAATTGCAAACACAAACATCATCAATATGTAAAATAACAGACAATAATATAAAGTTAAGCTCTTTGGCTGGGTTGATAGAGGCTTGCAGGGGTGAACAGAAAGTGTACGGCTCCACGGCCGATGTCCTGCCTTTAGTACAACATACATTTTGTATTGCCACAAACACCCCACACCTGATGTACACTAACCTAGGCATATCTCCAGCAGATTCTTTTTAGGACTTGTCTAGAAAGGTCAAGGGAAAGACCGCTGTCAGGAGAACTTCATACTCTCCAAGCTGGACTCACTGCTGAATGTAGCAGTGTCAGCAGATGCAAGGCTGAGCAATGACTTCTTTGCCTTGGTCTTCACCGACAAGGTCTCTCAGACCTTTATGCCTAGCAGCAATGGTCAGGGAGAGGGAAACCAAAATAAGAGACAAGGAATTGAGTCAGTGGTTCCTTGGGAAACCTTGATGTATACAAGTCCATGGAACTAAGATAGGGTTTGTCCAAGGGTCCTAAAGGTTTATGTCATTGTAATACAACATTGCAAGTCATCTTTATCATCTACGGTCGTAAAAGTCATGAAGGTTGGGAGAGATTGGCAATGACTGAAGAAAGACAAATGTTGCACCCATCTGCAAAAAGGGGGAGGACAGTCTGGGAAACTGCAGGCCAGTAAGTCCAATTTTGGTCTCTGAGAAAATCCTTGAGCAAGTCTTGTTGGCTTTTGGGCAGACGAAGCAGAAGGTGGCAACTGGAAACAAAAGGTAAATCACGTCTGGCCAGCCTCAATGCCTTGTGATGAAATGACTGGACATGAGGATGAGGGTGCAGTGGATGTCACTTACCTGAATTTTAGGAATAATTTTGATGCAGTTTCCCACAATATATCTGAATTCAACATGGGTTGTTTTGGTCAAGAGGAGTAGACTATTAGATGGATGAAGGGCATCCATTTGATCATCAGGTTCAAAGGACAGTGGTTAATGATTCCTGCAACCTTGTCTGGAGATAAGTCACAAGCGAGATCTATCCTATCTTGTATATTTATTACTGACCTGAAGTAGATGAGATGGGGTGCACTTTCATTAAGTCTGCAGATGAAACCAAACTGGGGAGTGTATTCACTGTCCTGGGATCTACACAGGATGGAGGACTGGGCCAAGAGAAATGTTTTGAAATTGAAGACCAAGTACAGTTTTCTTCTCCTAGAATGGACCAATCTACTGCAATGGGACAGGCTGGTGACTGGGAGTACAGGGAGCATCTCCATAGGAGTGCCACGCGGCTGAGGAGGACAGTGTTATGAACATGAGCCAGCAGTGCACCCCAGCAGGTAGTTAAGTAATAGCAGATTCCTACAGGGAGGTGAGGGAGAAGATGGAGCTGGGCTCTTCACAGTAGTCCAAATTGTGAGGATGAAAGACAACAAGCATGAGTTGAAATAACGGAGGTTCAGAAAAGATATAAGAAGAAATTTTGTCAGCCTGAGTACATCCAGGAAGGGGCACACATTGCTGAGGGAAGCTGTGCAGTCTCTATCCTTGGAGGTTTTCAAGAGCAAATGGGAAAAACACTGAGCAACCTGGTCTGGTCTCACAGCTTACCCTACTTGTAACAGCAGGCTGGACCAGAGACCTCCTGAGGTTTCCTCCAACATAAATGACTCTGTGTTATAATTTTGCTATCCAAGTGGGTTTTGTTCTCTGATACTTCTGCATATATTTGAATATTTCTTTCTGTGCAAGTACCTTGACAACACATATTTAATAAATAAAAAAATAGAACTTCATTACACAGGCAAGTATCTCGAGGGGAAAAAAAGAACATTATGAGCAGATCAACTGCCTGTTACTTATTTTAAAGTATACTTTCTGAAGTTGAATACAATGCAAAACCAGTGACACTCCTAAACTCAAAAAAAAGTAGATGGCAACAGAAGAACCAAGCTCTTCCATACTTAAAACTATAAACATCCTGCAGGAACAATGGTCAGGTGGTGCCTCTGGTGCCTTGTTTTGTTTTTCTTCACCTGGAAAATATTTTTGGCTTGTCTTGCCTATGCCACACAGACTGAACATGGTGTCTACTGCTGCTCTGTGCTTCACAGTTCTCCCTGCTCTTGCAGTTCTCCATTGCCCAGAGATCCCTGGAGATATCCAGATCATAAGGAAAAGTTTGAATAAACATGCGTATGTATATACTCGTTCTGCAGTTCATGTTGATTTTGACAGACTTTGACCAAAAATTGCTCTGTTGACAAGCATACCTGGTCTCTTTGCATGAAGAAAACAGCATTACAAATGACACCATGAAAGCTCTGCACTTCAAAGCGTTATTTTATAAATGTGTGATGGAGTCCTTTCCTCCCTGTTCCAACTGCCCCTGCAGTAACAACAGACCTGGTAAATAATGCGGAGCTTTGCTCTTGGTCTCTGTGCTTTTCCCTCTCTGGGAGGCAGAGCTGGTGACCTCGCTGCACTCTGTCAGCTGCAGCAGATGTGTTGTTGCTAGAGCACGAGGGAGGTTTTTTCCAATCCCAACACTCTGTTGAAGCACCTGCATTGAAATGGGCTAGTAACAGCATTTGCTGAACTTTAAACCAAAATGCTTGGAATATCCTTTATGCAAGACTCTGCAAACCAGCTGTGTGCTGAGCAGTCATCTTTCAAGTGAGAAAAGGATGGTCTATATTCTGCCTGGGGAGGTCTGTGTGGCTAATGCTGAGCCAGAAAGCACCAGCTGAGGGTTGTAACTCCTTGCTCAGCGGGGCTTGCAGGTAATTTTATGTGGATCTTGGAAAGGTATGGATGCCTATATGTGATTTCTCATAAGTACCTCAAGAAGAGAAAACTGACTTTTCTGTTGTGGGAATAAGCTTTGTAGGGCTTTTAGAAGACCTGACAGCCTGGAGTATCAGAAAAAAGATTAAAGTTATCTTGTTCCTTTGTGTCCCCTCCACAGGTATCTCCAAACACATTTTGGGTTATATCTTCCCTTCGCAAGGTTGCATGACAGATGTAAGACTAAAATCACTGGCCACCACGATCATTCTTTCTTCATTCTTCCACTGGTTTTGGCCTTTCGTTAAAGTTACCCAATACTTTCCATTATAAGGACCTTATAGCTTTGCCAAAGTTCAGTTATTCTAGCTCTAATTTCTCCTGCTGGCTGAATGCCTCTGGCTGATTTTATTTGGACTACTTTTGATAATTTTTTTAGAAAATTTTCAGTCATTTCCAAGAAAGAACCTAGGGGGAAATGTATATATTGTTGTCTATCTCAATAGCTTGTAGATATTTTCCTTTAAAAAGTCTCATTTCCCACGCTTTGCAGCACAGTCCTGAAATCTGGTGGGTAAATGATCTTTGTGCCTGGAATAGCCTTTTCTCTTTCCCAGTGAAAGTCTGCACAGTATAGAAGCAAGATGGCAACCACAGATTTGTATAGTGAAGAAAACTAAGTCTTTTAAGAGTTCTGCCTCACTTGTCATAAAGGTCAGAGAAGAGGCAGAAGGAAAACGAATTCTTATTTTCAAAGCTGGTGGCTTCAGTGCTAGAGAACAAGACTGACTCTGGCAGGCAGTGCCTGTGTGATGGGAGCTGGGTCTGGTTGGGGTGGAAGTCATTTTCTTCACAGTAGCCTGCATGATGCTGTGCTTTAATATTTGTGACCAAAACAGTGCTGATAACACACCAGTGTTTTTACAGTTCCTGAGCAGTGCTTGCACAGCATCAAGGCCTTCTCTGTTTCTAGCTCTGCTGCCCCAGTGAGTAGGCTGGGATTAGGCAAGAGACTGGGAGAGGACAGCTGACCCAAACTGCTCAGAGACATTCCACACCATGTACATCATGCTCATCAATAAAGCAGGGAGTTTTTTGTCATAGCTGCTGCTTGAAGATGGGCTGGGCATTGCTCTGCTGGTGGGAGGTGATGAGTGATTGCCTTTGCATCAGTTAGGATTTTTTTTTCCCATTCACTTATTAAACTGCCTTTATCTTGACCCACAAGTGTTTCTCACTTTTGCCCTTCCAGTTCTCTCTCCCATCTCTCTCAGGGAAAGTGAGCAAGTAACTGGGTGGGGGCTGAGCTGCCACCAGCTGGCCTCAACCCAACCCAGCAACTCATCAACATCCAGCTCATTCTAGTTTATTGCTACCCATGTTTTTCTAAACAATCCTGATAGGAAACCTATGGCATCATTTGCAAAAGGGCTGAGCACTGTCCCCTGCCATGGAAGTCAGTGAGGTCTAGCCTTCAAGCATGTAAAAGATACTGCATGACTGTAGCTGGATTGCAGGGTTTCTGCTATCAGCAGCACATCTCTTGTCCGCATCTCCAAATCATCCACACTGAGATTTCACTCAGAGTATGCCAGGGTTGCTCTTTGCAGGGTCGTACACATGGAAAGCAGGGAGAGAAAGGTCAAAGGCAGCACCATGTGTAGCTGAGCCTCATGGGTCCGTCACTAGGACTTTTAGTGAGGCTTACAAAGTGGAAAGTGGAAGATGCCCTTGAGTGTATAGCATAAACATCGACTGTAACACTGGGTACTCAGAGAAATCATAGCACTGTAAGTGTTTCACTTATGAGGAGAGGATAACTTTAATCTTATTGTGGCTCAGTCCTATAAAATGGAGGTAATAATACCTCTTATTGCTTCCAAAGTTTAATTAACATTTGTGAAACATATAAATGTTAACCTGATGACAGGCATAAAGGAAATCTTCAGAGAAGAGCACAAATGTTGCACTGAATGGGACTTAGAGGAACAATTAACAGAAGATAAAATATTAAATGGGTACTCACTAAATTAGTTCAGTCTCTGTACCAAAAAAATGGAGTTACTGGGGAAAAAATGAATGCACTATTGTAAACTGACATCCTATCAGTAGGAATACATGTGTCCAAACATATGCAGGTAAGTTGAGGTCCCATGGGAAATATTTCTCCTGGCATTTCCTAGCTTGAGTGCTCAGTTTCACCATCTCAGTTCTTTGACCACAACTATTTGTGCATGTCTGACAAAATGAAAAAGATATGGGATCTCTCCAAAGCCTTCATTTATATTTTCAGTGAATATCTAATGCCCCATAATCTACCTGAAAGAAGACAGAAAGACTGCATCAGAAGCAACTATATATAGTCTCAGAAGCAATATATGAGGAACTATTTATCACTAGCTATCTTTTGGTTCATTTGTTCCTCTTGAAGTCCACTTCCTGTAAAAAGCAAGACCAATGTAATCCCAGTAAATATTACTAAAAATACTTATTAGAGTGGATATCTTTTATTGTCAGTATGGTCTAACAGGCAAAACTTCAAAGGTTCAACATTCTCCGTGAACATTAATTTACATAATTTATAGATGTGTTCTACATAGTGAGCAAAATACTTTACAATTGCAGTCATGATGTTCCCTGATTTTCAAAGGGTTTTTTTCTTGCTTTTTGAGTATAAATTCAGAGCTGAAGAGTTGTAATTTAAGATTCCCCTGGACCTACTTACACCCACTTGTTGAAGCGTCAGGGAGTTCTGATGGGTGGAACTCAGAGGCTGAGGAGCCAAAATATATTGCAATAATGTTAACTTACTGCAGGGAGGATTCACTGTATTTTTATTTGCTTTTCTTGCTGTGCTCCTCTCCTGTGACCAAGCAATATACAAGCCATATTTACTTAGTCTCTGTTTCACTCTGAGATCTGCACTGCCAGGCAAGAGGTCAAGAAGACCATATATGATATTCCAGTACCTGAAGGGAGCCTACAAGAAAGATGGAGAGGAACTTTTTACAGGAGCATGTAGTAACAGGACAAGGGAGAATGGGTTCAAACTTAAAGACAATAGGTTTAGATTAGATAGTAGGAAAAAATTCTTTACTGTGAGAGTGGTGGGGCAGTGGAACAAGTTTCCCAGAGAAACTGTGGATGCCTCAGCCCCTGGAAGTGTTTAAGGCCAGGTTGGATGGAGCTCTGAGCAGCCTCACCTGGTGGAAGGTGTCCCTGTCCATGGCAGGGGGGTTTGAACTAGATGAGCTTTGAAGTCCCCTTCCATCCCAGGCCATTCCATGATTCTATGATTGTATGATGCATTTGGACTTCCTGTGTGGGTCTGTATTGACATAACCAGCAAATGTGGGGAGTGGACACAGCTGAACCAAGTTATGTTGATGTCTATAAGTAGATTAGACCAGCTTCCACTCCCTCTAGTGCCAGATGGCCTTATGGAGACACTTCTGTGCACCACCTTACCTCGGGGAGCATGCAGAACACACCCAGCTGTCCCTGAACACCAGATGTGTGGCATGTAACAACAGCAGAATAATGTTCCTCTGGGCTAACACAGGCCAATTCTAGGTTCCTGCTTGCTGGCTCCTACAAGATAACCAGAAGCTGAACATCACTGGCATTTGGACAGTCTCAAAACACGGAGAGAACTTTGTTGCCTTCTATCACCATGAATCAAACTCTGGTCAGTATTTGATATACTCCAGCTGAAGAGCTGACCTGGTTAGAACTGAGGCAATAATCTATTCCTGAGGAAATCAGAACTATTTTTCTGTGTGTGTTGAAAGAAACCCATACTATGAACAAACAAATGTTATTTCTTATGTATAGAACTCTGCTTCTGCAAAGATCCTAATAAAATTGGCACTAATTATTTGGTCTTGGTCCTGTCTTCAACATTTAAGCACTCTAGCAGTAGTGGAATTACTTTTCACTATGGAAATTTTGGAGCACAAATGTCAAATATTACATCAGTTTGGATATTCAGCAGACACAACAGCTACAATTGTTTTAGGCAATTTTGACGAAATACCGTGCAAGGAAATTGGTCTGTAAATTGCCAGAATAAAATTTCCCAAACTTTCTGGAGCGCAAATAATCATTCTTCTTTCAAAGTATTAATAAGCCCCACAATGATGTGTTTTATAAAATATCAAAAATATGAAAGAGCAGTCCCTAAATATCATCTGCAGGTAATCATAATAGCTGTACTTCTAGTTGCATTCCAGCATTTAGTTTTTCTTTAAATTTAATGCAATGTGACAGTCCAGTCTATTCTAGAGCTGTCTTGTGTTTTCCTTCCAAGAAATCCAGTTTCTAAAAGAAAAAGGTCAAAGCAATTGAAAGACAAGAGAACTTGCACATTAGCCTTTCCATGATCAACATCCAAACCATAGCTAGGAACAAGTCTGTATCTCTGAGTAATTCTGGCATACTGAAAAGATAGCCAGGTGTTTTGCTGCTTATAGAATCTCCCTCAGTCTCACAGTTAATCAAAAAATAGGAAAGGAAAAACAAAAACCAACCTCACTTGCCAGAGACAATTCAAGATACCTAAATACTTTCAAATTATGATGCTAATTACCCAGATTAAGAAAAGGCTCATCTGCAGATTTAACAAAATTATTAGTAAATAACTTCACCATTTGTTCAGGATCATTTACAAACTCATTAGCCAGATACAAGAATAACATCTTCACTCTGGGCACAGGTCCAAAATGGTCATTAACAACAATATGAAATTGTTGCACAGAAAAAGATTTATCCTTAAAATATGTTATAATACTCAACTCTTACTTTTCAAATGCACATTTTGTATTGAACCCAAATGGCACTTACTTCAGACAAATGATCTTTCACATATGGTTCCTGTGTCACATGCAGTTCTCCTCAATGATGTATGCAATTCTTTTTCAGATTTTTTTTTAATTTAATTCTTGCCCTTTGTATGGCACGTGGGCTCAGGATATGAGAAGGCTGTTGATCAAAAGAGAATGCCACACATACCTCCATGTGCATGGACCAAGGCTTCCAGCATCTCCAAGGCTTGCCAAAGAGCCAAAGAGCTCAAATTTTGTAGGTTAAGCTCTGAGAAGGAGTCAGGCAAGGGCAATGGTCCGTTGTGAAGTAGAATCAAAGGAAACAGGAACTGAGCACATTACCTCTGGGTTTAAATCTCTTCAGCACAGCCTGCACTATTTATTCTTTATTATTTACAGGGAGATTAAATTTGCCTCTTTCTCTTTTGGACTACTGCTGAATTTGAACACATTTTGCAGAGTAAAAGTGAGTGTGAACCATTATAAATGAACTTCCTTGATATTCAAGAGAAGACTGTAGCAAGGAAAAAAATAAGCAACTCACACATAGTTGGTAAGTGCTTAAAGTCACACTATGCCACAGCAACAAAAAGCACTCATTTGGGTAACTTATGTCAGCATTTGATGAATAAATTGTAATAGTTCCATATAAACAAGCCATATTAAGGCAATATGTAAACATTTCTAAAGAAGGATGATTTGTTTAGATCCTCTAGACCTTCTCTGAGTCTGAATCTGGCTGCAACGTGTGATCATTTTGTGACAGTCAGCCTGTTGTGGTAGTAAGCTGTTGTTATATTATTATTGTTGGATGAAAAAATAGGCCTCATAATTTATGTCCTGAACTAGAGTAACAAAAAACCCCTAAAATGAAGCATTTATGTGAAAATAATTTCCCTAGAATGCTGTATACAGTTTCCTAAAAATGAAAGAATACGAAAATACGCTTGAAACTTTTCCTGAGAAGATAAGTGGTTTTCACCAGAAAGGCAGTGTAATTGTCTTCGACAAATTTCACCACAGCTTTAAATGAAACTTGAAAAATACAAAACAGTATATAAAAAGTGAAAGCTTGTGAAGGCCCAGGACTGGGTGACACAGTTTTATGTCACCCAACATAACACAAACCTGTATTTTATACTGTATTGAACCCTAAGAAGGAAGAAATTGTTTTTACAGAGAGAGTAATCAGACATTGGAATGGGCTGCCCAGGGAGGTGGTGGATTCACTATCAATGGAGGTTTTTAAGATGAGACTGGATATGGCACTTAGTGCCATGGTCTAGTAACCACAGCAGTGTTGGATCAAGGATTGGACTTGATGATCTTGGAGGTCTTTTCCAACCCTGTTGATTCTATGATTCTAATTATGTGCCTATTCAGCAGTTTACCTAGATAGCAGGAGGATCTTTTGATGGAAATGGAGGTAAAGTTTAAGGTCTGAGAGGTCCAACTTCATGGGTAGCTCACACCTAAGCAGAAATAAGAGGAGGAGTCTGAAAGTAGCACCTGATTTGGTTGTTCAAATAAGAGGAGGAGTCTGAAAGTAGCACCTGATTTGGTTGTTCAGGGTCAACAACTGTCTGAAACTCAGGCAGAGGAGGGGTTTCAGGCACTTGTTACCTGAATTCAAGTATGCTGGGGTATCTGCATAGTAGCTAGGGATGAAATTTGTATTTGTATTAGCAGAAGATCATCAGCAATTTAAATACATGCATTTTTACATAGATATTCTTATACATTCCTAACATATGTATAAGAAGTCCAATGTGGAATACAACTTACAAGATTAAAAGCCAATATAGAAGCTTACTTTAGAAATATTAAGTGTCCCACTCTGTCCACAAATTAATAAATATTTTTAAGTCACAAGACTGGAGGTAGATCCCAGGCCTAATGAATCAATCATAAACTCTATATGAATTCAAAATACTAATTATTTTTCTCTCAATTAGTAAGGAACATATTTTCCACAGATGAAGCAATTCACTCATCAGTCTCTGCAATTTTGGTTGCTGTCCTTCAGTTCACTAACGTTACTGTATGAAAAATTAGAAAATTGTTATAAGTTACTACTTTTGAGGAATTTTCTAAATTCCTGCACAGTCCTGCTCCTTGCACATCCCCTGATGACACAGGCTTAAAGTAGTATTCTTCTTTCTTCTTTTTTTTTAAGCATTTCTTCTGCACTGTGTTTTCAAACGAAAGTGCTTTTCCTAAGGTGAAATGGAGCTTTGTTATTGGTTTCAACCAGTTTCATGAGAAGTGATGGAAAGATTTCTTCTTGCAAACATACTCATGGGCTTTAGATCAGAGTGTAGATAGCTTTTAGTTTCAAAACCTGAATTATATTGATTCTTCAAAATAAAAATTGTAAATTAGCTTGGGATCCAAAATAAATCACCCCAGTGAGCAAGCACAAGTCTGCCTTATCAACACTGCAAGAGCTGTAGTCCTAATCCAACACTACACTACAGGGTGTCTGTAATTACCTGATGACTGTATTCAGATTTAAGTGTTTTACTCACGATATTCCAGTCAACTACTAGAGCATAAACTAAAAGTTGAGTTGAGTCTCTTTGATATCTGAGCCCTTCTTTAAAGCAACAAATGGCTACTGCAGCTGGTATTCCAGCATTTTTGTTAATCCCTAAATAAAGATACTGCCTCCACATCAGCCAAACACACACATCAAGTAGACGTCAACTCAAGTCATCAGACCAATCAAAGTAATTCAGATTTCTAAATCTGTTCCATAATTTTTGTTCTACAATGACTAATTTTTGTGGCTTTAATCCTCCATTCCTTGCTGAGGCAAGATTGTACCCGACAGGTTTCCAACGCTTTCTAAGTCGGTACACTATGGTCCTTTTTGAAGCCATAGACCCTCTGAAAATACCACGTAGTATAATCATTTCTTTGGACATCCCTACATCCAACAGACTGCAGTATCTCTAATTGCAAAGGCAAAATTGTGTGCATCTCCTCTTTGCATTAGGAAAGACCCTCTGGTGTCTCCACTACTTTGTTCATCCCCAGAACAAACCAGTGCACATTGCACTAGCCCTGCTTCATCAACACTTATGTTAATACTCCAAACTGGATCATACACACTTATCACTGTCTTCAATAGCCTAAAAACGGGTAGCTTTGCAGAAAATCAAAATGCACCTTTCGTGAAAACAGAAGTCTGGAAATGATCACTTATTTCTGGCAACATCCAGAACTAGAAAAATAAAAGATGACTGGCCTGTATATCCCTAATCCCACAAATATATACACACACATTCTCCAGTGTGTGTGTACTGCATGCAGTCCCGTTGAATCCAACAGGACTACTCCTGGCCCTTCATTCAGCACCAGGGTGAACTTTGCACATCCTGCCTTCCTCTTCCCAGCCGACAGATACGCGCCCACCGCTTCAGGAATCCACGGTTGGCGTGTCGCGGTGTGAGGCTGGAGGGGCCACACCCACGAGGAAACCCCCGGGTGCCTGCCACGAGTGTGGGGAGGGAGAGCACCATTCTCCCTCCCGAGCTCCCCAGTCACTGGCGGGTGCCCTGTGAGTCCCGTCCCGAGCTGCTCCCCACGGGCAGCCCCTGCTGCCCACGGCCCCGCAACCCGGGAACCCCGCGGTCCCGCGGGACGCGGCGGGACGGGGTCCGAACCCCCCCAGCCCATCCACCGGCGGGACCCCGAGGCCCGCCCTCGCCGCCCCGGCCGCAGCGGCCCCTTCCCCGGGCGGAGGGAGGGAGGCGGGGCCGAGCCGGGCCTCGCGGGGCTGGCGGCGAGAGCGCGGTGCCGCCGGCGGCCGAGCAGCGACGGCGAGCGGAGCGGCAGCGGCCGGGGGCTGCGCAGCGGGGCCGCGCCCGGCACCCGGCAATGGCCCGGCAGTAGCAGGGAGCGCTCCGCCGCCCGCCGCTCCCGGCGGCAGCCCCCGCCGCGCCCCGTCCGTCTATGAGACCCCGCCCCGGCGCCAAGATGAAAGGTAGGGACGGGAGCGGGCGCCCGCTCCGCGCCGCACACGTGCGCCGCGGGCACGCGCACCGGGCACCGGCCGGGAGGAACGGGCAGCGTCGGATAGTGTGCGGGCGGGGAACAGGCGGCGGGCAGGACCTGTAGGTGCGGGCAGGATCAGTGGGGTGCGGGCAGGATCAGTGGAGTGCGGGCAGGATCAGTGGGTCGTGCGGGGAGGACAGGTGGTGGGCAGCGTGCGGACAGGGCAGCACGCGGACAGTCTGCAGCAGGGCAGCAAGGGGGGATTTCGGGCAGGGTGCAGGCAGGGCGGTCAGTGGGGAGGGTGCCAGCGGCGTAAGCCGCCCGTAGGAAGGGTGCTGGCAAGACACCGTCAGGCAGGTGGCGGGCAGGGCATGCCGGCTGTGGGCAGGGCGCCGGCAGAGCACGGGCAGCTGGTGCCGGGAGGGGCAGAGCGCGGGTCTCACCGCGCCCCCGGGTCATGCGTGGGGCCGGCCCGGCAGCGGCGAGCCCAGGCCCCGCGCACCGAGGGCTGCGCTGCCGCCGCGGCTCGGTTTGTGTCGGTCGGTGCCGGCCCGGGAGAGGGTGTCCGTGTGCGTGTCCGTGTGCGTGTGTCCCGTCATGAGTGCTCTCCCCAGCACGTTTTATCTCGGCACCCAGCTTTTATCTTCCCCCTCGCCGGCGTCCCGAGAAGAAGACTTGGGTTTCTCCCTGGCTTATTTGTTTATTTTTTGCCAGCGTTTCGCGATGTTCTTGGTGTACCTTCTAAACATCTGGCAGTGATTAGGTGCCAGTAGAGGTTTAACTGGCTTGTGAAATGTATTTGGCATATTTCTCCTCAACATCCACCGACTGGAAAATTTTTGATCTTTACTTTGCATCTGTTCAAACTGAAACTTTGTTTCTTTTCTTTTTCCTCTCTTTTCCTCCCTTCCCTCTCCTTTTGTTTTAAATGGGGGAAACATGCCAGTTCTAGTAGTTGACTACATCCTACAAAGTTGTGACAGAAGTATTACCTACTTTAAAATGAAATAAAGAAGCAGATTGCCAAATTGCTACACTGTTACCTAGTAAAAATGTATTGGGGGGGTTGCAAGAAAGCTTTCTGTTTATGAAAATTGATAGCCTTACAGCAAAAGGCATAGACTTTACACACTGAGGAGTACTTACAATGAAAACATCAAAGGAAATTATGGAAAGTTTAGGAGTTTGTGAGACTCGAATCTAGTTTTTCTTCAGATGCAAAAATAAACTTGAAGGATGGAAGGAAAGAAACCATGCATATAAGAAAATTATTTTTGGGCACCAGTGTGCCTGTTCTTGGATTGCAGAGTTTTATTCCAGATGCCAGGAGGCCAGTAAACATCATGATAGTTACACTGAATTTCCAGACTTTGGGACACCAAATGATGTGATTATTTATTCACTTGCCAGAGTAGCTGCCTGAAGGGAGGAAAAACTTTTTGGGAGCATTTATTTTGCAAGCCCACACACACTATTAAGTTACTTCTGACACTGTGGCATGGTGTGTCTCCAGGGCCATGCAACATATTAAAAATAATGTATTTACAATGTTCTTTATTTATAGGGTGCTTGTGCCAAAAAATTTGTCATGAGCTTGCCATTATCAGCGTAAGTGTAATGGCAGGAACAAACCAAAACAATGAGGATCCAGTGATACAAACCAGTGAAACCCTTACGCTCCACTCTTTGGGGTTTTGGGGAGAGGCAGGATGCAAAGGACCAAGGGTGGCAATAACATATAATGCAACTTGAGTCTCCTTCCGTTCTGCCTCCATTGCTTTTTGCAAAGCGGAGAAATGGCATTTGCAGGGAAGATGTTTTTCCTGCTGGGAACACTTGCTGGTGCCCCACACTCTATTGAGAGGGAGTGCTAGTCCTTACCATTTGGTTTTCCTAAGAGTGATCACAGCTATCTTATTTCTTTCCCCCACAGAGTTACAGAAATCAGTAATAAAACATGCAAAGAATACTTAAATGACTGTGCTAATAACAAGAGAAAAGAGAAGCTTCAAACATATCATCACATCAAGTGCCATTGCCACCGTTATGGAAGTCAGAGAGCCAAACCAAATCTTGACTTGGTGATTTCCTTTTCAGGGTACAGATTTGGCTTTTCATATTTTCTCTTTACACTTGATGGTGGCGATAATTGTACGACTGTAGAACTTGGTGTAGTTACACGTTTTTCTCAGTAACAACAAAATGATCTGTTGATTGCAGCTGTCTCTGTATCTACCCTCTCTGGAGAATGGAGGAATATCTAAATAATTACATCACTAAATATCTGTAAGGAATAAATTATATTTCCCATTGCTGGTATTCGTAATGTGTTATGTTTTAAATCAGTAAAACAAATTACGTATAATATGCTGGCAGTTTCATTTCCAGCAAGCAACACTGAGCTCACAAACTTTGTGATATTTTTTTACTAATAATTCATGTGGTTTATATAGGGACTTGACTGCTTTAGGGTCAGATTTATCTTTATCAAATGATACTTCTAAGTTGTAGTTATTTATTGGAGTATGAAGGAGTATTTGTTGCCTGGGAAACAAATGAAAGCAGCTTCCTCATAGTCAAACACCACCATATGTTTGAAAACATTGGCCCTAATTTAATACAGGGACAAGCATTGTTAAAACTGAGAACTTCTTCCCATATATCTGTGATATATTTTGTAATTACTACTTTAAACTCTCTCTGTAATCACTGCTGTCATGGCAGTGCTGGTAATAAGTATTTTCAACTGAAATGTGGATACTGTTTGCATAATGACTTAATACTAATGCCCAAAATTGAGCAATGACAAAGTCAAGGTGGTCATTTTGGGACTGTTGCTCCAGGATGACAGAGAAGCTCTTAATATTGATACCCAAAGTAGCTTAAATGCTTCTTTCCACTACTCCTCCACCTCTGCTGCTTCCTCTACCTCCTCCTCCATCTCCTGCTTCTTCTCCTCCTCCTTCTTCTCTTCCTCTGCCAACCTAAGCACCTTGCTATGTACTCCTTGTATAATGATGGTACTGGAGGACAAATTATTTGGGATCCTGTACTTGAGAACTGGAATGTGACTGAATACCCTGTCCTGTGCAGTTCTCTCATTTGATAAGAAAGATGCACAGGGAGAAACAGGTTTGTCCTTGGTAGTGTTCCACTGAAATCAGTGGAGCCTGTACTGCCTCAGGAATGGCCTAGCCTGAAAGCCCAGCTTTCTTAGCCTCAACCAGTTTACTTTAAGGGCAGCTTAATGTGCTTACTGCACAGTTTTCAGTAGATACAGCACATTGACCTTTCACAGGGTATGCCAGTTCAGTTTACCCCAAGCTGGCCTTATACAGTGAACGCTTTATCAGACAATTAATGAGATATCAGCCTGTATTGCTAAAATTGTCCCTTCTGTGTCTTATCTTGGAGCCTGGATGTAATCTACAGGTAAAGCCTACATTTTCTCTTTCTTTCTCTCTCTCATCTTTGTGTGCACCAAATCAAACAAACAATAATCTGCAAATAGGTCTTTCCTGGGTAGAAACTTCAAATATTAATTTTAAAAAAATCCAGTCCAGAGCATTTTACAACAGCCAGAAAGCATCTGAAAACCAAGGATTAGAAGTGGAGTGATCCAGTAACCTTTACTTAGTCCAGTTATAACAGAGCTTATATGAATATAGTGACATAAACATGAAACATATGCAGGAGGTCTGAGTGGTGTGTGTTGGACATGTCACAGGACCCTAACACAGAAGTTCAAAGGCATGAGCAATTATAATAAATGTGTGATACAACACAGAACAAATCCTGAGCAATGCTACTATACAGTCAGTGTGTGTGCTGAACCGGTTGGTAGCACAAAGGATTTTTAACATATGGATGAGAAAGATGCAAACATGCATCGAAGGATATTCTTGATAGTGATATAGAGGAAAACAGAGTGTTAGAAGCTATGAAATTACAAGAGAAATCTGTTATTGCACAGATAGAAATATTACTGTACATCTGCAAAGGATATTGAGCAGAATTAACATATAAGCTATTTATGACAGGAGTATTTTCAGTAAGAAGTTGTAATTGTTCATCTTTGCTTTCAATCTTCTACTTTTCCCAGCCATGGAGGACAAAGAATAGCATGGGCAAACCTATCCCTGTGAAGAAGGGAGTTGTCTAAAATCTCCTGTGGCTCTTTCTTCTCCTGCTTTGGATAACATAAATTTATTTTAGACTGATTTCACTACAGTTGAGGGCTGAACAGAGCCCCTTTTTTGTCACAACCACTAAAAAGTTTGCTTAGATTCGCAAAGACCGTTGTGCCCAGAGCTTGACACTTTTGCCTGCTAGGATAAGGAGGGAAAGGTAATCTTTCAGAGAGAGAGCTGATCAGGCTTTGCAGAGATAAAAGAATAAAATAAAGAGAGCTGGAAGAAATGTCAAGGATGAAAGCAGTTCAGTACTGCAAAGGATGCATGTCCAGTTATCTTCAGCTTCACAAAACGTTCCTTATCCTGAGGTTCTGCGTGCCAGAACAGAGAATCTCTCCTTCCAGCCCTCCCCCTTGGAAAGCAAAATAAAGACACTTTTTACAAGGCACTGAAAGTGAACCCGATCCTCCTCATAATGTGAGTGTGGTCTGTATGAGTGAGGGAGCAACCTAAGATGAATTGTCTTTGGAGTTTGACTGCTTCCACCTAAAACTGCAATCCCTTTTGGTGCATAAATTTGAGGTGAAGACTGGGACGTCGCTGGGGAACAAAGTGAATGAGTTATGGGAGGTAATAGAGACGTGTTGTTAGGAATGTGTATGCCATTTTAATGCTGCTGTTAATTGCCTCCTCTGACATACAGACAGGGAGGCATGATTTTTCAGTGCACTAATGAGAACAGATCTGTTTGCTCTTAAATCATTATGCTGAAATATGATATGATTTAAACTTTTAACTTCTAAGGTTGACCCTCCACACCATGCAGCTGCTTCTGACCCCAGTACTGTAATGATGCTGTGTGGCACATACAGGCTAACAAATTTCGTTCAAGAAATACCCTTATTTACTGGCTTCATTTTGTGCCTTAAAAGCAAAACCAGAGCCATTGTTGTTACACCTCTGAATTTCATAATCTGTGGGTTTTGTGTATTCTTAAAGTGAGCACTTGCATTTTTTGGGCACAGCAGTAGGGGAGAAGGTTGAGACCAGGGTACTAAAATGCACCCATTTGTCATGATTCTTTGTTTTGTTTGTTTTATGCATGTGTTAGGTGATGAGAGACACAATCCAAGTTTTGCTTTATGCATGTGTTAGGTGATGAGAGACACAATCTGAGTCTTAGGATATGTACAAAGAGAGGATATCTGCTCTAGGACCTTACCTTTTTCAGTCTGTATACTGAAATCAGATAAATTCTCAGATCAGCAGTCTGAAGGACAGAGCTGGGAAAAAGCCTCAGCCTTGTCAGAATCCAAGCTCAAACAGCATCCCAAAGGATGCTATGGGATGCAGGGAGATGAGATCTCTTCCAGGACTGCCTCAGCTGAACCTCTACCATGGCTGCCCTAAAGACCACATACTTGGCAAATGTAGAATCCATGTAATCCCTGTCCAAAGAGCTTACTGCGTGACAAGTCAGACAAAGGAAGGGATGGATGATATGAACACAACACAGACGGCAACAACTGTGACATTGTGAGTGTGACATGTCAGCTGGAGACCTTGTCAATAGGGAAGTGTTTGAAGTGTGGGGTAGGATTTTATGAGGGAGAGCTTATCAAAACAGAGGCAGAGAGAGAAGAGCCTAAAAGGAAAAAGTAGTGGAGAAAGGCAGAAGAGGACTAGTGAAATGGAGCATCTGTGAAGAGAGGGAAATGACCAGCCCGTTAGCACAAGCAGGAGACTGTCCAGAATAAAAGCTAAGAAAATCAATGGAAACCAATTAGACTGATGAAGTCATCAACATCTGAAGGCCACAGCTGTTTGCTGTGCTTCTGCTGGCTCTGTTTCACCTCTAGGTCAGCACTTTGAATGTAGACCCAGTTAATAGTGACCAGAAATGCATATAAATCTGGTGGCTGCTCAAAAAGCTTTTGAAATGTGATATGAGAACGATATTGGTGTTTGGTGTTCTCATCTGTCTGAACAGTTGTTAACATTATAGAAACCTCACAAGTGGATGAGTTTCTCCTTTTCACCAAAAGAGTGCTGAGATGGAGAGAGCGGGCAGGAGTAGCTTTTTGACACTGACTCCTCATGAAGGAGATGCACTTGTTACACAGTTCTGAGCAGAGTTCTTCATCCATGCTGATTTATGGGTCAAAGAGAGAAATATCATGATTTTCAGCTAATGGGCACAGCTTCTTTCCAAATGGTACAAGTAAAAATCTGTTCTTGCTAATAATACAATGATTTTTACAGAGCTGCAAAAAAAAGAGTTATATCTGGAATATAACTCTATAGTTCCCCTTAAATCAGTAGGAAAGGCAGGGCCCTAACCGTTAAAACCCTTTGAGAGGGAAATTTATTTTAAAGGAAACTCTTACAACTGGATGTCATTTTTACTACAAATTAATCTTGTAGTTCTGAGTTCCCAGCCTGGTACTTAGGGGTAGGTTCTAATATATTGTAGTTCAAGTTTTCAGGGGGTTATAAAGGAACTTCTAAAACCTGAGCTGAAACTTAGGCATGACAATTTTCAGCCCAGATGCCTCATTCTCTCCTGGAATAGATTTCCCCAGATTTTTAAATGCAATGTAGAATGTTGGCATCTTTTCTTTATTTAAGACTTCAAACAGTCTTTAAACAAGGACTTTGTATTTATGTTTACGGCACACAGTTGTTCTAGAAATTATTGGATGCCATGTGTCAGCAGCCACCATACAACCCAGCACCTCTAATGGTTCTGAGGTCTTGTTTGCTTTGTTAGTTAGTTGGGTTTAAATGGCTGAACAGGGTGTACTGTTAAAAGGTGACAGCTGGACATGTACATTAGCAGCTTTCTCTAACACCTTCTGTATGCCAACGACACCCACAAAAGGAAGGGGATAAAATGAAAACAACTTCCCTAAAATCACCTTGCACCAGAGGCTCCTCAGATCTGGTGCTGTTCCAGCAACAGGATCAAGTGGTGCTATGGTTATAGACCCTATATAGTCTCAGGGGCAGATTTAGCATCCTTCTTGGCTCCAGGCCAACTCTTTCTTACTTGACCTCAGCGTGACTCATAAGTGGTCCATGATTAATTTATTTAAGATTTAAGAACAAGAATGAGAAATTAAACAGTTCTACTCCACAGATTTTTGCTTTGCCTCTAGCAAATTAATCAAATGAGGGTCTAATTTGTTTTAGATTAAATGAATTCCCTCTGTTCGCTGTGTTAATCCCCAGCTGAACTGCCTTTTTGTAATTCCCACTCCCTTGAAGCATTGTACTGTATCTTATTTAACTCTACAACTGTATTTATTAGAGGTGGTGTAGTAATAACTTCTGACTGCAGGGCAAGTGGAATTTGGCGTTGGTATTTGGTGGGGCATAGCTGTTGCCAAAATACCTCAAAGCTTTTTTTTTTTTTTGACCAGTACTCTTGCTGTGCACTGACTCCCAAGATACCTGATGTATTGCTGCTCAGCTACAATGAGACACTCATTTGTAGCATTCTGCTGTAATCTCCCCATGACAATCTGTTGTAGCATCCAAGGAGACTCTTGTAAACCTGATGAAACAGGAGATCTCTGGTGGTCCTTCCCCTACACAGTTAAATACAATTGGTTGCTCACATATGTTTCTGTTCTGCCCAAAGTTCACCTTTTTTATGGACCTTCCTTCTGCCAGAGTTCTGTAGAAGTCGATGGAATAATAAACCAGCTTTTCATGTTTCTTTGTCTTTCTTATTCTGGATTCCCTTTTTTTTTTGAGTCACAGCTGAGACCTCGATAGAGCATCTTATAACTAAATTATGGTTTGTCTTCCCAGCACTAAAGAGTTAATTCTTCTGTCTGGGACATAACAAGAGATTCTGTTTTATTGTCTGCTTCAAGGAGGAGTCTGGCCTTTATATTTTTCACCCATGAAAATAAGCCTTGCTTGTGTATTAATGTATATGTATGTAACAGAAATACTTGCATTCATTCCAGTCATTCTCTTTGTAACTGAGAAGGGCTGGATTTAAACTAAAGAAAAATACTTCTAACTTAAAGTTTTCACAATGTCAAACAAACTCCTCCTGCACCAGTTTCAAACTCAATCAAGTATGGGCACCACTGATGTGAAAACAAAATTTCCTTTTCTAAGATCAGCCAGTGGTGCTCAAAACTCATGAATTTCTGCCACATCGATTTCTGATACTGCTTTTAAAAGTGTAAGTTATTAAAACGTGCTGGAGGTTTTCTCACTATTTGCTTTCCTACTTGGTGTGTATTTTCTTAACCTCTGTAATTCATAACAGATCATGTTTTCATAGTTTTCTCTAGAAAAGCTGTTGCCTTTTCAATGAAAACTTAGGTTCTTTTGTATTTTCCCAATGCAAAGATATCAGGAAGCTTTGAGATTTTTGTAGAATTTGTGACAAAACTTTAATATTTCCAGCAGTGGAACAGAGGGCCAAATTTCTCCTGCCTCTAGTGAGAGCTATAGTGCCCAAAAGGCATGAGAGGAGGAGGCTGGGTACAGGGCTTTGCCTGGGGACTTAAATTTATAGACTTGTTTGTCAACTTCATTTTTAATATTTCAAATACAGATTTCTTCTGTAGTAGGACTTTCAACCCATCTTAGTGTCTTTTTCCAAAATGCTGTTCATTTCTGAATGTTTAATCTAAGGTTGCTTTATTAATTTCTTCCTTCTTTATTTTTCTTAAATTTGTTACATTACAGTTAATATTGTGAAATGTATTTGCACATGATTTGAGCAAAGTGCCTAGTGGCAGTTGTGACTGAAAGACCGCTGAGCTTTGTCTATTAAATAATTTTCATAGACTTGCCCTAAAATACATTGCTGCCCCTTGCAAGACCAACTCACAGGGACTGAAAAATGTCTTATGTGATGTTCGAGATTTTAGTGAGCAGGGAGCTGGGTCACTAATTGACAAAACTGTCCTTGCCCATCTCCACTTCTTTGTTTCAAACACCACAAGTGCCCTTCAAAATTAGGAGATTAATAAATAAAGTATCCAAAGCTTAAGAAAAAACTCCATCCCTAGCAAGAACAACATGCAGTGCTGCGAATACTGAAAAGCATATATTTTTATTTTAAAACTGCGTATAGAAATATCTAAAATATATGTATATAAAAATATATATGTTGCAAATATTGAAAAGGCCAAAGAAACAACAATGTGATTATAAAAGCGTGACCAGAGGTCAATGCAATTGGGCAAAGCATGAAAAACAGGACAACTAGGGAAGAGGTTGGCAGCCTGGGAGGAAGGTCTTGGAGATGTGGAGTGGGATGAAGCCACAGGATTTAAAGATGGCCTGACTGTATACATCAATATGAATTAGATAAGCCAGGTTACACTCCTGAGAAACAAAGGAGGCAATTGTGTTACAGCCTGATAGCAGGAGAGGGCAGGAAGCTAAGGGCTCTGGAGCAGATATTTTGTGCAGCATTTTATCTTTTGTACAAGAGGGAAAGATTTTTCCTGAGTAGCTCACTGCTAGGATGAGGAATTTGGTTGTTGATGGTTTATTAGTATTTGTCGTGTTTTGTTGGGTGACCTTGTCTTTAGATAACATTCAGTACAATTGTGAGAGTTTGTTTGGTTTGGTTTTTTTAAAGGTTTCTTTCTGCCTTCAAAACGAGCATGTGTTTGTTTTGCCTGAGAAGCATCCACTGGCTCTTCCACTTCTTAAATGTTCATCTGAATTGGAGGTGTAGCTTAAGATGTGGACAGGAGCACCGCTGGCAGTAAGCAAAATGTGTTACTGGTGAAGAATATTTTTTTAGCTGTTCTGTCAATAGTGTCGTCTGAGTAAAGGATGATGTTCTGCAAAATGATGTATTTCATGGACTCCTCTACTGCTTCAGGCAAAGTCTCCCTCAGACTTCTGTGTGTGGCACCTTGCAGGTCAGAAGGAGGAACAAGTCAGTTTTCCTGCTGGACATGCACTCAAATCATTTAGGCTTTGTTGAGCCTGACTGCAGACTGAATCTTTACCTTTGAATTCATATCCCCAGGGCTCTGCGGTGGCCCAAGTGAGCTGTGGCAGCAGTTAGCACAGTTTCATGATGCAGAGGAGTCTGATCATGTACACTAAGTCTGTGGACAAAAAAGGTCTAACTGAGCACAGACTTCTCACTCCATCACATCTGTTGGTCTGCATTTAGCTTGCTTTTCCACCGCCGGTCATTAAGTGTTCCCTTCTGGTGAACCCCTTGACTGGCCCTTGAGCTTCTGTTTCCCTTGCTCCCCTCAAGTCAGGGAAAGGCCTGGATGGAAAGGTTGCAAGCTTCCTCAGCATCCTGTGCTGGAATGGTGGCACAAGGTGACCAGCAGCTGCTGAAGCACCTGGGGGTGCTGAATCAGCCTCCCTGCCAGTGCAGTGCAAACAAAAGCCCAGAAGAAGTTGGGGTTTGGACAGCAGGGATTGCCATGAGATGCCAGCAGCGTTTTTCACAGCATGGAGGCAAGGCTTGCCTGCATGTTTGTGCTGGGAATCACAGCAGAGACAAGTGTTTCTTCAGCATGGCAGTGGCCTAAGAACCACCGGCTGCTACTTGGGAAGCCATGTCCTAGGTCCTGTTTAAAGAGAGTCACATGGAGGCTTCTCCCAGTGTAAAAATGGTGTGTGTCGGAGAGGGAATGGATCTACTCTGCTCCCTCTGGGCAATAGGGAAATGGGAGAAGAGCAGCCTGGGTTGTGCTGCCCTCCCTGGCAGTTGGTTGCTTGGTGCAGAGGCTCTGCTGATGATAATGCAGAGCTTTTGCCTTTCCTGTTGGTAGAAGGAAGCTGAACACACGAACACAAACATATCCTTTTTTTTTTTTTAAAGAAGTCGAGGGTGTATTTCTTTTGCTGATGCCAGCCTTTTCCTTTGCTGCTGGAATGGAGAGGATAGAAGGAAGAGGAGAGAAATGAAGCTTCTGACAAAATAAAATCATGATTATTAGCATATTACTGCTTGCTAACATAAAGATGAGATCAAAAGGCTTAATGAAGTCAATCATAGAATATCCTGAGTTGGAAGGGACCCACAAGGATCATCAAGTGCAACTCCTGGCCCTGCACAGGGCAGCCCCCAGAATCACGTCATGTACCTGAGAGCATTGTCCAAATGCTTCTTGAATTCAGGTGGGCTTGGTGCTGCGACCACTTCCCTGGGGAGCCTGATATTTTCCTAATATCCAGCCTGCTGTGACACAGCTTCATGTCGTCCCCTTGCGTCCTGTCACTGGTCACCACAGAGAAGAGATCAGTGCCTGCCCCTCCTCTTCCCCTAATGGGGAAGCTGTGGGCTGCGATGAGGTCTCCACCCTTTCTCCCTTTCTCCAGGCTGAACAGACCAAGTGACCTGAGCCACTCCTCATATGGCTTCCCCTCTAGACCCTTCAAAATCATCACCATCTTGGTTTTTATTTTTCTCATCTGTTTGAGTTTATCAGTTCTGTTTCCTATTTTTTATTGGATCTTGCATCTTCAAGTCAAGCTAGTGCCCATAGGAAGTGGTGGATGGATGGACAACCATCCCCTCTGACTCCTCTCTCATTACTTGGCATGGCTATGTGTGGCACCTTGTGTAAAAGGCCAAACTGGTGCATGTGTAGCCTGAGCCCAATGCCTGCACAGCCCGGGCAGCTGGCTGGAGTGAGTGCTGTGATCTGGGTGAGCCTGCCCAAGCAGCATGCTGGTGACAATTGTGGCTGTCATTGTGATGAGGGACATTTCTACTCTGCTCTGTACTTAATTGGCCAAGCAGGCCTCACGGTAGCTGTCTGGTGATAAATCTGCACAATTTGTAATCTGGAGTTCTGCTGGGGGTTCTGGTTAGGGGAAGGGCTCTGAACTGCCTTCTCTACTTGAAGACAGAGGTGGGAATATGAGCAACAGAGAGGAAGATCAGTGACATGCCTAACAAATCAATTAAAGTTACATTAATTCATGAACATTTAAGTGTAAAAACTTCTTCCCATCTTTTTCCAGTGGTAGTAGTAATAATCTGCTGCTGTGTCTTTCTTTCTCCAGACGATTTTGCAGAGGAGGAGGAGGTGCAGTCCTTCGGCTACAAGAGGTTTGGTAAGTGGCAGCAGGTCTTTCATCTTGCTATCGCGTAGTGCTTAGGGTGAATCAAACACCTGCTATGAAAATCTTCCTTCCTGGCAGCATCAAAACATACAGGTACAGTCCCATCATCTACTTTAATCCAATATCTTCCCAAAGGAAAGTGTGATTTTTAGACTTGATTTATTTTCTTGGCAAACATAAGGCTTCAGAAATAACGGTGATCAGAAGCAAGCATGGTTTGTTTCATTATTTGATCATTAGCATAATGAAACTGAAGCCCACACCTGATCAAAAATGAATGTGCATGCTGTAAAAGTGGGTCAATGCCTCTTACATGTCCTCTGCCCAGCTGGGCACTGCTTCACCCCACACATGGATGTGCAGCAGGTTTATAGGTGTTCCCAAGAGTGGTTGCATGGGACCTTCTGTAGACTTGCAGAAGTTGTACCGCCAGCTGGGCCAGGACATACGCTGTGGACTCCTCTCAAAAGAAAAGTATATGGTATGGATGCATTCTGATGTCAAAAAATATTAGAATGAGCTTGGTTACTTATTTCCTTTTTCTCCTTTCCTTTTTTTTTGACGTTTGTTTACCCCAAATGGCTTTCTCATGTGAGGAAGGCAGTGCCACGCATCTGTGCGCAGCAGGTCAGCAGCTTTCAAGGCCCCTCTTTTCAAGGCTCTTGTGATCTCTTTCTCTCAGGAAAACGTTTCAGTCTCTGCAGTCAACAGCTTCACCCAGGGCAGGCTGATGCCTGTCCCTGTGACAAGGGGAAGGTGACATGGTGGCCTCTGAGCTCCCACAATGCCAGCTCTATCTTGGAGCAGCCAGAGAGGCTCATCATCCAAGCTGCTAGCTGCCTTTTCAACTGTAAGCTATCAGGATAATAGTTCACCTTATTTTTTATCTCCTGGGAAAGTGGCTGCAGCAAGAGTCACTTTCAATGACCCCACTTGGCAAGCAGATGGGAAAGGCAGGCTGAAAATAAAAAATGAAAAATAAGTCAACAATTCCTTACATCCCAAAAGGAGCAGGGGGAGGCAGCATGAGGAGATGTGGCATTTGGGAGGTGGGAATCACATTCGCATGACCTTTTCTACCCCCTGAACTACTCCACTGCACCCTGCTGTTGAGCTTTATTTTGGATAGATCAGCCAACCACAGAGCCAGCATCTGTGGCTTGGAAAGTCCTGCCATAAGGCTGCGCACAGGGTTTTTTCCTACTTTTTTTTTGTTGTTGTTGTTCTGGATTAAGCCCCGTAATAGCAAAAAAGAAAAAAACCTTGAGAAATAGGAAGAGATGTTAACTGTTTATTTCTGTCACCTCCAGATGAGTAAAAAAAATTAAGATCATTAACAACTATAGAAATAGTTTCCCTCTGTGTTGTCCTCTACCTAGCTATCCCTGGTGAGCATGCTCTTGCAGTGGACAGTGAAAGGATTTAGCAAGGAGCAGGTACTCCATTATCCTTACTATCCCAATAACAAGTGCACTGTTGTGGCATGGTGGGATTTTTGCATATTAGCTGGCTTTCATTTCTTTCTTCCTCACGGATATTGTGATGCTACAGAAGTGAGTTATTTCTCCCCTTAGAAATGCAAGAGCATTTCCAGAAATGCGTGTGCTCTTGCACTTGGTGGGGCAGTGTGGAGGGCGCAGAGAGCCAGCAGCCTGGCAGCAGTGGGAGGAGATTTCACCACAAGAGGAGCAGTCAGGATAGTTCCACCCTTAGCTGCCATATTCTTCATGAAAACGATGTCGCTGTTGTCAGGGAGGTGTCCCAAATGTCTGCAGTACAGAAGAAGGGCCTCGACCAAAGGGAGAATGGGATCATGAAGCCATAGGATTGGCACTGGTGAGAGTTGTGTAATTCAATAGTGTTCCAATTCAAGAAGTCTTCTGTCCATACTATTTTGGAGCCTGAACTTCTTCCAATACCCCCTTCCTTATCTTTCCCAGCATCATGGGGCAGCAGAGGGAGAAGCTAGGCTGACCTGGTTTCCATACGTACCTGCACCAGCATCCTGGTGTTCATGCTTTTTTGTCCCCTAAAGGGGTTATTTCCCCTTCTTCTGAAAACCTGACTCTGTGTTCCCATTTCTAACATCCCTGATGCATTTCCAGGCAGTCTCTGAGCAACCTCTGAAGTGAGTGGGACTCACGTGCCTTCAACAGTGCTGGCTGCTCCACCTGGCACTGGGGTCCTCCATGCAGGAAGGTGACCTGCACATCTTTTAAAGACTCCAAATTCAGTGGGCAGCTGAGTCAGCATTTCCAGTGAAGTACCAGGGTTTGTTCTTGGGGCCAGAATACAGCAGAGTAGTTTGAGCTCCTACCTGACCAGTAGAAAATGTTATTCCTCCTGTCACAGTTGTGTTCTGTTCCCTCTTGGCCCTGTGTCCTCACTGATAAAAGGCAGCAATATGGAGGAACCCCAAGGCAAGGACCAAGTTTTATTATACAAACGTCGATAAAAGGTCATTTTAAAGGAGTCCTGTTCTGTCTGGTTGCTGGCATTGTAGAAATTTCAGTTTTGTTCCTGTACAGCCTGCTGGTGTGGGCAGCGATGAGAACAGCAGCGGGGTTTTTGTTTCAGGAGCCACAGTGTAAGAGCAGTTGTGTTAATATATTGTGACTGGAGCAGTCCTTGAACATGCCATTGACATGAGACATGGTAGGAGGGCCATGACTCAAGTACCTTTGATTCCGTCGTTTGGAAGTGGGAGCCCATGTTTGGAGCAAAACGTGCTCTGAAGGGGAGAAGGCTGAAGCACAACTGTTTTGTGAAAAACATGGCTAGCAGTGAGTCACTACTGGCAGCTGGGAACATGTGTTGGTCAGCATTTGGCAGGCAAAGCCTTGACCAAACTGCTTTCCTAGAGTTCAGCTGAAAAGTTTATTATTAGCTGCCTTGTTGCTGGAGCCTGTAGTTTGGTTCAAGGAAGGAAGAGATCAGCAGAAGGAGGGAAGGAGAGAGGCATTCTCCAAAAATTCTCGTTTTGGGGAAGAAGCTTTTGCAAAGAGGACTGAATACATACTGTCTTGCACCACTTTGCCTTTTTCTGAATCATTCTGTCCTTCCTTCTCAGATGAGTTAATTTCCGAGAATTTATCATGCTAATTTATTTTTTAGTCAGTAGAACATTAACTGGTCATAGTAAGCCAAACATACTAAGCATAACACACTATCATATTAAAGAAAAATGACTACAGATGCAGACAAAGATCCTAGGAAAATACATACCAGCATTTTTTCTTTTTTGAGCCTGGGACAGATTGCTGCAGGGGGTCAGGGAGGATGAGGAAAGCAGTCTTTCCAGCTGACTGATGCTGTTTACTTCTTTCCAATGGATGCTACAGATGTGCAGGGACACTGCCAGAAGTGTGATGCTCAGCTGCAATGCCTCCAGACTGCTGCATTGAAAAAGTGAGGCAGCGTGTTTCTTATCCCTGCTACTTCATCATCAGTTACTACTCAGGCTGCTTTGAAGTTATCTGCTCCAGATAGCAAGCTAAGCCTCTCCACTGATTTTCCTCTACCAGATTGCCACCAATGCTAACTCTTTCATCAATCAGTCTCACTGGTTTGCACCACCCCACATACACTCCACTTTGGGAAAGAATGAATAAAAGAGCAAAACTTCCCTTTCAATATGACATGCTTTGGGGATGCTAAATCTCAGGCATGACAGCTCAGACTAGTTTCTAAATTGGTGGTAGAAGGATGAGATCTCTTTATGGCAGGGGTTGACTCTTCCCTCTGAAATTTGGGCTCTGGTCATCACCACAGGCATGGGAATTGAAGGGATTTGATGGACTCCAAGGCTGAAGATCCAATATTCCTGGCTCATGGCATTTCGAAGGAATAGAGATCGTTGTGCATTTTCTTTTAGAACTTAAAATCTGCGCTTTACTGAATAGAGTCTTTAATGTAGAATTTTCACAGTGAAATTATTAATTGCATAATTTGAAGCGACACTACAATATGGAATAGCTGAAAGCAAGGGGGATGGTCCTTGAACCTCCCAAGGAATCAGAAGATAGGATCAATACACTATAGATAAGTAGAAGACTACACAGCTTGAGTAAGATAATTACCCTTTGCCCTTGGCAAACACAGCCAGAATTGAAGGCTATAAGCCTGTCCTTGACAGAGGCACCCTTCTTGGTCATCTCCATGCTCTAGATCATGAGTCAGAATCCTCCTCAGCTTCACCTTTCCTCTTCCCTGCTGAGCTGTCGATAGGAGACGGTCTCTCATGTCCCCAGGCAGGTCCAGTGTGCACCAAGGTACTGGTCCTCCAGTCTTCCCCACACCCTTTAGATCAACAGCTGACAGGGAAGGAGGGATAAAAATTACTGGGGGGCCCCCTCAAGGAAGGTAGATACTTCTTTAGTTATCTTTAGTAGGGTATATGAGAGATGACTGGGTCAGGATGGCTCTTCTGTGCAGTTATGAAAGTCTAGCTCCTGAGCATCATTCCAAGTGTGAGAATCAAATCTAGGAGTTTCTGGACCAGGATTGGATAAATCATCCTGCCACATAGTGATGAAACCTGCTATTAAAAATCTCCTGATGAGTGGCATGGGAGCAGCTGAACTAGATCCATTCAATAACTGTTTTCTCACTATACATTGTTTATAGTATTCTACACAGGGAGAAGCTGTATATTATTTCTTCACCTTTGATAGAATACAACTAGGAGGTTTTAGGAGTGTACAATTAATAAAAGCCTTGTGAATGGTTTACAGCACAAATGAAAACATTTAAAAAATAGTGGGAGTTTTGTGCCTATAAATGTTCAAACATGACCACGGTAAGCAAAATTCATGGCTCAGAATTTTGTGATAGTTCAGGAAAAGCATTTATTCATTAACACTGAACAGAGAGAATAATTCTTGTCCTTATACAAGAATTATTGTGTGCTATACCCACACAAACCTTAAGCCCCTAACAAAACAAAGAAAAAAAATCCTAAACTTTAGGAATTTGTCAACTTTTCTTTATGGTTTGTAAATGACCAGTGAGGGATTTCAGGTGCCACAAGCCGTATCCTTCCCCAGCATTCTTGCACTTGTATGCCTGCAGCTGTAATCATGTGGTTTAATAAAAAGTCACAGGGTCACTCATACTCACAAAGTCAGAAGAAAGTTAGGCACGGTGCTTCCAGTTCACTAATCTGGCCATATTCGTCAGATGAGGATTTTGCCTGCATGTGTCCTGGGATAATGAAGTCCTCACTGAATGGCAGTCCCGTGTGGCTGTTCATTTTAGCCTAAGAAATTTCATTTGGAGTGACCCTTTTAATTGCCATGGCCAGTAAGGTAGAAGGGGGTCGAACCTACCTTCTCCTGGGATGAGTCCTGAGCAGCTGAGAGAGTCCAGCACCTTCAAGGGTTTGAGGTTTCTGCTGGGGTTTTAGTCCCAGCATCAGGGGCTGCATGCAGAGGAACCACCTGTGTAAGGTTTCTTTGTCTTTCTTCTCTTTTCCAGTATGTACTTCCAGTACTGGAGCAGTTGGCAGGGAGCTGAAGTCTCAATAAATAAATAAACAAATGCTGATGTGTGCAGTATTGCCATTGCAGAGGATTGTGCCCAGGAGCTGTCAAGGTGCCCACATGCTGCCAGTTTGTCCCTCCCATCAGTAGCTTGTCTCTTGCGATGCAATGGGCATGTGTGATAAATGGGATATCCAAACCACAAATTTGAAACCACCAGCCTTTGTAAAGATGGGAAATAGCTGGTGCACCCTGAGAAATCCATCACTGCCAGGCAGTAATAGCAAGATCCAAGAAGTTATCAGGTCTATGTGTACTGTGCTAACTTGCTCAGGAGCCAGAAGAGCCGTTCAGGTCTGTGGGTTTGAGGCTGCCCCTCTCTAATCTGTCCTGCTGTGCCTGGCTAAAGGCACTTCTCCTTCTAATCCAAACCCATAAAGAGGCCTCTTAGCAGCGCCTTGGGGACTAAAGTCATTCCAGCTGTGTGTTGTTACGTAGGCAATCTATTTTCTCTTAGTTACGGGTTTTTCCTATTTAGTACAATTAAAATTCTTGACATGCTTCTTCATATATTGCATTAGCATGCTTGCAGGAATACCTGTTTGATCAATCTCTGTCTTTTACAGGGGTGAATTGAAAGGCAGTATGGTCACCATTATGTGTGAATTTTGCTCTCTAGTTTTCATTAGAGCTATAAAATAGGTGTGTGGGCTGAACAGCACGTTGTATTTACGAATGGAATGAAAAACATTGGCTAAACTGTAAGCAACACCTGGGGATTTTGTATTTATTTCCTCGTAAACTAGTCGGACAAATAATGATGTTTGGTAACATCAGCTTGCTGCCAGAACACCTAGGCTGCATTCTGGGCTGTTCAACTTCATAACAAAATTACCTGTGAAATTAATGCCTTGGAAGGAAACTAAGCATTGTATTTTCAGCACTTGATACCATTATGTTTCCATGCAAAGGACTAACTTAGGAAAACTCTGGGATAAATGAAAACTTCAGATACGAAGCCATCATGAGAAGGAAGAAAAAAATAGTTGGAAATACCCCTTAGTGAACTCTCCATAGCACTGGCATGGGATTGTAGCACACACCAGTATTATTCCTGAGCTCCTCCGAAGCTTTGTTCCAAATATAAGTCTGCATTTGTAGCCAGCTGCTACTACACTCTGCTCTTTACTGCGTGCTGCTAACTCTGTGGTTGCAAATGCTCAGATGTGTCTAATGGATCTTTGGCTTTTCTGTACCCTCTTCATAATGATTCCCTGTCAGAAAGCCGCTGTGCTGTGCTGACTGCCAGCAACACAGGGACACTGGTGTTTTGTGAGAAAGGGGGTGCTATATTCTCTCAAGGATATGTTGTTAGATGAACCCAACAACACACGCAAATAAAACACGTACCTGTCCGGTGCTGCTTACATTGGTATCCTAGATTCCTTTCATTTCTTAGGAATTTCCTCAAAATGTTCTGGAGCTCTAAAGCCCACATTAAGTGACATGGCAGAGGTAACATTGATTTTGCAGGGCACTGAGACCTTTGCAAATGCTGCTCAGCATCCCATTGAGTGAGGCCCCTGAGTACACAGGCTGCACAAAGTGGTGCTGCTGCCATTACTTTGTCAGCAGTTTATGAACAACAAGCATACTAACAGGGAAGAGCTTAGTGCTTTAGTTAGCAGCTACCAAGGCAAATAGTTGGTAAAAGTTAGTGTGACAGACTACAGACAGACAGACAAGTTAGCATGACAGACACACACACTGCCTTGTACGATAAGCCCCCAGCTGTCAGGTTAGGAAGCCTCTCTGCCTTTGGCTATCTTGCTTAAAAGCTCCTGTAGTCGCTCCTGCTTCCTGCAGTTAAGGAAGCATTTGGATCTCTTGCTGTCCACTTCAGCAGCATCCAGGGAAGGGGAAAGATCAGATTAAATTGGTAGTACAGCATTTTGTCTGCTGAACTATCAGAAGCGTTAGAGCAAAAGTGCCGTGATGTTCTGACATGAGGTGTCATTTAATATTGCATTAAGTTCCCTGCCTGTACATGGTTGGTGCCTGGTTTCCCAGGTTCCTGTGAGAGCTGCTGCAAGGAAAGTGTGAAACTTAACCAGCTTCACCCAGACCTGAACCTGGGAACCAGGACTTAGACCCAGACTTAACCGTCTCTACTGTCCTCCACCATCTCAGTCAGCAGGCCTGAGCCCAGCCAGTGTCCCAGGAAAATGACACTGTGAATGTGGTATATCGTGTTGCTGTACTTTGGCCAATTTCTTGATTTTTTTCAGGGAGAAAATTTTCTGTCTGAAGATTGACTTCCATATGAAATCTGAATATAAGGCTAGGGTAGGAGTCATTTCACCTACTTTTAGGGAGCCTAGGCATCTCTCTCTTTAAAAACACCTGTCCTTAAAATGGCGATAGCAAAAAGAAGCTAATGCTGCATGAAGGGACTTCTATGCCAACCAATAGCATCACCATCCTGACCATGTTGAGTTACTACATACAAATCGTCAACTGTCTGTATTATGTTCTATAAAAGTGCTGGGGAAAGAATATGAAAGCCTAAAAAAGCCTGTGAGAGAGAACAGTAAAAGGAGTAGCACAAATGAACAATGGGTAAGTACTTTAGGCTGATTTGGCCTGTTGCAGACACTAATGAGGAACAGTATGTTGCTTTGCTAAGTCAAAACCAATTCAAACTCTGCTGTGCTGCAGTACAAAAGATTAACCAAAGGAAAGCTTGGATTAAAATCTTATCCAGTCTCAAGTAGCCTTCTTTATATGGGTAAACCTTAACTGAAGCAGCCAAGAGCCAAGAAATTTCTATTTGTCCTATTTCAGCCTGGGTTAGAGTGGGCTGAGATTCTGGAAAACAGAGAGAAGTTGGGAGATCATTGTGGGCGGGAAGGAGTCAGCATGGACAAGCGTTGTGCAATGTGTGTGTGGAGAGGTTTGCGTCCTTCAGATACTCTTCAACTTGGTCAGGAATGCATCTGGAAAAATCCACCCACTCATCCAGAGAGAGAGATTGATGCCTTAAATAAATAAAACATTAATGTGTTTTTGTGATTCAACTTGTGACTCTTAATGGAAGTTTTTGTAGTTTTTGGAGTGCGAGACACAGGGATCTACTTCTCTTCAGTCCAACTGAGGCTTGTAAGGAGATTTTGGGTTTAAAGTCTTGTGTAGACATTCAGGCCTAGTATAGGAGGACTTTGCATCTTTTCTGATAGCTATTTCATAATGCATAAAGATGCAGGGCAGAATTGCTTTCTTTTAGGATATATGGGTGCTAGGGTCTACTTAACAGGGCTTTGCTGTTTGGAGTGTGAGAGCTCTTGTCCTTAATTAACACTTTGCACAGTCTGAAACCAGTTTAATCCAAACAAACACTGTGAAGATTTCAGCATAGCATCTGTGCACAACTAAATTCACTTGTCCCCAGAAGTTGCTACATGTCACTGCTTGCATGCACAGATGTTTATATTGAAACTTTCTGTGCTTTGTTTCGTGTGAATACAACCAAACTGGATTTGGATCAGTGTGTTGGGCTACGTAACAGCACAACTTCAAATGTACAAAAAACAGACCTGTAAGACTAAATCGCATGTAGATTCCATCTGGAAATGTGTGCTTCAAACATGCTCCTAGGCATATTGTTTCCTAGGTCTGGAAAGCAAAAAATCTGAGAGGTGGTTCTTGTGCTTACCATATTCCAAGGCCCTACTCACAAGTCTTCTTGCTACCTCAAACAGAATAACTTCCTTGTCTTCTTAAGAAAACAGATTTCTTCTTGATTAATGATTCATTCATTCATTCATTCATTCATGGCCAGTCTTCGCGAGCGAAGATTTGGGAAAGGTCATTACCCTTCGAGCCTGCGCAGTGGATTTTTTAGGTGAGACACAGTGTGCGCTGAACTGAGCCCACCCTTTAATCCTGAGGTTCATCTGCCGGGGCCGAGCAAGCTTGGACAGTGGCAGCGAGGTCCTCAGAATGTAGGTTTGTTTAGAGTGACCTTCTCTTGGATGGATGGCCTTACAGGGCTGACGAGCTCCATCCGCCCGGAGGAGTTCCCTGACCGGGATTCGAACCCGGGCCGCGGCGGTGAGAGCGCCGCATCCTAACCACTAGACCATCAGAGGTCCTGATTAATGATATTACATTATTAATGATATTACATTATTAACTTCTTTCGCAAATTTATAAAAATGACTGTATGCATATTTCAGTATTATACAAAATTTCTTAAAGTGCCTTACAGAAAACAGCAGCGTAGCTTGGTTTTAAGGTGAGACAAACAAACAAACAAACATCATGTTCTTCTGCTCACTGCAGAGGAGCTGAAAAATCTTTCCATAATATTGACCACTCTAATACTGATGCCTCTTTAAATAGTTAGTCAAGGTTAGCTAAAGCTAGGAGAAAATTTTGGGGGCTCAAAGTAATGAGTTTGGAATCTGTGTGGGTCTGAATCAGCTGAAATACTGCAGGAGGAAGAAGAGTAGACATCTTCATTGTCCCTTGGTTCATCAAACAGAAGCAAAGTAAAGAACATTTTTCAGAGACCTATAATTCAACCCTTCTTTGCTCCATCTCTGCTGGTCTCTGATCAGACCCATTCTTTCTGCAGGGTCCAAAGCAGTGCATGAAGCCACATCTGTGGAAGATCTCTGTGCTTTGTGTGGTGTTCACAGTTCAAGTTCATCAAGGTGCAGAAAATAACATGCTTTGTGGAGATGCTGCTTTCTGGTGCCATAAGGAAACCCATGATCTGCTTTTGCTTTTTAAGAGGTAGCAGGAGCAAACGGTGGTGGCTGCTGTCCTTTTTATGCTTAGCTGGAAGTCCGTCCGTTATTCCCTCTGCCCATATGGGTTACATCTGGAGTAGTCCAGCAGAAGGTAAAAAGCTCATCTCAGCCTTAGTCTCAGTACTGAGCCCACTGAGAGGATGCAGGAGGGAAATTTGGTAGCTGCAGGAAATGTCTGCCGTTGTCAGAGGGCGATTGGCACCCAATAAACCCTGTAAACTTCCCAGCTCACCTCTTGCTTCGGGAAACCTTGACTCTGGGCCAGGAACAGATGAAGAAACAACATGAGTTTTAACCTCTTTCAGTGTGTTACCGCCGTGCGTGCTGACCTGCAGGATGGGAGGGTGCTGGCTAGGGCCCACCTTTGCAGCAATAGCCACATCTGCTCCTCTGCTGCAGCCCTGCATCCTGACTCCTGAGAAACTGGTATTCTTGGCAAGCTGCTTTGCGGAATACAGCATGGTGGAGCTGGTTTTATTCTCAGTTGTCTTGCAAGAGGTTACTGTGAGTAGTTCTGGGCTTTAATAAAAAGAAATAGAGCTGTGTTCTCCACAACAAGCCCTTTTTATTACACTTGGTTTGAATAGCAGTTGTCCTCTAGTCGTGTCTCCAGTGGAAAGAAGACCTCTTATGAAAGCCTTTCATTTACTATAGAGAATGAACTTTCCCATGCATGAAAACAGATTACCAAAACAAGCACGCAAAATAAGCAAAAGAGCTGCCAAGAATATGTATGTGTCCAGTTGGTGTTTAAGGTGACTTAGAAGACACTAAGTGGAAGTGTCTTCGTAAAAGGAAGCAGAAGAGCTGACTGTGAAATTAAAAAGCATCTTGCGTCAAAGGAGTACTTAGATCACTGTAGTCTTCTGCATTTTGAGCTTGGTGATTGTGCT
Source organism: Manacus vitellinus (assembly GCF_001715985.3). Classification (NCBI taxonomy): domain Eukaryota; kingdom Metazoa; phylum Chordata; class Aves; order Passeriformes; family Pipridae; genus Manacus; species Manacus vitellinus. The sequence continues at coordinate 47,663,982 of NW_021939396.1, read as the reverse complement.
GATGTGGCAGTATAATAATTTATTTTATTTTTCTCCCTTCTGGGAGGTTTTAAAAACAATATTGTAAAAAGAAAAATAAATAATGTCTAATGTCTTTTCAGTTGTTCTTCTGGGAAGACTTGTGGTGAGTTAAAAGAGAATACTCAGTGAAGCTGTGAATGGGAGACATTTCCAGGGTGGGTGTGTTTGAGGTTTGTTTGGGTTTTTATAATGCTCCTATGTCTTTTTTTTTTTTTTTGTAGTTTTCATATGCTTTTAATACAGTGGAAACTAAATTAAGAAACTCTTCCTTATTCCAACAGTTACAGGAGCTTTGCAGGGTGATGTGTTACAGGACTATCACCCCCTTAGCAGATGTGCCCCTTGGACAGTCCTGCTGGAAGGAAGCCATGGTACCACTCTAATGCTGCAGCCTTCACTCAGGCAAATTCCTAGCAAGGATTTTTTGGCAGACACTTGTCTCTCCTTTTGCTATCAGATTTATATATGAAAAGGATTTGTAGCCTCTAAGTGACCATGTTTCACCTTTTGAGACCGCTATTTCTAGAACATCAGAGTTTCCAGCAGGGACCAAGGGTAGTGCTGTCCTCATCATGATCTCATGAAAAATGTCCTCTTTTTCCCTGAACACCATCAGTTTGGAGATCAGATAGCTTGCTCCCACGCTGAGCAACACTTCACATCACAGGAAGGACTTGTTCCTAAAGCATCCTGCACAAAGTGAAAAACAGTACTTGAGGGAATCAGGGATGTGTTCATATAACTTCCTTCAAGTTATTTTAAATGAAATACAGTCCTGCAGAGTTGACCGATTTTACGAAAGACATTCACTCGCTGATGGACACATTGCATCAACTCAGCCACCAAAACTAAGCAGTTGAGAGCACAACTGTTTTTTTGGCACTGGAGTAAATAAAGCTGCATGAGGTTAGCTGGGATTGTCCTCCTGTCCTGTGCTGGAAGTGCAGTGCTGAGAGCAAAAACCAGAGAGCCAGACTGCAAGGTGATGGAGATGCTCTGCAGCTGCAGGGAGGCAAAACCACGCAGAGCTGGCAGGGAACAACAGGGAGGGGGTCATCCTAAAACTCATCCAAGGGAATCCATCGTGATACTCTGTTTACTCTGATTTGGATGATGCCAAGCAGAGTTCATATTTCAGTGCTCATTCATAAAAAGCAGTGTAAAACCCTTGGGACCTCTCCGACTGGTGACTTCTGGGGCCATTCCTGCACTGTCTTGAATTGCTTTTATTTTATGTACCAGGCTTGACTTCACCAGGGCAGAACATGCCACGCAGACACGTTTCAGGACAGAGTTAAAACCGTCCACAGTCTGAAAACCAGCAGGGTCCCCAGAGAGGGTGTTAAACCCAGGGATTGCTGATCTGTTTCCTGCCTTTGTTATGATTTCTGCCATGTAACCCAATCTCGCCCACCAACCAGCCTGAGCAAGCCTGGCTGGCTGAGTCAGCAGGGCACAGACCGCAGCTGCTTGCGTCACATCAGCACAGCGAGACTCCAAAATCCCAGCACAGGGTTTACTGATTTGCAGGTTAATCCTGCCCTGAAATCGGTGGGTGCTCACTGCCTTCACCCACAGGCATGGGAGAACAGAACACAACAGAGAGGAGATGGATGGGTGGTGAAGGGGGTGCTCATCAGTCAGCTGCAGTTGTGTGCTTGTCTAGAAGGGATATACTGGGCTATAAACTCAACTAATTGCTTTTTATATGGGTCCCAATGTGGCCCTTTAGGAAAATCCCATAGAAAATGAATATGGCTTTTAAGACTCTTGGGGGGGGACTCTTTTTTCATATTGACCTCTAAAAACTTTTAAGAGGCTTCATGTTCTTAAAGAAAAAAGAGCATTATCTGCGCACTTTCACACATTTTTAGCAGAGCACAGTCTGTGCAGCCTTGCAAATGCAAACAAATAAAAATGGGACATAGTTTAGCGAGAGCAGGGAGGGAGAGCCATGCCATGACCGGCCGCTGCTGGCACTTGGCACAGATCCACGGTGTTTCACCTCCTGCTCTTGGAGACAGCCAGGCCCTACATGTGCATCAGCTGCCTGTCTGTGAGCAGGGCTGACCTCACCCTGAACCCTATTGCTGTTCAATAGTCAAATTAAACCAGTGCCCACACTTCTTTCCCTTCCCCAGGAGTGGCAGCCCAGTGAGCAGGAGCACTGGGAGGAAAGCCTGGTGCTGCCAGAATAAATGCTGATGAGTTCTTTTGGGGCAGAGGTGGACAGCACGATCCCACTTGCTTTGTGGGTCCAGGTTCCCTGGCAGAGATGCTGTGCTGTGCCCCGGTGCCCTTGCATGCGGGTGAGGGGCACAGGGTGATGGGTGGCAAGAAAAACTCATCTTCTCACTTTGTTTTTTCCTCTTTCTTGTGAGACTGACGTGAGCTGGTGCTGACATCTGATCTGCTTTTGATCTTTCTCTAGCACAGGCTGTGTATTTTTTAAAGCATTTCACTGCCAGAGCTGACCACTACTAAGAGAGAGAAAAAGCAGTCCGCAAATATCCCCATTGAAAACTGTGGATTTGCAGATTACATTGTTTGTTTTTCAGCCAACTCATAAGATGTTGCCAGCAGATTTCCAGTAAATTGGACATTTAAGTCAAAGTGGCTTATTTGAAGTATTTGAACAGTGGCGTGGGGAAATCTTGGGTGAAAGACAGAGTTAGGAGGAGGACGATCTTCAGTTTATCTGCAGCTCTGCCTGGTGCAGATGAGATACCCACAGCAGACCATCGTTCTATTCAGTTATGGTTTGTTATGAGGGTTTGGGATTATCCAGGCTGATTTCGCAGGCCTTAAAATTCTGATCATGCATTTCAGCTGTAGTACAGTAGGTGAAAAACTGTGGGTTTTTTTCCTGGGATTTCTTGCTTCAGGCTCTTTTTGAAATTCATGGAAGCTATCTGTAACATAATTTTCTCATAATAATTTTAAATATTTTTAGAAATGTGATGAGAGTGGAGAATTTTCTGACTATCATGAGTTACATTCTCAGGTCACAGACAATTCTGTTGCAATAGGTACAGCTCTGCTGATTAAAACAGCATTGTCCCTGACAGTGTTGAAGTGTAAAATGATTTGGGTAGGTTTGTGTCATCCCACTGTTGGAAGGCAGGGAGTTAAACAATTCCTTTGCAGTCAGCTGAAAGGCGTAAGTAAGTACATTGCTTTAAGTCACAGTAAGATCCATCATTTATTTTCATTGTATTTAGCGTATTGGAGCCAGGATCTCAATGAGCAGAACTAGTTTCCTCTGCAGTTGCATGTGATATTCAGTCCATTAACACCTGTCAGAGGAGCTTGGGGTGCCTCCTGCAGAAACTAAGGCATAGAATTATGTTTAAAGAACCTAAATAACTTTGTGTGCCTGGGCATTTTAAATTTGCACCCTTGTACTCAGTTCTATATATTGTAAAAATGAAGATAATTTACATTATTATGATATTGTGTCTAGTAAGTAACACAGGGTTCTCTCTCACCACCTCCTAATAACATAGACTCATAGAATGGTTTTGGGTTGGAATGGGTTGGAAGGGACATTAAAGGTCATCTAGTTCCAACCCCTCTGCCATGGGCAGGGACACATCCCACTAGACCGGGTTGCTCAAATCTCCATTCAACCTGGCCTCGAACATTTCCAGAGATAAGGCATCCACAACTTCTCTGGGCAGCTTCTCCCAGTGTCTTACCACCCTCACTGTAAAGAATTTCTTCCTAATATCTAAGCTAAACCTACCCTCTACATGATATAAATGCATAAGCATGAGTTTGTTAAAACCTGGATAGCATCAAAAAATTATTGCATTTCACTGTGAATGTTTTGAAGTTTTGGAGTAGTAAAGTTAAACCTGTCATGTAGTTTTGCATCAGATGGATATGGAATTTATAGAAATAAATAATGCTTTGTTCAGTACTGGATCTTCTCACTGATCAGTAGTATTAAGTGAGTCTGTTTCCCTCTATGTAACTAGTAAGTTGGTATTTACTACAAGATGATTTGCGATGGACATTCTAACATTCTCATTGCTGTACTATTCATTTTTAATGATTAATAGAGATGTTGAATGTGGTCCTAGATGACTGGGTGACAAGAAGGTTAATAGTTAAACTTGATTTTATGATATTTTGTGTTCTGAAACAATATTCATCTCCTATATATTTGATCATATGTATTAGCCAGTCTGTAAGTTTCTGGTATTTTCTTATCTTTTATTGGGAAAAACCTTATAAGAAACCAGGCTGATAGCTCAGAGTTTACCACATTACAGCTCTGTTTTCCAACTACGTTTATGTGTCAAGGAACCCTGTTAGTTTTTTGTTGTTATGCCCCAACTGTCTTGCAGATATATGCCAAAGGAGAAATAGCAAGGACCAGGCTTATCTTGCTTTGTCTGTTTTGCTCAAAAAGCAATATTCACTCAGCTCCCTTGAGGCAGTCCTCTGTCCTCATCTTAATTTTAGAAAAGTGTTTCTTGGTGCTTTCATGTAACTGGCCTGCTCAGCTGTGCACATGTCCCTGCTCTGTAGATGAGCTTCTGCAATTGTGTTCACCCTCCCATCCAAGCAGTAGCACCCCTCTTGCTCCACAAGAGTAGTCTGTGAGATGGGGTTTCATTTGTAAGATTACTTGGAGTGCTGTCCAAAATACATAGAAAAAAAAAAAGGATAGCTAAGCAAAACAGGAAGGCCAAGACCTGCTTTTGACATGAAATGAGGACATGAGTATCACCAGCCTCTGTGCACCATGAAGAGACAGAGCACGTGCTTTGTACCCTGTGCTGCTTGTTGCAGGATCACCTTGGCCTGAGCTAATTGGAACAGACAGCAATTAAGAGTAATTGAGGTAGTCTTTCTAGCTCAGTGATTTCCCTGTAGCTTTTAATAAGGAGAAATCGGAAGGAAAAACAAATACTGTTGTTCACTAAGCTCTCATGAGCAGTTTCTGATTGTCTCAGGCTTCAACAACTCATTAGATGGAGAATTGGCAGCGCTTGGTTTGAGTAACACCAGTTTTCTGCATGTCTATGTGATGACATTTTTGTTTACATTCTTGAAACGTGGAATGTTAATTTTTCTGTATTTTTTTTTTGTCTTGGTATGGGGTTCTTGGGTTGTTTTGAGCCTGAGCTTGTTTTCCTCTATTATGTAAGAAGTCAAGATAACAGGAAGTGTGATGTACTTTCCTCTACTGGTACTGCAACTAAAGAAACTACAAAGACAGGATTGGCCAAATGGGATCCTTGTTGCAGGCCTTTAGTCACAATAAATCACTAGTTTTGGAAAATATAGTAATAATATGATTTTATTAGTTTGTTTGCTTTATAATATTGCCTGTGTTTAGCGTGATGAAGACAAATAAGTACCAAATAGATTGCAAAGGGGAAACATGTTTGTGATGGTGACAGCCCTGGCTGAAACAGCTGCTTCACCTGCAGCCTATGTGCCGGGCGGTCTCTGCTGGGACCACGGCTGACATACCAAACCTGTGAGCAGTGTCCAGTGCCGGCCAATGAAAATAAAAAATGTTTAGAGAAATTTTTCGCCTTTATCCCCCTGTCCCAAAATGTGGATTATTTTTTTTCTCCCAATTTGTTTTGGCCTAAATTCAGGACCCCAGAGCAAGAATTACAAATGGTTGGTGAGAGGGGGCAAAGAAGGTTCCATGTCAACTGCTCATCCTGCTGCCTACATAGCAGAGTCCCTCATGCCCACTGATCTGTGGATCCCTTGCCACACCATACCTGTGGGAATACCTCCATATTCCTGCATACCTACCAACTTGCGTGCTCAATAGGCTCTATTCATAACGTGCAACTAAAATGGTGAATCCTCTACCAATTTCTTCTCTTAAACAGCACACGTTTTTTACAATCAAGCCATTTGAGCATAACTTGGGGTCAGTGAACTGTGGTAGAGAGTACTGTAACAAATGGGGAAATTGTACTAATAAATGCATAAGCTTTCAAGAGACAGCTGCTGGTAAATTCTTTTAGTTTACGACAGTTTCTCATAGGAAATTTGCGTTTTTCACTTTCTTGACATTAGGGCTTCACAAATAAAGGCTGATGTCTTCATCAGATACCCACCAGGCTGCTGATGGATCCATATACTCTCAGTCTATCTGTAAACAAAACACACATACTTACGACATGTTCCAGAGAAAGCAAAGAGAATCAGAGGTCTTCATCTCTAATTAGCTACTACTTTGAAAAAACTTCTCTCAAAATGCAGTTTTCACATTGAAATAATAAACTGTCATGTTCTTCCTTCTTACATGCCACCTGCCTCATGCAAATGTTGATAGGCATTATTCCTGCTACCTGTGCAGTAACCCTCATTTTTGTGTACATGCTCATGACATGCTCTGATCTTGTTTTTCCAAAGCCCCATTAAAGCAGTCTTGTGGCTCTCTGTAAAACTGGGAACATCAGAGATTCTTCTTGACTGACCTGTCAAATACACAAGGAAAACTTTAACTGGACAGTAACTGATGGTTTAAAGCAAGTTTGCACCCAAAAGCTAAATCTGTAGCCATGATGGCACAGAATATCCAAGTAATGAAAACCCCACTGGATCCTCACTCTCTCAGTGCTTGGGTAAATTTTTGGATATCTAGAATTATAGAAACACGAAATCAAAGAATGGTTTGTGTTGGAAGGGACATTAAAGATCATCTAGTTCAACCCCCATGCCATGGGCACATCTTTCACTAGATCAGGTTGCTCAAAGTCCCATCCAACCTGACTTTGAACACTTCTAATAATGCTCAAATTCTTTGAGCAACCTGTGCCTGCCCTCATCATGAAAAATTTCTTCCTTTTGTCCAATTTAAATCTACCCTCTTTCAATTTAAAACTGTTTCCCTTTTTCCTGTCTCTATAGACCTTGCTAAAAAGTCTCCCTCCATCCTTCTTATAAACCCCCTTTAAGTACTAAAAGGATGTTATAAGGTGTCCCGGGAGTCTTCTGCTCTCCAGGCTGAACAACCCCATCTTTCTCAGCCTGTCTTCACAGGAGAGCTGCTCCATCCCTCTGACCATTTTTGTGGCCCTCCTCTGGTCCTGCTCCAACAGGTCCATGTCTTTTCTACGCTGTGGACACTGGATGGACATACAGAATTGGATGCAGTATTCCAGGCAGAGTTTCACAAGAGCCAAGTAGATGGGAGAATTGAACCCCCCTCCACCTGTTGGTCACGCTTCTTTGACACAGCCCAGGATGTTCATGCTGACTCATGTCCAATTTTTCATGCACCAGTATCCCCAAATCCTTCTCTGGAGAGCTGCTCTCAAATCCATTCATCCCCTAGACTGTACTGATACTGGGAATTTCCCAGACCTACATACAGGACCTTGCACTTAGCCTTGCTGAACTTCATGGCGTTCACATGGGTTGACTCCTTAGGCCTTGGATGGTCGCTCTGGATGGCATCCTTTCCCTCAAGTGAATCAATTGCACCACTCAACTTGGTGTCATCTGCAAACTGGCCAAGGGTGCACTTAATCCCGCTGTGTCATTGATGAAGATTTTAAATAGTATTGGTCCCAATAGGGACCCTTCAGGGACACCATCATTTATGGTTTCCACTTGAACAATGAGCCGTTGACTGTAATTCTTTGAACATGGCCATCCAGCCAATTCCTTATTCATCTAACAGTCATTCCATGAAACAGGTATCTCTCCAATTTAGTGGCAAGAATGTTGTGGGGGAATGTATCAAAGATCTTACAGAAGTCCAAGTAGATTATATCAGTAGCTCTTCTCTTGTCCACCAGTGCAGTCACTCCATTATAGGAAGACCACTGGATTACTGAGGTATGATTTGCCCTTAGTGAAGACATACTGGCTGTCTCTAATCACCTGCCTGTCTTCCATACGTTTCAACATAACTTCCAAAATGGTTTGTTCCATGATGATCTGTCCAATGATCTTACTAGGCATGGAGGTGAGTCTGACTGGTTGGTAGTCACTTTTACCAGTGAATTCAGGAATTTAATGAAAGACTGGATAGAAAAGGTATTTCTCAGTCTATTTTCACCATGATTCATGGCCCATCTATTTGTGATATGGAAGTTTCTAAGCATCAATTACTTCTCTCATTTAAATCTCACATGTGGGATTACATACTGCAAATATGACTGCATTGCAGAGGGCTGAATTTTGTCTTAAACTCCAAGTATATAAGTTTGGTTTTATATGGAAATATCTCTGTTGTGAATTAATGCAATGCTGATGTATTGCTCTAATATTAGAGCTTGTAAAAAACTTCTGACTCTTTTGTCCCAGAGAAAATGCTGGCATTTCAACTTTTTGTTTTGTTGCTCTGAATAAAGGTACCATGTAGTTTGCCCCTCACTTCCCCTATGAATAAGGGGAAGTTGTAGAAACGTTCATCTTGGAAAAGCCTAGACAGCTTTATTTTGAGGTCTTCCGTTGAAGCACAGTTTCAGAATTCCTGAATGACTGAGCTATTCCACTTTATTCTGGTGTGATTTTAAATTTTGTTTCTTTGTTTCATGGGAAAAACAGATTATGTCTCAGTTTTCACCAGGAGTCTGGGCTCCCTAGCCAGAGATGCATGGGGTATCACAGTGGTTTATTTAGAAATACTGTCCAGTGTTTCCTTTTTGTTACCTCAAAATAAACACATTTCAATTGAATAATGCAATTTTTCAGTTTTACAGAATGTTTTGATGCTTGTTCATTACAATTTGTCTAGAATCTAAACATTATTCACAGCTTCTTTTAGCTTTCCTTAAAGAAAAATCTGGAAGTGTTTGTAAATACTAAATCTTTGAAATGGAACTGCCTTATTCCATAGACACAATATTCTAGTAAAAATTTCCAGTGGGTTTAATTAAAAAAAAATAAAGTGTCACATTCTTCACTGTGGTTTCATCAGCAGCACCCTGCTCAAAAATGTATTGCAGACTGCCCCTCCATTTATAGAAACTGTATATTTCATATCTGCAGAAAATCTGAGAAGTGACTGAAATGCTTCATACTTGCAGTAACAACTGTTCCTTTTCCAGTGTCTAAATGATGGGCTCTTGCTATTACTCATGGTGGTTATTTCAGTAGCATCTGAAATTCATCAACCAAAAATTCATGCTATGAACCGTGCAGGTACCAAAGAGCTTGTGGTCTCAGCAGGTGAGGTAAGAAAAGAATGGGTAATAACCTCCAAGCCAAGGGAAGGATGTGACAGCAGCAATTAGCATGTCTGTTTTGTTGGCTTCTAGGCTTGAGATCCAAAAGTAAAAATAATAGACAGTAGTAGCATTTTAGGAGCATCCATGATTCCAGGAGAGCCTCCCCACTGCATGACAAGGTCCTCAAGTCTTTACAAGCAATAATTAAATTAGTTCATCTGTTACCTGTCACATTAAAACATATTTTCATCCATATTGCTTTCCACAAAAATTACTGTAGAGAGCCAAGGGCTTCTAGCCCTGTTTGTAAACAGCTAATAAACATGAGGTTGAAGTATTATCCAAGCAAATTCATAAATGCTTTTGTTACTTGAGTTGTTTCATCTAACACCTCTATACCTTTTGGTACAGGCCAAGAGGGTCTTCATCTCATTTAAACTTCATAATCTGGAACCAACACAGGGACATTTTCCTAAGAGATTTCCAGTTACTTTTTTTTCCGCTTTGAGTATCAGAATACAACGTGAGTTTAATGAACACAGTCAAAAAAAAATCACCAAGAGAATATGTATGGTTCATAGATGCATACAAATTATGCCCTGGAGAATAAAAACCTCTCCAAAACTTGCAGAATAGGGCACAGGGATGGAGAATAGTGAGGGATGTAGCATTCCCATTTCTTCTGCTCAGTTCAGCAGAGTTTTAGCATGAAGTGATGTGCTTGTCGCTATAAAACTGCTCAATGTCCCACACAGATCAGGGCTGTATTTGCCCATAGTGTTCTATGCTGGAAAAGGACTTGTTGACAGACTCCTTGCAGCAGCATCATGGAAGGTATTACAGCTAATTCAACATGTCCCTGGCAGGAGTTAGGCAAATTTGAGGCTTCTGTGGTATCACTGTTCTTCCACATCAGCATTTGTGAGAGTTAACTCGGCTCCTTATAAGCAAATATAAACAAACCAGTTCAGATTGTAGAAATTCCAGGGGTGGAACCAGTGCTCACAGCTGTGACAGATCAGGATCGTGACCTGTCCAGAACAGAGGGATACTGTTTTTTCCTGAAACACTCTAAAGGCAGGAAAGATGGAACCTGCTGAAAACACATTTTTACTCTGATGAAAAACAACCATGAAGTTGCTGTGTTTTCTGATATTTAACTTATTCTGTTTGTCATGTGAAATGGTGGAACGGGCCACTTTTTATTACTGTAGTATATTCACATCAAAGAACCAAGGCTCATGTAATTAGACTGTTTTCAGCAGATAGAAGCAAACTGGAGTTTATTATGAGTGAAGAGAGCAGCAAGTGAGTTCTTCCTGACAGAAATCCATGAAAATCAATTAGATTTTTGTCCTGCCACTGCAGAGACAGGCAAAGTGCCCACTGAACCTGATAAAAGTCTTCCTTTGCATTATTCAGGCAGCTGAGTCCATCAGCTCTGCCTGGTTTTTTTGTTGTTTTTTTTTTTTTCTGAATTAGGTTGAATGTGATGTAGACAGGTGTAATAAAGCACACTGGACAGATCATGCTTCTCTATGATGCATAATTTCTTATACTGTTATTCAACAGGTTTTTGAGACTTGCAGCCCATCCTGATGGGTGTTTGAAGTCGATGCTGATGGCTTTCACTTTCTCAGAGAGGCTGCTGTGAGAGCTTCGGCCCCTCAGGGGAAGCTCAGCACTGAGGGCTCCTGTGGCACATTACAGAATGGTCCAGGAATTGGCTGCAAATTGTCACTGAGCTGCAGCGTTCTGGCTGAGGTGTCGTGTGCCCCAGCTCCCAAAACAGGTAACATGTGAAAAGGATGAGTATTTTGCTTTTTCTGGTGAAGTTTGGAAGGAGTCTGACTGACCTGTTGTGTTCCTCTCAAAAAGCTTTTGGATGACTTAGAGGAGCTAGGGAATCACCAGAGGAATCAGGGATTGAATTGTGAGGAAGGTTTGTAGAGTTGGTTTAGGGTGTGCTCACTGCTGAGCACAAATGAAGTGAAGCTGTCCTTGACTGTGTGTGCAGAGGAGTAATACCAAGTTATGTAGCCCATGGGCCAATGCCATGTAAATGAAACCCTTGTTGACTCCCTGTGGGTTCAGATGGGTTGGCATGCACCATTTCCTTTTCTATTCTGAGCACTTTTGGCATGGTCATAGCACTTCAGAGACTTAGACAGTGTACACCCCAGGCATCATGACTATGGTCCACCACCTTCAGCTCAGGACAACATGCTGACAGGGTGGATAGCAGAGTGACCACCTCCCATGCCTGTGTTTAGCAGCTGCTGGGGCTGCCCCCACATTTGACGCCAACCCTGTCAAATTGGGCGATTTTCGCTTGATCCATCTCACCAATCTAACTTGTCCAGTGTCATGCTTCTTATGCCTATTGATGGCTTTTGTTGTGGCTGACCGAACTAAGAAGGACTTGATGAGAGAGAATTTTGTGTCCTAGATCCACCATGAACTATTACTTAAGAATGACTGTGAGCTGCAGACTTCTTCCAGTCTTCCCCTGTTTTCACAAGGGTAAATCCATTATGAGATTAAATAACCTTCCTCAAGATGCAGGAAATGTGGTAAAGGAAACAGTCATTTGGAAGAAGGATAAAGCAGCCTGGAAAGATATGTTAGTCTGGACACTAAAAGAAACTCTGGATTCTTGAAAATGTTTTGCAGGGGCTATCCCAAAGTCCATGTAGCTTCAGTAATCCAGTGATCTCTTCCAGCTGTTATGATGAGCACCACAGTATAATAATCACCTCCATGTGTATTACTCGTTCTCCATTTTATGATATGTCTCTGTACTTAGTAGATCATTGACAGGGAAACAGCAATCCATTGAAGGAGACCTGGATGTAATTATGCATTATTCAACTGAATCCTATTAGTGTTAAATAACAAAAGATGTTACACGTAATCTGAATCAGTAAGATACATGGAGGAGTATGGCAGAGTCACGAAGGCAAGGACTGATACTCAGCAGAGACTGCTGCTTTGGGAGATACAGTCCTGTTGACATATTAGTCATGATGCATGTTAGCCATGTGTCATTAATTTTGGCTTAACGTTCTCTCCAGGTATGAGAGAGAAACACTGAGATTACACAGGAGTTGACTAATGACAAGTAAAACCTGGCCTGGCACAGAAGAACAGGAGATTTTTGTAGTCTATAGAGAGCAAAAGCCCAAAATAAGAGAAGAGAGAAAATATTTCAGGCTGGTGCCTCTGCTTTATCACGGGAATGGATGTGAAGTCCTGGGGAATCCTCTGGCCCTCTCTAAAAAACACAATAGGAGCCAGCCAGACCACTATCAGCAGACCCCAAGAGGGACAGCTCATTGTGCAGGTGGCTAGTTCTGCACTTGCAAGTCTGCTTGTGTAACTGTGGCTCAGTGCAGGGACGCACAAACACATGGTAATTAGTACCATCAGCATCCAGGGTGATGCTGCTCAGTTTCTGCAGTAAAGTTCAGTGCAGACTGGGAAATCCTCAGCCCTACCAAGCACTGAGGCCATTTTCTGACTGACTTATATCCAGTGTGTGATTTGCACTCAGGCTCTGATTGCTAATAAATTTGGTCCATGGAGGTGCTCTAATAAGGGATCACTTTTAGGCTCTGACTAGGTGTGAGTCTTGACAGTGTAACTATACTCAAATACTTAATTTTGGACAAATTTCCTCTTAGTACTTGGAGATTTATAAATGTGTAAGTTGAAAGGTAAGGAGAGAAAATCCCTCCGAAGTTAAGCACTTGGTTTGGCACCTAATGTTCTTGATATCAGTGCAATACTCTGAGCCAACTGTAGCAGTTTTATTCCACCATAAAAATGATGAAAAGGATACAGTTTTCAGTCAATTTTGCAAGCTTTTCTTGTTGATATGCTTGTTAAAAGGAGCTTCCTGATTTTTTAATATGTGGCATGGTTTAACCCCAGCTGGCAGCTAAGCCCCACACAGCCGCTCACTCACTCCCCAACCAGCAGGATCAGGAAGAGATCAGAAGAGTAAATGTGAGAAAACTCATGGGGTTGAGATAAAGACAGTTTAACAGGGAAAGCAAAAGCCGTACACAAGCAAAGCAAAACAAGGAATTCATTCACCACTTCCCATGGCCAGGCAGGTGTTCAGCCATCTCCAGGAAAGCCAGGCTCCATCACGTGTAACAGTGACTAGGAAAGACAAACACCATCACCCTAAATGCCCCCATCTTCCCTCAGCTCTGCATGCTGAGCACAGTGCCGTATGGTATGGAATACCCCTGTGGTCAGTTGGGGTCAGCTGTCCTGGCTGTGTCCCCTCTCAACTCCTTGTGAATCCCAAACCTGCTCACTGATGGGGTGGTATAAGGAGCAGAAAAGGCCTCGACTCTGTGTAAGCCCTGCTCAGCAATAATGAAAACATTCCTGCGTTATCAACACTGTTTTCAGCACAAATCCAAATGATAATCCCATACCAGCTACTATGAAGAAAATTAACTCTACCCCATCCAAAACCAGCACAATAAGCAAGAAATAGCTGTGGAGTTTAGTTTATACCTCATGTGTTCCAACAAGTGAAACATTGTAGGAATTAAGGCCAAGAGGCACAAGTACTGAATGCAATGATGATGAAAATAATACTAGTAGAATTAGGGAAATATCCTGATTATTATTTTTGTTATTATTATTTCATCAGAGGCCATTATCTTACAATTTTTCTTTCAGAACCGGATTTCAAAACTGATTAAGGGATTTTCTTTACCCAACCATATTTCAGAAAGTGCTATTCTCTCCACATATACTTACAGAGGTAGATGCTCAGTTTCATATTGTACATCTGTTTGACTTAATAAAGACATCTGAGGCCAAAGAAAAATTTTGCTAGCCACTCCTCTTTTGTATCTGAAAAAGAGAAGTAAATCACACTGTCTTCAGCACAATTATGTTAGTTTCTTGTGCATCATGTCATTGATAAGCTGCATATTCATCAACAAGGTGAGGAGAGATGAAGAGTTTTTATGATAATCTTTTCCTTAACAATGGGAATTCACTGGTCATCTCACAGTCCTCACTGACCTTTTCAACATGGGAAATGTGTGTCATCATCCTTTTGATACAGGAGATGAGACTTAAACCAAGGCAAGAAATTTGCTTGCAGTCATGGCAGATCAATGTTTCTGAGGAACCTGTAGAGCAATTAATAATTAATTTGTGCTCTGATACAGGGCAGGAGGAAAGTCAGGATATCCTGATGGTCTTTTAGCTGTAGTGGGAATGTCTGTGTTGGGAAATTCATGTAATCTCCATCTGAAAGGGTGAGGAGGAGAAAATACACTTTACAGATTGTGTGGTTCTTTGCCTCTGAGACCAGCAAACCACAGACCTCAGGAGAAAGCGAGGGAGCTGGAGACAAAGCAAGGCTGGTGGATGGCACCTAGGTAATTTTGTCCAAATATATCTCAGATCCATGACACCAGCATGGAAGTAAAACACAAAACACATTGAACAAGTGATTTATAGCCCAAGAGATAAGTGCCAGAAATTTTGGAAGTAAAGTTTAGTAACACTAAAAGTTTAGTGTTACTGTGGGAAATTTTTAAATTGCAGCAATGGTAGGGAATGGCACTGTTAGATAAATTTGTAGACATTACTAAAGCATGTAAAATTCTTGGATAAAAAGTAGCATAGCAGTGCAAATTGTCTTTCAAAATGTAGCTACAAGAGATATGAGATAAGAGATGTGGCCAGCTGGTGCTGTGGCTAAGAATCTTTACAGACCTAAAGATATCATACAGGTCTTTCCAGTGCATGATCCTTAGTAAAACTCCCCAAAAGGTTCTAGGCACTGGAGCAGAGTTACTTGGTTTTACTAATTTTATCATGCAAAACGATGTATTTCAATTAAATATTTAACAGCCTCTCTGGAATTCTTCCCTCTTCACCATGTTGTATTTAATCCATAAGTTCAGCTGCACGTCTCAGCTGATGCCAGTTGTATCAGTGCTAGAGATAAGTGGCATCCGGCCAGAACCAGTAGGAACCCAAGCTCCACTGTGTTTCAGGAAAGAAAGATGAGAACTCAATTTTAGATCAAATTAGACTTTGTGATCTTGGTCCTTAAGTGGTTTAATATCTGGGAGAAATCTATAGTTTATAAAAAGTTAACACCTTAGAATGCTAATGCTTAAAACGCTCAAGAGGTTTCTGCCATTCAAAGTAAGTGATAATATTTTCTTGTGTGCAAATAAGAACCTAATTTATTTGTCAAGGTATCAACTTCTCCAGTCATCTCTGGTAGCTCTGTCTCTCTGAGATGAAGGGAATTTTCATCTGGAGGAAGTAAGCATAACTCAGTTTTCCATTGCTGGTGTTTGTTTTAATGAATCTGCAGAACAATTAACTACACATGCTGTACCAACTAGAGAAGTATGTGAAGAAATCACCTAAGAGGGGTTTGCTGTTGTTTTCAGAAAATCTATAATGCTATTTTCAGATAAGAAGTTAGACTACAAGAAGCAAACAGAAACCTCACAAGCCCTGTGTTTGAAAGATATCATCTAAACTGTAGGCCATTCTATTAGTAAAGACAATTAGGTCTACCATGTGGGCCCACAGACTTTATCCTGTATCTGTGTGTTGCTTTAAGTGTGGGTTTAGACAACTGGTGGTTCGCATACAGCTCCTGGGGTTTTTTTTCAAAGCCGTATTGTAGTAGGCAAGTGTTGCGCAAACTGGGTTAGGAGCAGCTTTCAGATGGTATTAGTACCTGCTGACAGGCAGAAAATTACCTTTGCAAATGTTTTATCAACAATCCTTTATGCAGAACATTACATAGTGAAAACAGTAATATATCTTCTTGTTTACTGCAATGCTGAGTTTTTGAAACATCACTCTCCCTCCTATGATGCAGGGATTTGGAGAGGCTGATGAGTTCAGCTGGGTCAGGAAGGCTGTTCTGAACCATACACTTAGCACAGATATTGATGAGGCAGAAATAACGTCTGGTAATCCACCTCTCATATTGCTAGTTTGTGCTGATCACCAGTCCCTTTCTGGGATCGCTGGGGCTGCCATATCTGTAGGATATAGTCTAGCACGTGGTCTCCAGATCAGTGAAACCACGCCCCAGCCAGGCATGTTCTAGGATAGAAAAGCCATAGCTTGAGGCAGCAAGGAAAGTGCAACTCTTCCGCTCTTGGTTGCTGAGAGAATAAAGAGTAAAATCTGTCTTTAGACTGGCAAAGATGAGATCCAAGCTCTTTGACTTCTCTTTGAACCAGGGTACTCCCCTTGTTCTTCAGTGTTCGAGGCTCTCCTTAACCTTGCAGAAGTGAAGAGAAACTTTGGAGGAGTGTTTCATTTGATGAAATGCTGATTTGCTGAGTTGGCTGAGCAACATTTCTTGCTTGTCGAGCTCAAGATACATCTTAACACTTAGTGAACTACTGAAAAAAATCCCTTACTGATGCTCAGCCAAGGTGGCCATAGAAAAGCAGCATGGCTTGAAGGGCTGTTGTAATTGCTAAAATTGCTTTAAATGCTCTGTGCTACTGTGGGAGAAGTAACTTTTGAAACAATGTGAACCCTTCATGATCGTGTAACCTAGAGAGTCTGTGCTGCAAGATGCTTTGGGGGCTGCATTTCTGCTGGAGAGGACCCTGTGGTCTGCCAAGACTTGGCACTGCTGTTAGCTGAACGGGAATTTCACTGCTTGTGATGCCAACAGAGAGCCGAAGGGCTCGTTTTCCTCTTTGAACTAAGGATGCCAAAACAGAGTTTCTTGGTTACACAATGAAATAATAAAAATGCTAGTTTAAATTTTGAATTAGTAAAGAACTATTTTTGGCTTTCTCAGAGACAGCATCTGTAAATAATCAGGCAGAAGCCTTTCCATAAAACAACACAGAAAAACCTCAAAGAGCATTTAGATTCTGCAACATTTAAACAAGATTTTTAACTCATGGGGAAGCCAACATCAACACAATGCTTCCTGCACATAAAAGCATGGAATTTCTTAGCAGTGTGGGGGCAATAAATGACTATCACATTTCCCTCCTTTCTAAAACCTAAATATTTTTCAATGGAAATAGTAATATTGATGAAAAAAGAAAAGAGGATCGTGAGTTATGTAAGAATTTATTTAAACTCTGAACCTCCATACACTGCAGGCTGGAGACTAATTAAAGAAAAACTTAAACTGTTCAGTTTTGCTCTAATTGTCCTCCAAGCTCAGGAGATCAAATATGCTAGCTGAGATCCTTCTTGTAGTCATCCACAGTCATGACCCAAGTTTTGAGTTCATTCCTGCTGCTCTCAGCCAGGTCCATCCATAATGCAAGCAAAAGAGGCTTAACTATGTCCTCTACAAAGGTAGGAGGACATGAGGACTAACAGCTATACACATATATGCTCCTAGCAACCTCTGACCATGATGTTTGCCCAAGTGTGTGTGACATCAGAAATTCATCCGTAACCAAGTACATATGGATGGGTTATTTGCTAAGGAAAATGTAAACATTGTCCAGTGTAAAAAAAGATTAATACTTTATTCAAGATGCTGTTACCTTGATTTCTTGGCTCTCGTAGGAGTGCTCTTGGCTTAAGGGGCTGCCTAGTCAGGTTCTTGTGCTTTAGAGTGGAAAATTGTTTATGAGAAACTGGCTACATTTCTGGTCATTAGGTTGACCTGACTGAAACTCGTGAATCTCCAAGCTGTGGATGAATGAACCAGTAAATACTACATTTGTGGGGGGACAACTAGTGCAGGCAAACAGAACTGAGAAATGTTACAATTTAATATGGCTCTACGAGCAAGCTGTGTGGTTTCAAAAACCACCCCTGCTTTGTGAACTGCTGCTAGAGAAGGGCTGAATTAAGCATTTATTTCATCTGTGTGAAACTCTGTGTAAAGAAGCAAAAATCAGTCTTGCACTTCCTGTTTACCAGTCTGGTTAGCTTTTAGTTACAGTTTGTAAGTTGTCATTTACAGTGTCTAATTATCTAGTTTCCCACAAACAGCAAATTTGTGACTTTTTCCAGATGAGGCACAGTTATGAAAAGTTATACAGTAAAAGAGTCAAGATGTCAAACTGTGCCTAAATCTGTTTTTCTCTGCTAAATTATTTACTCATTTTGATGTTCTGACAAATGCCAAAGCAATTTTCCAAAAAAACTAGTGTTTGCTTCATCAGCAGCTTTCAGAGAAAACAAAATGTTGTGGTTCAGACATAGGAAAAGATGGTCACAGAGATACTGAGCTTACCAAAGTGAATCCATTATGAATTCTCAGAACCCTCAGAAGGGGATCAGTCACTGTTGGTGGGACCTGGGAGCCTCACACAGCTGTAGCTCTTGGCTGAACCATGTCTCCTGGCCACTTCCTGCTTTCTGGCTGCCCCAGGAAGGTAGCACTGGAGCACAGGCACGTAGAGCAGTGCCGAGACTGTGTGTTTTCTCTCTGGAGCTCAACACTGACTTTTTCAAAGGAACAAAGGACATCTAAGCAGGTTCGCAGCTTTGAAAATTGTGGTTGGGTCTACCACCACATGACAATGCTTTGATGAAAGTAAAACATGAACGAAGAGAGACTCCATCTTATAGGGCTGGAAAGATTTTATACTGTGTCCCACAGTAAGAATTTTTTTTTAAACTGTCAAGCTTGGGAACAGCAGAGATTGGCACTTTCATTATGGAACCATGAGGAAACCAGAAGTTTGTGCTGTAATTACCTTTTCAATATAGCTTTCTTTTCACAGAATCACAGGGTGGGTCATTTGGAAGGAACCATGGTGGGTCATATAATCATAGAATCATACAATCAAACGGGTTGGAAAAGACCTCCGAGATCATCAAGTCCAACCCTTGATCCAACACTGCGGTGGTTACCAGACCATGGCACTAAGTGCCACACCCAGCCTCATCTTAAAAACCTCCAGGAACGGTGAATCAACCACCTCCCTGGGCAGCCCATTCCAATGTCTGATTACTCTCTCTGTAAAAAATTTCTTCTTAATATCCAACTAAACCTCCCCTGGCACAGCTCAAGACCATGCCCTCTTGTCCTACTGCTGGTTGCCTGGAAGAAGAGACTGATGCCCACCTGGCTACAACCTCCTTTCAGGTAGTTGTAGAGTCATCTGGTCCAACCTCCCTGCTTATGCAGGGTCATCTTAGAGCACATGGCACAGGATTGCATCCAGAAGGTTCGTGAATATCTCCAGTGAGGGAGACTCCACATCCTCTTTGGGCAACCTGTACCAGTGTGCAGTCACTCCAATGCCAGTCTAAGCTATCGGGAGAACAAAAAAGCTGGAATTTGTTACCAGGGTACTGGTAGACCTGCAGTGATGGAAGTGTGTTTAAATCCCTATGTGTTGTCTGCAAATTAGTTTATTTATTTGTTAATATGACTCATTGCTTTCACATTTTTCTTTGACTACAGCACTTACAATTAAGGAAGGATACACTGTAAGTTTCTCCTAAGAAAGATACCCTTCAGAAAGGTTTCCCTGTAAGCAGAAAGGATGCTGAGCAGAGGAATTCACAGAAGAGATAATTATCAAAGTATGGCAACCCTCCACTCTTCAAAGCAGAGCAAAAAAGTGTCACTTCGTTTCAATGTGGGTGACAGAAAGGTTTATTAACTTGGTTAACCCATGTATCTTCAATATACAGTTTTTCAGGTAGTGTAAGCTGGTGATGATAGATTTTTAGTACTTAAATTGAAGACATAAAAAGCAGGCGTATTTCCCTAACTTACTTGGCTGTACCTGTCTTCATACAGGTACTCCAACTTTTCACATTAGACATAGTGTCCATGCAAGTCACGACTTCTCATGGTACTTTTCAGGAGTACAGAAAGCTAAAGTAGGAACAGGGTTGGTGTAGTCTCATAGGTAAAAAAGCAGTGAACAAGATCATGCTGTTCAGGTATTATGAAACATTTTCCATCATCTTAGTTCAATAGGTAACAAAAACAGAATGATCAACACAGTATACAGTATGTTTTTGCATTTTTTGTTCCTATCTTTGCCATTCATTCTACATGTGGGTAGCAAACAGATGTATTACATTATACTGCATTAAATCCTGTGGAGGCAATAGTCTTAAGTGCTGCGTCAAATATTTATAATGTGGAATTATTTTAGGATAGGAGCCAAGTGCAATTGACATCCCTCATAGTGTCTCTCTTGTTTTTGTAAGAAGGGGAAGCTCAGCTACTGCCTTAAAATTATATGTCTTCTCTAACCTTCAACATCCCTTTTCATTTGCCACCATTTGAATATGTTTTAATTATTATTGTATATTAAAGTCTCCGTTGCTGTCTTTATTACCTTTCTTATTTAAGCTGGAAAGGACCAAGTTTTCAAGAGCCCTTGTCTAGCCCTATTGCTCATCTGGGTGAGTAAGGTGCTCCTTTCTTGGGCCTGTGAGGCACAGAACACATGCAGGGAGTGTATGTACTGACTCTGTGCCCTCCAGCAAGTCCACAACTATGGATCAGGTTCTGGGAGCAGCTGTCATGTAAGTCATCAGTACAGGCTGGTTGTGAGGTAATGCCATGATGGGCATCCCAGGGCTCCCAGGACTTGGTGCTTCTGTCCCATGGGTGAGGGTTTAGGGTGTGGGAACCCAGGGGAGATGGGTCAGGGCAAATAAGCCTGGCACACCCTCCCAGCTGTTTTACACTTTTTGCATTGCAGGGAGATCATGCTATTTGAGCCTATATTCTCCTTGGTGAGCAAGATACTAATAGTTTCAGTAGCAAGAAGAATTTCCACTCTTAAATCTGCTTTTTCTGCACAATGCTGTGTTTCTAGACAATGTCTTACTTTTCTTTTACTTTGCAAAAAGTAAAACCATGGCACCCTGTCCTGAAAACATCTGAAATATTTGAAGCTATTTTCTCTTTAGAAAATCAGCACTTCAAGGGAGTTTGTTGTTCATCTAAGGCCACGTGTCTTTCATTTATGAATCTGTTTAAATGCCAAACTTTTGCATGTGTCTTTTACTTCGTTTGGCTTCCAGGCTTATCCAAGTCACTTTTTTAATTGAATAACTTACAAGTCAAGTTAGTCATTAGACATTCTTTACTCAGAAATATTAGCAATATTTTTACTCTTTATTCACAAATATTTCTCTCTGAACATCCAACCAGCTATATGACTGACTTCATAATTGAATTGTTCAGTTCTTTTGTTTGTTTTAATAATTTACCCGCACATGCAGGGTCCCAACTTCACAGTTTGATACTGAACAGGAGAATGACCTTTTGTTTGTAGATGGTTTTCTAAGGACTTCAAATGTGGTTTTTTTCCCTGTGGATCAAAGTTTTGAAGCATTACCCTTGCCTACAGTAATTCAAAGGGTTTTAGTTTGGTTGAGGCCAGAGTCTGTTTCGTCAGTGCCTTAGTTTGTGAAGTCAGCTAGATGCTGACCAACACCCTCCAACACACTCTTTATGTAGAGCCTACAACAACCCACTGAATGCCCATATGGGGGCAAGTTCAGCTTACCTTATTCATGCCCATTTTTCTTTGCCCTAAGGATGCAGCCTTGAATAACTTAACTGTGGTTTCTCTTCCTCTAAACTCCTCTTTGTGGTTATGTGTTTTAGTCTTTAACTTGTTGGCAGATACATGGGAGCTCTTGGGTCAGAACTTCCAGAATAAGAACATTGCTCTTCATAGCATGCTGCACTGAGACTGATGGAAAGATTGATCCTTCCCTGTGGGCATGGCTAATGTAGCATGGAGAATGGCCAGACATTTCCACAGGTTTGTAGTGAAAGTGCAGTGTAGTCAGCATTAGCTATCACTCTATCCCTTGAAGTGAGATTTTACATGGATCAGCATTGGTATGGCTGAAATATAAGGAAAGATAGATGAGGTGACGTGAGGTGAGGTGAGGTGAGATGAGATGAGATGAGATGAGATGAGATGAGATGAGATGAGATGAGATGAGACGAGACGGAGAGAGTACAGAGCTGAATGATATGTTTTTATTTTGAACAACAAATGTGTGTCCTTTGCCAGACATTTTCTGAGCAGTGCTAATTCTTACCTCTGCGGAAGTGGCATGCATTCATTTTGGCACTGTCACTCTATTAGAAATTTTTCTCCACATTTAGGAATTGGGAGAATATATTCAACTGCGTCTTGGTAGTTTATTGATATTTGCTTGACTTAGAGCTGATTTCCAAACTAAAACCAACAGCTTCTATCTTCTAATCATTATTGTACTATGAAGGGGTGCAGCTATGAACAATGTACAGCAGGGAAAATGAGGATAAACTCCAAGTTTCTCTGTAAGAGCCTTCTTTTAATGCTTCCAATCTCAAATCCTACTGTGAAAGTACCATAATTTTTATCACGGTATCTTGACAACCTTAATCTTCTCTGCTGGCACAGGCTGTAAGTCATTCTTCAGACCCCTTCTCCTGTTTGAAAATGACTTCAAGGAAAATGGAAACTACTATCTGCTGTTCCTTTAAAAAGGCAATTGAAGCATAAATATCTTGGCACAGAAGTCCAAATCAATCTTAGTTTCTCAATTCAGTGCAGCATTTTCTCATTCCATAAGAAAGGAACACTGTCTGTTTCCAGCTACTCTGGGTGGGCTCATGAGCCAGCAAAATGAAGGGGTGGTTTCTGCCAAACATGGCTCAGGTCTTGTGTAGCAGCTCATAAACACTGTAATTTGCATAACCTCTCCAGCATCTGACTGAAAGAGACTGTCAGTCAACACTTCTGGCATGTCAGGGTCATTCTTAACACATTTGATGTGAAGGGGCACCAACAGGGTGAACTCAATATCCTTCCACTGATGTGACCAACATACCATGAAATACAGGGAAGGATGTTTTCAATCAGGTCAAAATGAAGATGACTACAAGTTGAGACCATTCAGTTTCTGAGTCATTTATTGATCAGACTTCATATGTGATATTTGTGAAACTATCTACATTTTCAGGTCTCATCGAGACATAAAATAGCCAGACTGTCAGTCTGGTTTTCATTTGTACTCCTTCCAGCTCGACTGTAAGTGAGATCAGCCTCATGCACTCCATCTATAGCTTCCATAGACCTCTTTTAGGTCTGTGGGCTTTCTGCTTTCACACGGGGTCCATTAGAGTAGCAACGAGAAAGAACTTTGGGGAAAAAAAATAGAAAACGTACAGAATATATTTTGCGGTGACAGACTATTTGACTGGAGGATCCTGAAGAAATATTGCATTTTTAAGTCATGCTTGCTTTCAATGTCACATGGCGATGTCTTTGTTTGTCCTTTAATCCTTTTTTTTTCAGCAGAATTTAGTTGCTAAGGCACTTTTTAAAGTCACAGGAGGTTTTCATCTCCATCGTCAGATGATATAGTGCCTTTAATACCCTGGGCCTGCAGGACTTGCTCTGTGCCCCAGTAAAAGCCAATGAAGGGACATTGTCCATTCCAGGCCAACATCCTTGCTCCTGAGCTGTTTTTCCTTGGCTGTGTCAAGAGGTACAAGAGAGCAATGGGAAAAATTTATATTTAACTTCTTATGAAAAAAATTGAGGCAAATGACTTTGTGAAAATTGTCAAACCTGACTCTGAATCCTTCCTTAAGCCACACAGGATTTTTTAGGGCACTTAAGATTCACTGCAGTCTCTGAGTAACTGGAACTCCTGCTTTCATGCTGAGCATGTTCTTAAGTACAATCCCCTTCTTTCAGCAGGCTTGAAGGAGGGAATTCCTTCGATCAAGCCTTCTAAGGGTTTACCCACTGCCCTATTCAACACCTGTTACAGCAAAAAAATCAGCTTCATTCTTTATGTATTTCCTCACCATTTTTCTGTCATTGTTCATTAGAGTGTTTTTCTGGTTAAGTTTAGACATAAACAGTTGTTGGATGCTCTGGTATATCTTGTTATACATTATCCCTGAAATCCATTAAGTGTCTACTATTTTTTTCAAAGCATTTATTTAGGAAAGCATTCACACTCTGCCTATGTTTTTGATAGATTTCCATCTTTCACATCCTCATATGATGACAAAAGCAATATCTGAGTTGGAGATTTGTACTTTGATCTCTTAGTAATAGATGTTTGCTTACCAAATATTGTTTAAGGTGGTAAATGTGACTTTTGCCGTGCCAAAGGAGATGGCCTCATCTCCTTTTCTTCATGTCCAGGTATGGAAACTATTTAGTATCTGGTATTCATTCTTATTTCCAAGTAATATTTGTACTAAGATGTTACCAAGGATCTCATTACTTTGGGTTGGGTTTTTTAATACAGACTACTTTGTTTATGTGATGCTGAATGCTACTTAGATATTGCATGTTGGCTGGGCTGTCAGTTAGAAGAGCAGGACTATCAGAAAAACTGGGCTTACTGTTGATAAACTTTGTGATAATTGTAGGATGGAACAACACAGTTTTCTTTCCTCAAGACTGAAGTGAAAGTCAACAAATGGAGATGGGTATGGGGATATTGCTCTGGAAAGACCCAAGGTGCTGGGCCTGGGAAGGCTAGGAAATGTGTGCACCTTCAGGGGAGTGCTCCCTGTTCCCACACAACTTTGTCATGGCTTTTTGGGAGATACACTGCCCCAAAACATTTAGTATGATAAACACTGGATAGGATGTAAGAAAAATGTGCTTATAAAATTAAAGCCAGGTCCAGCTTTGGATCAGTCTTTGATAATCCCTACCTTTTGCAGCCCTGATTGTATTAATCAGTTTTAAAAGAGACTGAAATGCCATGATGAAGAACATCATTTAGAGAGAAACAATTAAAGCAGAAGGGAGTTCAAATGCACGTACTTCCTCTTCTTCATTTTAAAGAACTTCTTTTAAATAAGATCCAAATGACACAATCAGAATAGTTTGTTGATGCTTTTTGTCAGTTGATTTTACCTCTTTTTGACAGCTGTATCCCTGTGCAAATGTAAAATCTGAGCTCCGCACTGAGCCTTGAACTTGGAATAATTCAAACCTCATCTGAAACTCTTTTTCCAAGCTTCAGGCCTGCCATTCTTTGTGTGTATATGTGTATATATATATATTTATATATATATAGTGCAAGTCTTTTTCTTACATGATAATGATTGAAAGAAAATTTTTTTTCACCAAAGACTGGTTGAGTAATGTTTAGTGTATTTAATTCCAAACAATCAGTTCCATGTGTGATTATAAAATGCTTTGCTTTGCAAAATATTGTGGGCATCTCTTTATTACAGTTTTATAATGCTAGTACATCTTTCTCTCTCCTAAGTCTTGAAGACCATATGGAGCTTGTAAGAGTACTAAAAAAGGTCCCTTTATACAACGTGTGTGTATGTTTGTGTGTACATACACATAAAACATGCACGAGCGTTACACATACCTATGTTAAGTAGTATCCTGTGGAGTTCTAGGTACATCATTTACCACAAATATGTTGTTTAAGGTGATGGTAGGTTTCCAGTCTTAGTCTGCATATGTCACACTGAGAAACAATGAGAGCTTTCCAAAATAGTTTAGATGCCATATAATTATTTTAGCAGCTGTGGTTTCGGTTACCTTTAATTAGTTCCCCCTGCAGCTCTAAATAAAGAAAGGCTTCTGTTAAATGCAGTTATTTTCTTCTGCAGATGGCATGATGAAGTTTAGCTACTCATAAAAGGAGACTACTGAACACCACATGGCAAACTGGAGGCTCTAAAGAAATGTGATTATGAGTTAAGGACAAGGGTTTCTCCATGGATTATTCATGATTTCCAGTCACTATGTTTTTATATCAAAATGGTCAGCCCTAAATTTTATGCCATCTGACATTGCTGAAACAGTTGACTTAAATGCTTGAGAGCTGGTGAGATAGCCCTCCACCATGGAAGCAAATGGTGTTTTGATATTGTCCTGTATTTTCCCTACATCATTTACTCGGTTCAGTGGCCCCAGCACTCCTGGAAAGCGTGGCTTGATCTCTATGAACATATGTTAAGCAGATGGAAAAGTCTCCTAAAGAGAATTTCTCTCTCTTACATGTAGGACAAATTTTCAGACTCCATTCAGGCCAATAGTTTTAAAACATTTCAGTTGGAGATTGTAGAGCTATTTCCATAGGACTCAATGGTATGTGCCCTACTGCCATCCATAGAAGCAAACATAGGCACTACTTCTTTCCAATTAAGATTTCATATAATAATTTTTTACAGAATTCTTCAGATGGTTCAAGTTCATCAACTTTGTGACTCTTCAGTCATATCAACAAAAGCCACATGAAGCAAAGTAAGGGTTCACAACAACACAACTTGAGTTTTAAGGGGTAATTTAATTTTTTTTAAAGGTAAAAATAAATATACATTAATAAAGATGTCTGACTTGTATAGCTGCTGACTGACAAGGAGGGATGGTGTCTGAGTCCTGACTTCATTCCCTGAGAGTGAGCTTCAGCCTGGAGGGCACTGTAAGAGGTCGTGCAGCAGGTCCCAGCAGGCAGGAGAGCCCTGCTGGCTTCCTTCTGCAACTTCTGGATCATTTAATTAATTAAAGAATTGTTTCTGTTGCAACCACAAATGTTCCAGTTTGCACAGTTACTCAAGGTCAGAGCTTGCCTGACCTCCCTGGCA
The DNA here is from genome assembly GCF_001715985.3 of Manacus vitellinus. NCBI lineage: Eukaryota > Metazoa > Chordata > Aves > Passeriformes > Pipridae > Manacus > Manacus vitellinus. The sequence continues at coordinate 47,637,234 of NW_021939396.1, read as the reverse complement.
GAGGAAGAGAAGGGTAAGGAAATTGGGAAAAAAGAGACTAAGCAAATCATTCTAAGGAAGCCTTGTTTCCTTTACCCGAAAGCCAGCAGAGCAGAAAAGGCTGAATTGAAAGGGAAAAGGGCTAAGACTGAGACTGATTAAGAGAGGTCCAGCCTGAAGAAAAGGCAAAGAATGAAACAAGTAAGACACAAAAATAAACTACATTAAGGGTGAGCTTGGATGAGGGAGTCGGCCACTGGCCAGGAGGGAGCAGCTGCGGCAGGAAGGCCCAGATCCCATTGAAACAGAAAAGGGGCCATCTATCTGCTGGAATGAAAGGGAAACAAAAAAATAATTCACCTTTAAAGGCACAGAAATGGGATTCGAGGCTAGGGGAAGGGCAGAGAGGAATAAGAATTTGTGAATGAGTTTTGTTTTTTTTTTTGTGAGCAAGGCGATGGCTGTTAAATCCTCCCAGAGAGCTGTGTGATGGCACAGATAGATCAGACAGGCCAGAGCAGATAAGCCACTCCGAGCAGCTTCATGTTCTATTTGGACTCTTGAATGAATGCTGAACATCAAGCAAATTTTCTCGTTTTTACCAGGGGAGATGAGGCAGATGACATACCATACTCATGACATCATACCTCACTCCAGATGTGAACAGAGGAAAGAAAGTGTAAGATGGATATTTCACCACAAGCCAGTGTAATCCTCCATACTGAGGGGAACACATGGTTGCAAATCTCAACACACTGCGCTTCCACAAAATAAAGGGCAAAAGGAGGCAAGGCAAAATCCTGGGCAATTCTGAGCTAAAATTTCAGGTTCAGGCAACAGAGAACAGATCTTGAGTTAAATATTCATACCTTATAGAAAATACACTGTGCACAGTAAGTTAATGTCATCAATGTCACAGCAAAAAGTTTTACTGCACTGCGTAAATCTAGAATTAAGGTGTAGGCTGGAGGAGAAGCAAAGGGTATGGAGAGCATTTCACCCGAAGAGTCCACAAGGAGCTTATTTAGAAAGCTTCTGTGTTTTTGGATGTGTCAGAGCACTTAACTGCTGCTAAAAGAAAGATATCTCGCTTCAAGAACTGTTGAAATCTCATGGTACCAGAATTGTAGGTTTTGGGGCCCTGCATTGGAAGGCAAGGAAAATTTTCAAGTATATGTATCTAATGAATGTAGAAGCAAAATACCCTCTTTAAATTCTACTGGACTGCAGCTTCTAACTGTCATAGGGCTCCTCAAACTCCCCATTTCTAAATTGTCTCATTGATTCCTGCTAAATAAGATGCCAGACCTTCGCTTCCTCATGTGAATGGTTTTAGCTCCAGCCAGACTATGAGAAGGTTCAGATTCTTTGGTTTGATGTATCGGTAGGTCTGACAAGTCCTGGGAAAAGGGACACTTTTGGAATATATATATTATAACATGGGATGTATAGCATACAAACTCAGCACAGGACATCTTCAGAAAACCCATCTATGTTTGGGAAAAAAGGTAATAAGTAATGTTGCTGTAAATTCTTTATTGATGCAAATACTGTGGGGGGACATAACAGGAGGATGGTGCCACCTCCTTTTCTTTTTCTTGATCTCAGTACTGTTTACACAGGTTTTTCACGATGGTAGATATTAATCAGTTGTGAACTTGTTTCAATCTCTTGGTAGTGTTTCCATCATCTTTGAATAGGTGATTTATCTTGTGTGCCTGATACTGCAAAAACTTACAGCTGTACCAGAAATAACTGTTTCTCAGCACTGCATAAATTGTCCCCAGATTTATACTGACAAACTATGCAAAGACGTTCTGGGGTTTTGCAATATTGTAATGCATGTTGAAGCCTTCCTATAAACTATAAACAGTAGGATAAAGAATGACTGCCATTTTTGCTATTTGAAACTTTTGCGACATTTTCCCAAACTTCGGAGTACTGTTGTAAACAAACAAACAAAGCCACAGGAATGACTACAATTAGGCAGTATAAACAGGCTGTGTCCAGATCAAAACAAGGCGTAGCTAAATTCAAACAATTATGGTTGCATTCTTATGCAAAAGAGGTTGGTTTGTAGTCTGAATGACCCTATCCCTGCGTTGTTATGCCAGGCTTTCCATTATGGTGTTTACTGTTAGGAGTTGCAGTTAGGTGAACTGGAGGTTAGAGTACAGCCCTGAGAAGCTGTGACTCAGCTTTGACTCTCTGGTTGCAGCACTGAAACCTCGCAAATAACCACCTTTTGAGGTGGTAACTTAATACCTGCAACCCTGTTCAGCCTGGTACCTTCTCAGAATTATATCCTGATTTCCCAAGGTGAGCAACGTGCACACAGACTGAGTCACAGATTGCCAGCCCGTGCTCAGTTGAACGAGGCACAGCAGTAAGGAAAGTGCAGCCCAGAGAGGGGCACAAGTGAGGTCTGTGCAGAAGGTGACACCAGGATGATCCTGAAATTAAAGAAACAGCAAAGGACAGGACAGAAGCAGTGAGCCTCTAAAAGGCTGGGAAATATGCTGTACCCAAAAGTGAGATGCTGCCTAAGCTTTGTGTGAATCAAGCCCTCGGTTTTCCAGCCTCAGCAAGCCAGCACAGCGATGCCAGCTTCCCCACGTCTCAGCTAATCTAGATGAATGCAACTTTGAACATGAGAAATGCAAATCTGTGCAGTGTGTTGAAAGAGTTGTTGTGACATGTCGCCTGTGGTGAGCAATTCCTAGCAAGTGGGAAGCCACAGTGTGTGGCAGCTGTTGCCTCTGACTGATCTTCAAGGGTAGCTCCAAGCCTGAGTGCATTGCAGTAATTACATTGTGAAGAAAAATTAAATGGAAATAGAAAGCTTTGGTCAACTATGCCAGGACCTGGGCCTGAAGAAAAGGTTGTAAAGCCTTCAGTGAAGCAAATTGCCCAGAAGGGTAGTGTACCTCAAAATCGTGAGCTCCTTGCATGAGAAGAGAATGACAGTCTTCACCAACAGCAGAAACAACCCTTTCCAGTGCATCACTGTCTTTCCCTCCTGTGTGTCAGTGATGTACATCTCTGGAGTTTAATCCCTGGTCAAGGTGAGCTTCAGCAAAAAGAGTCTGTCCAGTCCCAGTCCCTGTATGAGCCAGAAACTGGAGAAATAGAGAAAACTGTACTGTGCTGCTTAAATGAAATACACATTTCGCCTCTTAGTAGCGAAGCACCCTAGCACTTACTAAACCGGAGCAGTGGCACTAGGATGTGCAAAATAACTGGCATACGCATTTTTCATTTAGAATTTGATTTCTTCAAAGTCTATTCTGTCAAACCACTGCGGAATGTTAACTACACTTTTAATATCTATTTACATGACAGAACAGATATTTTGTATATACTTACTGCCTCTGGACTTTTTATTCCAGTGTCACATTGCACTGTAGTTGAAACACTTATTTTTTTCAATCCAACCCCAAGTTTCCCTGGTTTTCTCAAGATAAAACTGTAGTCAAATTTTACTCTAATTTGGTAACAGGAACATGAGAAGTGAGGCTTAGGTAAGTTAGATGTAGCTTTGGTTTTGACCTAGCTGTAGCCAAGTGCTTTCTCTTTAAATTTTCCAAGTTCTGTGTATTGTGTAATTAAAGACCATAATGCATGTGAGTGGATATATAAACATCCCTCCCACAGCGTGAAACAAGGCAGCATGCAGAATGGTTGAAGTTGTCAGCTACAGGCACTTCTCCACATGCAGAGATGGAAATCCTGGTGACATTCAGCTGTTCTGGGTCTGCTGAATTATTTTGGTTTGGGGGATTTTTATTATTTTGGGGTTTTTAGTTTAATTAAAAAGATGACAGACATATAACTTCTGTATAGAGTTTATAGTAAATGGCTCTGTCTTTAATTGGCACATCACACAGATACGCTACAGCAAGTAGCTTCAGACGAGTTTTCACATGTGTGCAAGACTTGGAGTCTGGCATTGTAGGTCACCTCTCTGTATGTCCCCTTACAGAGACATTCTCTTAAAGCAGCAAAAGCTGCAACATCCCTGTCTGATGCTGTTACCTTTTCAAAATATTCTTTAGCAAAATGCGATGAGGAGGCAGTCTTGGGATTCTTGCTATTTCTTGCAGTCTTGCTGAGACTTTAAAAAGAACTTTTTTAACTTGTTGAAGCACTTTTAGGTAAAAAAAAAAGATATGGATCACTGCTGAAATTATTCAATAGAAAGCAAAAAGCATAGAGCTCTGTTTTGATTCAAAATCATAAAAAAATTATATGTGAGGCTGCACAGACTTTCAAGAGGGTTAAGAAGAATTGTATTAAGAGATTTCTGCTCTTTGCACAAGGAGAAACCGATATCCTTTGCCTTTTGCTCCAGAATGTCAAAGGGCTGGATTTGATGCAGTGAATTTTCTCTGAGATAAGGTAAGGAGCATTTGCAAGCTGGATATAGGCTCTAAGATCAGTCCTTTAAGTGGTCTTCCTGAATGTCAAAAATACTGAGCAAAACTGCTGACTCTCTACAATCGGTGGAAGAACAGAACTGTGCTGAAACTTAGTGTCCCACAAAAAAAGTAGGCTTATTTTGAGCATTTTGTAATGATGTACTTATTTATCCTTGTACTGAGAGCAATGTAAGGTTTGCCTGGCCATCTAAGCAGAAAGGATCTGAAGGAGTTTGTGTGCACAGTGTTTTGTGAGAAGCAAATTTGGTCTCAGAAGGACATATTCCACATTACTAAGAGGTCAGTGTTTTCATTTTTAGATATGAATGCATTTGCCCAAGACATTTGGCATCTCTTCCTAGCCCCTCATTGATTTTAACTACACACTACAATTGTAAAATGGTGCAGCTTTGAAGTTGTCTATGCAGGAAAGTGAAAGCCTTTTTATTCTCCTGAATAAGAGTAACCACATGAGGACTTAACATGCTCTAAGTCACATGCAACATGCTTCATATGTCTAATTGATTTATCTTAGCTTTCCCACATGTCCTCACACAGGCATACCTCAATGCAGCTTGAAAGGAGGGAGTGCAGCCTTCTGGCTGAAAAGCTGATGGTAAGTAATTAAGTCTAGCAGCAGTGAGAACCCCTGAGACAAAATCTTTGGCAGTTTTCTACACCATGTAGTGAGCCTGGGTCACCAAGGGCCTGTAAATAGCATCATAATGACTGGTTCCTCAGCAGGGATAAACATGTGCTTTGAGTTTTCTAAATGATTCAGAGGCATGCTGTGAGATAACTACTGATAACAAGCAGATGTGAAGTTTGCTTCTCAGGACAGAGAGAGTGAGGGGGAAAGTCAAGTAGATTTTGGCTTATGGTCCTCTCAGAAAGCCTGATATTTGAAGATCATTAAAGTTTTGGGTTTTTTTTTCAGGAGAGAAAGTCAATTGTATCTGATGAAGGTAATGCTGTTTTAAACCAGTTATTGTCAGGGCTAGTGAGATAACCATAGACAAAGCTTTCTGTGAGTTTGACCTGAAGACAAAAGTGAAACATTACTCTGTAGGATTAGGAATGTTGTACAATTTAAAAATCCATTTTACATTGTGCCAGTGTCTTTCCAAAAGCTTTCTCAAAACTTGACTGTGCATAAGTCCTTTCTTTTTCTAGTTATTTAAATGGTCACTAAGTGTTGAAGGACGTGTTGCATCATACCAGGCAGAAGGACACCAAACAAAGGTGCTTAGCTGATGTGCCCATACTGGTGCAGCAGTGCTGCTCGGCAGTGTAGGTGCAGTAATGCTGTGCTGCTAGGAGTCCAGAGAGAGAATCAGTGGTGTTTACCTGGGGTTCACAGCACCATGTTTCACACTTTCAGGGATGATACATGAGTGGTCCTGTAGGATGATGCGTTTGCGAGGTATCAAAGGAAATCTGCTGGTCTACCAAGTCAGGTCATCCATTCTTTCTCAGGGAGCTTTGGAGCTTTGCTAATACTGCACCAGTGGAATAAAATAAAGAAACTGCATATTTTGGCATTATTTAAAAAGCCAAAGACCAAGTCAATATTTTTTTCTTAATTACAATGAGAATGGAGTTTTTAAAAAGCAGTTTTTCTGTATGTTGTTTAGGAATTCATTTTTAAATAGCTCCCCCCGTTGCCTCACAGTACTTTAAAAAAAACTTTTTTTTTTCTAAAACAGCAAAGGAAGAGGAAAAGTTTCTCCCCACTCTTCCTTGGGTGGGGCAGAGAGGGAGAGAAATGAAAAGAAATCACCAAACTATACAGTGGCTCATCAGTTGCCTTATGTGTCTGGTGCCTCTCCAGTTTCTGCTTTGTCCCAGATTTCCCAACAGAAATGCACTGATTCCTCCTGAGCAATGCCTCCTGGCCTCTGCTACGATGTTGGCTCCCTAGCTGAAGGCTGAACCCCACTCCAGCACCCTAGTGATGCACACTGCCTGTGTGGGAGCTCACTCCTCATTTGAAGGTGGAAGGAAACAGGTCTTCAGGCACAGTGGAACCTGGTAACACTCAAGTCCTACATGCCCAGTCAGTCTGAACGTGACCAGCCTGACCCACCTAGCTTTGCAAACATGAGTCCTGACTGAAGCACAGGTACTTAGAAGCAAGAGAGAGGTAGCCGGGGTGACTTCTGGTGCCACAGGAAAACTGAACTCAAATAAACATCTCTTCAAATACATTAAGGGAACAAGTATGATATATTATTAGTATTTTCCTTTCTGATCTTCTACCCAAAGAAGATCCCAGCTTGGCTCAGGCAACCTCTATGCCCTCAGAAAGTCATCCATGAGTCATCTATATGTTCGGTCTTTGCAGCTGAATCTGTTTCTCTAAGCACAGCAGCTGGTTACTAGCTGTTGTAAGATACCTCTTCAACCTCACCATGAAAACTCATTTTTATAGTCATATAGTTTGATGCATGTAGTGGTTTTCAAGAGCGTAGAATGCTTTACAAATGCATAGGCTCATAACTTTACAACTAGCGGGGACCATTGTGATCATGAAACCTGACTTTTTACATAATACAAGACAGTGGAATTGCTTAATGATGCCCATAATTTGGTTTTTTCTGTAGCTAATGCATATCTTATTAAAAAACAATATTTCTTAATTTCTTAATTTTGAAAGTTTATGCAACAGAAAATCTATTAAATGTCTTTTCCATGATTTCCCATTGTTAATCATCATCTCTGATAAAAATCATCAGCTTGTGTCTACTAGGAATATGTTAAACTTCACTGTCCACTACATTGGCTCTTATCATGACTTTGTTTTCTAGAAAGGCATGTATTGTCAGAAAGGGTTTCATTTATGAACACAACATGAATAAGTCAGCTTAGCCTCATTTTTTATAAACTCAGTAAAATTAAGTTCTTCGGCCCCTCATTTTAGGGGAGATTTTCATCATCCTTTCATCTGTACTGTCCAATCCATTACTGAATTTCAGTTTTTCAATGAGTAGATGCAGAAACAACATGAACTATTCCAGTATTATCACCAGACACGGTTACACCACATCTCTAATTTCGCTTACAGACCTAGACATTGCATTTACTCTCTCCTCCGTTACAGGGTTTCCACTGTCAGGCTCTCGTGGTTACCCACACTGCCTTTGCCACTTGCTGAAACACAGGCACTTATCCCTCCTACGTGACTGGGCTCTTGTTTTTTGCATTTAGTTGGCAATATTTTAAAAGAAGACAGTATTGGGTGAGCAAAGCCAATTGCCTCACAACCAAGATGCTTTGTAAATCTGACTTCTCAGTATTTTCCAAAGTTTGTGTCCTCTGCTGTGCTGATCCCTGCTAAGTACCCACTGCAGTTGCCAGATATTTTATGCTGTGCAGACATTCTCGCCATATCCTCACACATCATGTTGGAGATTATATTGCCATTTGCAAGGATGTGGTGCTGAATATGGGTTTTGTGTCAGTCTGTTTCTGTCTCGGCATCTCTTTGATGTGTCCTCTTTCAACAGCCAGGTAGGTGGGCTTGAGGTCTGTACAAAAGCCCTCCTGACAACTGCAGCCTTCAGATAACAAGTTTATCAGCGTGGTCGTAACTGTCTTTTGATAGACAGTCAACATCTGTTTCTGTCACTGCCTCCTTACATGACATGATGTTACATGGGGAAGGCAGATATTCCTCTGAGCCTTTGTTGAAGTGCTATTGCCATGAAAATGAGTGGAGTGCTGTGTCTCCTGCTTTTTCAGGGACTGAGAGAGTGGGATGTTAGAGGGGTGGGTTTTTTTCACAAACTCTGTTTTATAGTGTTTTGAAAGCCCTCACTGCCAGACTCCAGGGGGAGTACCTATAATACTATACTCACCAAGTCATTTATAATACACTTTAGGCTGCACTATTTAATCTGTAATGAATTCAGTACATTCCCTATCAAAATTGCTTCCAGGTTAAGGACAGGTATGTACACGAAATGAACAAACCCAGAAGGCAGCCAGGTGGCAGACTCATGTGCAATGCAGCCACTGAATCTTGAGGGCACCAGGAACTTCTTCAGGGGATTAGGAGGGATGGAAATGTGATGGAGCAGATCTGGAGCTCTGTGGAAAAGGACCAGGTGCTTGGCTCATGAGAGATGGAGAGATTCCCTTGTGCCTCAGAAGTTTTACAAGTGAGAAGAGGGAGGGGAAAGACAGGGTATGAGAGGAGATACATTAGGAGTGGGGGAATGGCTCCTATGGACCTTTGGAGCAACTGATAGACCGATGTTTGTGTTGTGGAAATATGGAAGCAGGAGATAGCAGAGGGATGCAGGAAATATGATGGAGTCAGATGGGGGGAAGGGAGGTAGCAGCTGCCTTGGAGCTCTTCTGGAGGAGGTTAGAAAGAAATGTAAGGAATCCAGTGGCAAGGAGATTTTAATAATTGAGTCTAGAGGTGGCCAACCTAGGGTCCAAAATTTCAGCAGAAAAAGTGTGGAGAAAGCTTACTGTAGAAACTTTTGAAGAAAGAACCTGTATGACTTAATGACAGCTTCATCCTGAGTTACAAATCTGAGATGTGTTTATAAACCAGCAAGGAATGAACTGTTGGTATGCACCCATTTGAAACAACATGGGAAATTAACTCTTTGTTGTAAGCACCTATAAGAAGGCTTTCTGGCAGCTTTAATCTCACATTGCACAAGGCTATCACAGGGAGAGCTGGAATTGCTGAGCAGATGAGAAACATCCTGCACAGGCAGGTGGGATACCAACAGAAATGGCGTATAATATATGGCTGTGTTCATAGAGGGGAACTTAGCTGTGTGATAGTGATAGCAGGTAAAGTGTCAGGGGCCTGCAAAGATCTCAGGGTGTCTGTGAGGAGGAAGATAGGGGCATGTGGAGAAGACTGAAGACAACTGAATGGTGACTTATTGCACAACACGAGTCACATTTTTACCTCATCTGGCTAAAATTCAAAGTCTGGTTTCAGAGGGCCAATTTATCCCAGCCTGTTTCCTATGTCTCTGTATCTACTGAACTGACTAGCTAAATTAGAAGAGAAGCCTGGGACAGTAGTAGCAGGGAAGATAGGTCAGGATGGAGGCATGTGAGCTGGGATCACATTATTCTTCAACCTCACTTTGGTAAATGATGTACTGCTAATTATGAGGCGTTCTGAATGCAGATCACTTACTAAAACTGTTAAGTGAACCTTTAGACCTTTCTCAGGTACCACTTTCATAAAGGAGGAATTGTAGGTACAGGAGATGTTACAATTGTGCATGGTGATCTTGCAAAAAACACAATTTCTTTTATTCCCTGTAGCCCAGGCTTTACATGTTTTTAGAGTCTCTGAGGGTGTTCCTGGAAGCACTGCCTTGACAGGGAACCAGGAAGGACTGCAGAAAGATTTGGTCCTGGGAAGATAAAAGTTGATTTTTCACACTGTTCTTGTTCTGAATTGCTGGCCTCTCTTTTGAAGTACTTTTGAATATCCCACAAAATATATTAAAACAAAAAAACCAGAGCTTTTGCACATGGCTTCTACAGTCTATTTCAACAAGTAAAACTTTAATTATATTTTTATATTCTGGTGCTGTTCTGTTTTCACTTGTACCAATTTAGATCTAGAGTTACTACACTGAACTTATCTTGGATTTGCATTGATCTAAGAATTGAGAATTCAGAAGAAAAAGTCTCAGGAAGGCAACAAATTCCATAGAAAACATCCAGTTAGGGCTTTGCTCAGTGTATCTCAGTAGAGAGACTATATGTTTCAAACGACTATCTGCTGGGAGTCAGATTTTGTTTCTGTGGTACTTAAGGTGGACAGTATGACTACCAGTCTGTATGTAAAGGACAAAACTGTAAATAGAAAAAATGTGGTCAAAATTTCACCAGGAAGTGTAACAGTATACTGTAGAACTGGTCAATGTGGTGTATTTTGGGGCTGAAAATTTGGTTATGCTAAAAATCTAAATTTGAGGCAAAATTATTGTGAATAAAGAATTTTTTCTGTTGGAAAAAAATGTCATAATTCTAGGGAAAAAAATTTCTGTTTTCTGTGGTCACTGAATCACAGATTTTTTTTTCCTCATGAATTCAATGTTTGTCCCAAACATGTAGGTTTCTTTTTCTAGAGCTTTTGATTTCACTCTGTCTGCTCAGCCAAAATCAAGAACTCTAGCCACTTTTTGACTGACAAAAATAAGAAAGTGGGATTAGTCCAGAGTCTTCAAAACAGGGACCTTGGCTATATAGTAATAATAGACCAAATTTCAAAAAAGCTGAACCACTGGCAACTTCAGTTAACCTCCTACTCATGTTTTTAATGTTAAACTGTTTCTTTGATGGATGGTCCCAATTTCAACAGGAGTTCCCAGGTAATTTTGAAATGTAGGTTGTTTATTTAGTAACTCCTCTGGACCTGGAAGTGCTTTACATTCCTGTGGGGCAAAAGCAACTCTTTTTCATATTTGACATAAAGCTGAATGGTGTGTAAATCCTGAAGAAATGCTTGTCCTGCTGACTAGCAGGAGGAATATATATTTGAAAAACTGAGGGCAGAACTACAAAAACCCTTCAATTTCCACTTTCTCCTCATTTTTATCAGCAGTGGTGTTTTGTCTGAGGTATCCTGAAACGCTGTATGAGAAAACATCTTTCAGTAATCTGAAAGTCATGGTACATTAATTTTGTCATCAAACAATTGCAGATTTAGGGACAAATTCTGCTGATTTCTGAGTGCCTACAGCTGCAAGTGAGCTGGCACATCTGCACTGCCATTGGAATACCGGACTTGATTTATGAGCTGAATTTCCACCACAAAAATTATCTTAATTCATGGTAATAATCTTTTAGAGCTGAGTTTCAGTCTGTAATAGCTGCTAAAAAAATTCAAACGGTTTAAATAAATGTATCTTCACCAAAGGGTTTTGATTAAGCAAAGTAAAAATATAAACTTTAGAACTGTCTTTGGTGGTTTTCACACGTGGCTGAAGGATGGGCTGTCCTGTTTCTTTTGAAAAAGAACTGAAAAGCAGGGAACGGGCAGCAATCAGCACAACAAATTTTGGTCTGAGTTTTATCCGTTTGATGACATTAACTATGTGAGGTTCCACTGGAGCAAGTGCAAGGGTAACTTGGCCTCATTGCTGTAAGAAAGTAAAGCAGATTAATCTGCGACTTATCTTGAAGATGGAGTGAGCCAATGGGAACTGGCACTGAATCCAAACACTGAGCTGTAATGAAAATTCAAGGCAATGCTTTTTTTTCACTTTGTAAGATTACCAGATACTGTTCAGATGAATTAAGAAGACACAGGCCCTCAGTCTTTCTTTCTGAAACACATTAAGCATCCTTGTTGAAATGCACCACTGTTCATTTAAGAAGAACCCTCAGTATTACCATGGCATTTTATCTGTTAATAGGTGTCAGACTGGATTCCATAGTATGTCTGGGTGCTCAGCATTCCACAGTTTCCTGCCAACTGGATGAAAGAGGTGCTGAAACAGTAACAGAGCTACAGGCTGCAGAAAATCTCAGCATAAATGTGAACATTCCTTGAGCATTGCCCTGAAGTGAAGGTGGCCACATATTCTCTGCAATGACTGTCCCCCTTTGATGACGGAGTCACTGCCATGCTGCAGATTCCCAAAGCACCCTTACTCCTTCCCCTAGTGCGGCAGTTGTGGCTGTAAGCAGAGCACAAGCCACCCCCGACTGTGACTGACATGGTGAATTATTCAAGTTACAGCTCACAGGGAGGCAGGTTTCTTGGCCATAAAAGGCTGATGTGTTGATTACCTGTTATGTCATGAAAACTGACAAAAAAACCTGTTTCTGTCTCTGTTCTCTTGCAAGTTCCAGGAACCTTCACAGCAGATGTGGATAAAATTTGCAAGAAAAGAGTTTTAATGTTTAAGCTTTCATGCACGGTTGTCCAGTACTTCTAGCAGTCTTCAAGTATTTTATTTATTATATCATTCATTATTTTGTTTTGTTTGTAACCAGATTGTCCTGAAATGCAGCATTTAATTTATTGCTATAAGTAAGGGTTGCAAATACAACAGAAACCATGTTCAGGATAGGGACTGCAGGGACTGATTGGATCTCAGAAGTTTTCTCTGAATGTCAAGTGAGCTCCATCTTAAGTAGTACTTCAGTAAATAACTTCTATAAGCCTGTCAAAGTTAACCCTTTTCAGTTTCTAGAGAATGCTCCAGTTTCACATCCTGGTCCTATAATCCTTACTTTCCATATTGTGTCTTTTTAGTAGTCACTAGCATTATCAGCAAATTTTCATTGACTTATATGGTAGCATGTTTTAGTATAATTATCTTTTCCTAATCTGTATTAATGGACTGAAACATTGTTCTTCCCTCATACTTTTCTATATGCTCTGTATAATTTTCAAGGAAAAAGTTGTAGTTTGGCAAAAAGAGTTTCCCTCCAGAAATTGACTGACAGCTTTGCAGACTAGAAGAACCAGCTTTCAAGAAAAAAAGGGGGAAAAAAAACCAAAAAGAAGAGTGAAGATGAGAAATGTGTCCTTTCACCCCTATATAAGAGGCATATACTTGCCTTGGTTGTTGCTTCTCCAAGTGGATACCTGTGCCCACTCTTGGGAAAAGCAGCAATGCAATTTCTCAGCAGTTGTGTTTAACAAACTGGGTCAAAGATAACTCACTAAAGCTCTTAGCATTTTCTGGCGGTGTTACAGGGCCATGATTCAACATAATGGACTATCCCTGAGCAGTTCCTCCCCTTGTGTTAATAGAAATAGGCTTTTAATTAGCCTCCAGCTTTTATTCCTTTTGATTCACTCTATTTTGTTTCTTCGACAGACTTATTACTTGCTTTATAAGAAAAAAAATCCCTCTCATGTTCCAGCATAGACTAACCCTTATCATCCACTGTCTCCATCCAGTGCCATAAAACATCTGGGAGGGTTATCTGCTCGCTCCCTGTTTTAGTTCTGAGCTCAGCTGGATCCAAAAGACACATCCCCCCCGGGGCAGTGAGGCATCTTGTCATCACCGTTAATTTCCCCTAGAAATATATATTTTCTGTGCAACAGGCCAGAGCAGAGACACATGAATTTCCATTTGTAGGAATTAGAGCCAAAGCACTTAACTACTCTGACCTCTTGTGTGTGATAGGCTGTGCATTTCTATCTATTTATTTTTGTACGAAGTCCAATGACTTTGTTTTTGGCTAAAGTGTATTTTTTAAATGAGGAGTTGGGCTTGATCTGAAGACATTAAAGTACAGGGAATCCCCTGCGATGGTAATTTGCTCCAGTTGTAATCACTCCCACTGCTTCAGTTTTTGCTTTTCTTTCCAAGAAGAGTCGCTACCTCCAACTTGTAGCCGGAGGTGTATGTTACTCCTTCTTCCTCTTCTTAAAAGTGTCCTTTAGTGCCAGTGCTCCATTAAAGCACCTAGATCTGCAGCCAAGTCTTCTGGGGGGTTTTGTTTGTTTGTTTTTTACTGCTTTCTTCTAAGTATAAAAAGCATTTAGTTCAATTTAAGCCTCTCACTGTAAACCCCAGACCCCTGGTAAGATTCATAGTGGTGGAAACACCTGGTAGGACTTGCAGCCTCCCTACTACAGACATAAGTATTGTTAGCTCAATAGCAGCTCCTACTGTATGTGCTACCTTGGAGCCGGTGGCCCTCAAGCCTCCTGACCCCATCAGGAGCTGCCCTTGGTCACCAGCCCCAGGACACCTTTTCTCTTGGTCTTTGAATGACTGGCCTGGCCCTGAACTGTTGAGCTTGTCCAGGGTTGTCCAGCCTCCAAGTCCTGTCTCCAGCATGAGAAGGCTGGAAGCTGCAGCAATGGGTTGGGCTTTTGTGGTCCATGTGTTGAGCCGAGTATTCGTCAGTGCGTGATGCCTGAGACCCATCCAACTGCCAGCTCACTGCAGCAAGCCAGGAAGCTGGCTCTGCCCGTTTGTCCCTAACATCATGGTGGAAATGCTTTGGTAACCTTCTTGTCACTCACCCCTGTTAACCATTTTGGAGCCACTGCTCTCCAAGCACAGCAAACCAGGTTTATGATTTTGTTTCCATACACTCTTAGATACCCTGATGTTCGCTTTCCTGTATGTGGTCCCAGTTTATCCCATGATTCAGCTTGCTTGGATGGCTGCCCTGTACTCATCATTATGCTTAGTTATGTGCTAAGTGTTCCTTTGAAAAACCTATAAGGTTTTTGTCCATGGCTGGGAGAGGCTGAAGAAGGATTTCCCACAAAGCTGTATGCCATTTCAGACAATCCAAAAGATTATAGAGCAGCTAAGCATTTTAGTGACTAATGAAATAATGATTAAAAATTAACTGCTCGTCTGTCCCCTGGCTTCTGTCCATGTACAGCAAAATTTTGACCTGAGTTTGCTCATGCACCTTGGCAGAACACTTGGAGAAAATTTCTATAAGTGCATTTAAATTTCTTTAAAAAACCTCTCAGCAAAACAAGGAGTGGAAGAGAGAAGAACCTGCATAACATATTATACAACCCTTACAATTTTTACAGGACTTTAACACTTTTTTCTGTGCATATCCTCTCTCATCTTTTGGCACAGGAACTCCCAGGACATTTATCAAGCAGTTTAATCTATTCTAGAGTCATGTGCACAACTGCACAACACAGTTCATCCAAAAATTTACAGACATTGATCTCACCAGTAAAAAATTAGTATTTATATAGGATATGAGGGAGCTGAATCCATTAATTTACATTAAAAATATTTTTTAAACTCTTTGTTTTTGCAGCAATAAAGTCTTGTTTAAGCTATTTAAACAGAGTAATGCATTGTTCAAATGAGCAAACAGAACCCCATCTTTTTTTCTGGACAGGAAAGAAGTTCAGAGCAAGAAGAACATGGAAAGTAGTGGAAACTGTTAGTCTCTTACATGAAAAGGCTACAGCTTATGTGTTCAAACATTTCTTCCTTGTGGAAGTTGGAGTAAGATTCAGAGTATGAGGAGCTATGAAGCATGCTTAATAAACAAAGTACATCTTTAATTAAAAAAGAAGGTTCTGCTCACACTGAAAAACCTGCTTTTGGTGATCCTGTCTGTGATGTGTGCCTTTAGCTATAGTTTGTGGATTTCAACATTTCCAGCTCTGCTTTTCATGAATATATAGTTCAGCCATGGAAAAAATTCACACTGAACTGAAACTTAGCATACAAGGAACTAGCCAAGAAATAAATGTTCTAAGTCAAATAAAACTGCTGAGAAAGACATTTTTAGAGAATATTTTTACTCTTAATACGTGAAAATTATTTTTCAGCCTATTAGTTATAAACCTTAAGAGCAGTACAGGAACTGAGTGTCTGTGGATTCTGAAGACACAAAGAAGAGTTATTTTGTATTTTATTGGATTTTCCTTAAATAGGTTATGGCGCTATGTGTTAATTTTTTTAGTACAAAGTTCCCACCCAGCTGCCAGTTTGGCTGCTTCACCTGCTCTTCTGTTTTATGCTTTTAACTTGACATGGAATAAAAAACATTTTCCAGGTCCTTGGCTGAGTGATACTCCTTCACTGATATAAATTGCATGTAAGTCTGTGGAAGCCAGAGAGGTTGCACTTGTGTAACTGAAATTGTGATAAGGAACAAGAGTGTTTAGGGCAGTTTAGTGCTAAAAACATTTGACACTTGCATTGAGCAAATAAATTACAGTGTCTCCACGCTTAGGTTGAAAGGCTGTGGGTCAAGGGTGTGATGTATTTCTCTGTTAGAGTTCAAAAGAGCAGCTGCAGAGTATGGCATAAATAACAGCGGATACTGACTTCTTTGAGAGTGAAAAGGCAAGATATATTGACCCTGAAGTTAAATATTGACCCCAGATTTGTTTCAGTCTTTTTTTTTTTTTTTTTTGCTTCAAAGACCAATAAATCTTGGTATTTGGCAAAAAATAAGAACGTAAAAGCAAATTCAGAATTGACACAAATGTGGTCAATTGTATTAGCTTGCTGCTTTGTACAGAAAGCACAGAAGGAGACCATTTTCCTTGTATTTTCAGTGGTATATCATACCAAAACAGGAAAATTGATTATTACAGCCATTATTTGAGGACTTCAACATTCTCCAAAAATTTGAAGGCATGATGAAGCTGCAACTGTAGAAGAACATTGGAAACCAGTAAAAAAGTTCTAAGGCAGATATTTAGGTTTGCAGTCCAAAAGTCTTTGGCATTATCTTCAGGCAGAATAATTTTTCAAAGTAAATTTACACATCTTGATGGTTTAAGTTCACTCAAACATCCTTCTTCCCTCTTCCCTGCATGACTGCCCTCCAAATTTTCAGTTACCTTGAAATCGCTTTCACTGAAACACAAGCTAATATTTGGGTTTGGGTTTTGTTTTTTTTGGGGGGGGGGTTGTTTGGTTTGGTTGGGGTTTTTTTACATAGGATTGTACCTTTCTCAAGAACTTTTAGTAATATATTTACATTTCAACGAGGAAACAAAACTAACAAGGTCTCCCTTACAACTTCTTATCTAAATTAAAATTTACAAATTCCCACTTGTAACTATAGATTTATATTGTGTCTTGTGCCTCTTAATTAAAATGGCCTGGGATTTTCACTCCATTAAAGCACATATATGTTATAGTGAAAAGTTCTATGTTTTTTATTTAGTCTTCTAGGTAAGAAAAGTATTTCGTTCAATGTAAGCCTTTCACTGTCAACCTCAATACTCTGAAAAAGCTTGTAGCAATAAGCCTGAAATGCCTGGTAAAACTTGAGTCTTACCAGACTTAAAACTTGTAAGTCATACTTGGATCTTGACTTTAAGTCAGACTTAAAAGACTTCTAAGTCATATGAGGAACGACTGAGGGAGTTGGGGGTGTTTAACCTGGAGAAGAGGAGGCTCAGGAGTGCCGTTATCGCTCTCTATGACAACCGGAAAGGAGGTTGTAGCCAGGTGGGGGTCAGTCTCTTCTCCCACACAGCTAGTGACAGGACAAGAGGACATAGCCTCAAGCTGTGCCAGGGGACATTCAGTTTGGACATAAGGAAGATTTCTTCACAGAAAGGGTTGTCAAGCATTGGAATGAACTGTCCAGGGAAGTGGTGGAGTCACCATCTCTGGAGGTCTTCAAGAAACAACTGGATGTGGCACATAGTGATGTGGTCTAGTTGACATGGTGGAGACGGGTTACAGGTTGAACTCAATGATCTTGGATGTCTTTTCTAACCAAAATGATTCTGTGATTCTGGATCCTCTATCTGCAGATGTGGAATTACAGGACACCCTGACCTCATGGCAACTCCTTCCCTTTGTGCTGCTCTGGAGGCAGAGACCCTAAAACTCCCTGGCTCCATTAAAACAGATTTTGCAAATGTGTGGTTTTCCATGGTTTCATAAGCTACCAAGAAAACAATTATAACAAAGATTATGTGTTTCAGGAAGATAATTATTATTGCGGGTGGTATTGTTTTTGTTGCTGTTGTTGTAACTCTAGCAAATGTTTCATGCTTTGTTCAAGGCTAGTCTATTATAGAAAAAAAGACAGACACCTTACAGATTTAGTAGGTTGTTGCTTCTAATGGATTTGTCAACTTTTGTATTTTCATGATTGCATTAGAGTTTTCACCCACTTAACACTGTGATTGCATTGACATTAGGAAGGCAGTGGGATAGGTGCCATGTAGTCAGGTAGTATGTTTGTTGTACTTCTGGCTAACTGCTTATCTTTGCAACTGCAGTGCTTTGGATTTCCTTCTGCATGGCTTTTCCTCACTTGTAGCAAGCAGATTTAATTCAGCACTTTTCAGTGTTCGTCAAGACAGTGCAATTTTGCTTATTGCTTTATTAGGATGGAAAAAACATGAATTCCATTCACACTCCTACATCTGTACAGGAAACTTCTTGTAGCAATTTACGGAATAAAAATTTCCTCACTAGATAAGGGTGAATATTAAGCATGGAAAAATCACAGACATTGTGATGGTATTAGGTGGAAAAAATCCATTTATCAGGGCTGTTTTCTCCTTGCATTGCACAGTCATTACACATTGGCACAAGTGTTTGAAAAAATGTTCTAGTTGCCAGAGGAATTCATTCTAAGTCTGCTTTTTATCCAGGCAATTGGGTGCTAGTGAGGTGTGTATAAGCCAGGGTTAGGGAAAGCTCAGGAGTCAGAGGAGACAAGGACAGGACACAAGGTGACAGGAGAGTGGTAAAAGGGGAGAATAGAATGAGGAAACAGAGATGAGAGCTGCATTGGGTCCCAGTCCTTCCTCCAGCTTCACAGGGGAAAACTTCCACTTTGAAAAGATATGATTCGGGAAAACTAGGCAGAGACTAAGGTGGGTTGGGGGAGGTTGGTTAGGTTGGAGGATAGAAACAGGATTTATCATCTCTGCCATGAAGCCTGCAATATTTCTGTGGAAAAAGCCCTACCTTTAGAAAGGTTTCAGAAGGTCAGTGAGGTGAAAAATAAATCCTAGCCCTGCCAGCCTCTCTCCTTTGGAGGTGATTTAATGCCAAGTCTCAATTCAGCTGAGGGGAGTAAGGGAGCATACTTCCAGAGGAGCAGTGTTTATACCTAGGCATAATTTCTCTCCTCTAGTTGAACATGTAGCCCCAGGAGATTAGGAATGAATTTACAGCCAGTGGATTTGTGACCGTGAGCTGCGTTCAATGCAGTGCCTGTGGGGATTCTTTCTTCTTGGTTCGATGTTGGTATCTCACCTAGGCAGTCTTGATATTGTGTGGAAAAGGCTAAGCAGAAATGGCAATTTGCATTCACAGCCATAATTAAAAGAGTAGAGCAGGCTTCTTTATACCTATTGTGTTTTCTGCACTCACTTTCTTTTTGAGGTCCTACTGCATTCTTACTTCTGACCCTTTTAATTTTTGGGGTCACTTTCCAAATAAGGGGTCTATGTGACTGCTAAGTACCCAGCATAAACAGAAACACTTCCACTTCCTCTTTTATCTGCACACTAGTCTTCTGAATTCCAAGTAATGTCCAAGTAATGTCCTCTGAAAAAGACTTTTCAGTTGGAAAAGAGGTAATTTTTATATTAGAATGATTCTTAATGAAGGCAACAGAAGCCTTACCACTAAATCCAGCAAAGGGTGTGGTGTATAAAGGTCTATATATTAATTTAAGGCATCAAATATTTATTAACTTTTTTCAATTCTGTTAATGCCAGTATTTCATTGCAGCATTCCAGCTGGAGCATGTAACAAAAGCTGTAGATACAGATACATATGCAGGTTTGCTTTTCCACATGAAGTTGGACATACTTGTTCACAGTCACCAGGCAATTATTTTTTTCCTGCTGAAAGCCTCATCAAAAGTATGTCTGTATTTTTCCCTAACAGAAAAAGATAAATACAGCTTTTATGCCATAAAATGTAGCTGAAACTTTATTTTGTTCCGCTTCACTAGGTGGTAGATGAGAGAAAAAAACCTGATGAGAAGGGCACGCAGTGTTCTTCTGACTACCGAGTGAAAATTGGTTTAGATTCATATGAGTTACAAGAGTTTAAAAGCACACTTTGCTGTGACACATGGGATTTTATAATACTCTTGAACGAATAACCTGCCTCAACCCTGTCAGGGGTTGCATGTGTGCACAGAAACTTAGCTGGAACAGATGGCTGCCAAATATTCCCATTTAACTTGTGAAGGCACATTAAAAAAGTTAATTTCTGTAGATAAATGGAATAGCATTTGTGGCAACGTTGGTGAATACAGAAATGTTGCCTCGTTGTGCATGGCTGGATGTTCATGTGACAAGTGTGAGATTTTCTTTAAAACAGTGATCCAATATTTTTAGCATTACCCTTAATGTTTAAAGTTGCAGGAGTTAGTAAAACAGTAGGTGAAAGCTTTCTGTGAAGAGAATGGTTTTTCCTCCTGTTTTCTGTATGACTTCATCGTGTCCTCGGTGAGTTGCCCTGCAGTACAGGTGTCACTGCCGTGGGTATCGGCACCTACCACGCTCACAGCCCTGGACAGCATCATGTTGTCCTCTTAAAGAAATGTATCTCAAAAGCCACAACACATGGAATTGCTGTTTTTTCTGCCTACCAGTTAACACCATTACTAGGTTCACTAACACCTAAATACTCTGTTACAAAATTAGAGAATGTTAGGGAAAATAACACACTTTTAGTGTATTTTTTTCCTTTTTTTCCTCCTTTCAGTCGAATGTAGTTTGAATTAAGATTAAAAATCATATACATTAGCCATCAAATTATGCCATCTTAGTTAGAAGCTATGTTTCATTAGGAAGCATGTTTAGGCCTGGACTTAGACAGAAATGGCATTACTTTGCCATCTGGCACAACTCTGAAGGGCAGATCCCCTCTGTGTCTTTGCTACGGCTTTGTTACCTCTGGTTTTATTTAATTGATTGAATGGAATATCTTCCAATTGTCTTAGGAAGCTGTTTCACAAACCAAAGATCTGGCTTTGATCTCCCTATAGATCTGGCTGTATTTCTTGCTAGTCAGTCTAAATTCTTCTCTATAGAGTTTGAGAGAGGCTCTTTGCTGTGATGTATCATCACTGTCTTGCCTGTCATTGAACAGGTCTTTAATTCATAAATAATTTCTGTCTTCTTTTAAGTGTTTTAGTTTTTCCCTCATCTTCTGAACAGCCTAATTAGATTTTTGGGTTTAGTTCCAGAGACATGCTCTGAGTGGTCCCTCGTTTGATTTTCAGTAACTGAGGACAGACATATCTCTCTTGTTTCAGACTTATTTAAAAGCACCAGCACTTCCTGAATTTTGTTCTGGTTTGAGTTTGTCTTTAAATCTAATAGCCTATGGGATGCTGGACCCTTTGGTGGTGTGATATTCTTACCACACTGCTATGACTGGACCTTTAGCTGTTGCAAATCCATGATTTTTCATAAAATTTACCACACTGGTCCTTCACTTCTGTTCATAATATTTGCCTAGCATACAGTTCAGATTCTCAGCAGTCTTTACTTCGCCTGTGTTGTGGTTGAGCTTTTTGTATCCTTTCAATTAAAATATTTAGTGTTTAATCACAGTAGGACATTGTTTGGTAATACTATATAATTAAATGGTGATGGTTGCTGAAGTGTGTAATTAGGATTTCTGACAATTCATTGTGAATCTCTGGTCTGCTGCAAAGAAGAACAAAGCCAAAGAGAAAATGCTGGCTGGGTTATATAAATAAGTGAGAGATGATGGTCAGGCTGAAAATGAGGGTTCTCCCCTCCTTTAATGAAAGGGTTTGTGTACATTACATAGAATAAAGTATTTCTTAGGCTGAAAGCTTTCCAGAGATAATAGTGTTGGCCCTCTGAGTCTCTTTATTATGTCAAATGTGGGATTTGAATTTATGGGAAGTGGCCGCTGCCTCCAACACACTCAATCTGGTGGAGCAGAATTTGCCTGACTTCCCCTGCATTCAGAGCTTTGGGATGCAACATGCAGATCATCAAGGGCTGAGTTTTTCCAGGGTGTCCCTGAGAAGAAAATCTCTCATGTTTACTGACATACCCTGGGCTCTTGGGACAAAGTGTCCCACTTCAGCTTCAGGGGATGAGGGACACGGTGAACCCTGCCAGGCCCAGCCCAGCATTGCCCCCTCAGTGTTGAGAGTTGCTGTGTAGAGGCAGGATTATGAAAAGTCCTGTAAATGGTGAATTCTTCTATTGTCTTAAGCTTTAAGGAACAACTCTTCCCTCACTTTTAATTTTTTAACAGGAATATGCTGTTCTCCTAAAATGCAATCTGAAAGTCTCATGTAATTACATACCTGCAAGGATCATAGGATCATAGAATCATAAAACAGTTTGGGTTCTAAGGGACCTTTAAAGTTAGTCATCTAGTCCAACCCCCCTACAATAAGCAGGAACATCTTCATCTAAATCAAGGTACTTAGAACCCCGTACAGCCTGCCGTTGAATTTTTCCAGGGATTGGACACCTACCGCATGTCTAGACAAGCCAGTTACAGTGTTTCACCACCTTCATGGTAAAAAACCTTCTTCTTTATATCTAATCTGAATCTACCTTCTTTTTTTTATCTTAAAATCATTACCCCTTGTCCTATCACAACAGGCCCTGCTAAAAAGTTTGTCACTGTCTTTCTTAAAAGGCCCCTTTAAGTACTGAAATACCACAATAAGGTCTCCCTGGAGCCTTTTCTTCTCCAGGCTCAACTCTCTCAGCCTGTCCACACAGGAGAGGTGGTCCAGTCCTCTGATCACCTCTGTGGCCTCCTCTGGACCCACTCCAAGAGGTCCATGTCCTTCCTGTGCTGAGGGCTGCAGAACTGTACGCAGGTGGGGTCTCATGAGAGCAGAGGAGAGGGGCAGAATCACCTCCCTCGACATGCAGGCCACACTTCTTCTGACGCTTCCAAGGATACAGTTGGCCTTCTGGGCTCCAAGTGCACATTTCTGGTTCATGGCCAGCCTCTCATCCACCAGCATCCCCAGGTCCTTGTCAGCAGGGCTGCTCTTGATCTGTTCATCCCCTAGCCTGTATTGATACCTGGGATTGTCCCTAACCTTGCACTTGAAAAGAAAGGGGTACCAGGGTGAATAAGAAATCCCACAGTGTGAAATTCAGGATAAAAGCACGGGAACTGCCACCACTGGCCACAGCAGGGGTTGCACAGCATTGTGAAGCACAAATTCTCAGATTGGGCTTTTGAGGTGTGTTTTCTCCTCTCTAGAGGTTAATTGTACGAGCCACCAGCTATGCAGCAGGGCAACCAGATTATGCAGAACACTGTAGAAACCTGTGAAGATGGAGTGGTTTGGGTTTGGTCCAGTTATTTATTAATTTATGAAGAAAGAAGCTCTGTGTCTTGCAGTGTTTACTTGAAATATAGAGTGGCTGTTTCAGCCTCTGTCTTGCTGCCATGCTTCATGATTCATGATTTTCCACCTGGCATAGGAAAACTGGCACAAGTTAGTTGAGTACATACCCACTGCTTAGATTTCAAGTTTAGCTGCTTTTATTACTTCCTAATAAATAACCAGAAACCTTTTCAAAACAAGAATAGTTTGCATTTATGCCTATTTGATTACAAAACCAGAAGCAAAACTAGCAAATTCCAGAACAAATGACAGCATGCTTGTGCTAAATATTTTTTCCAGTGGCATTGTAAAAATCTGACAGTTAAGAAGCTGTTGCAATCCACCTGCCCACAAGCCAGCACTGCACTACTTGGGTGAGCAGGACCATTGCCATTGCAGAGAGAGGGCTTGCCAAGACTGTGGAATGGAAGGAAGGCTGACACTCACATTCCCCCTATGGCCAAACTGAAAGGAAATCATGGCAAGAGACTAAACAAGGAATGAAGAAGAAGGGCAGCAGACAGAATTTGGTAGTATCACCCCTGTTTTGTCATGTACAATGAAGAGCCTTGGTTTGCTCAGTCAAGAGCTCTTCTGCACAAAGCCCAGGGGATGGACGTGCACACATGAGGATGATGTGATGTGAGCAATGGCTCAGTTTGGATGAAGGCTTTCCAAAACCAGGCACTTCATAGCCACAACCTAAGGGCTCTGCACTCCCCTGCAGACTGGTCATGGAATAACCATGATGTTAGCTCTTTTTTTGCACTTACGCTCAAGAGGGGCTGTCCAGCACCATTTAGGTCACAAAGCCAGAGAGGGGCTGGGCACCATGCAGCACCTAGAGAGGCAGCTGCTCAGAAAAGCCCCAGTACATGCCATGCTTCCCATGGCTGGAGTATCATATAAAGTTCATCCAATAACTTGGGGATAGGCATGGACCTTTACACATTAGCTAGGAAAAATTTAGGGGATCTCAAGGTATAGTTTTAACAGTGTAAGAATAGACTCTAAACTGAAGAAAGGAGTTTAATCTCAAAATAAGAATTAAAAAAGGCATGGACCACTCTCAATTTCTGCTTATAGTAAACATTATAAAGAATGATTGCTTTCTGAAGTATGTTCTTAGTCATATGGAGCCATCGAATAATCAGTTTTGCTGACTGCAACAAAACTATTGTGGAGGATCACAGGGGTTGTTTTCATGAAGGGCAGGTTAATAACCTGTAACACCACGCAGAAGAGAAGATAAAAATCTCACTTCGAAATTTGTGGCTGTCTGAATCCAGCAATCTCAAAAGTATACAAAGTTTATTGTTGTCAAAGTTGCATCTGCTTTTTATTTGAGTGTGCTAATATAATCTGCTGAGATTTTGTCATTGTTGCAACTCTGCATGATTAAGTACCTCTCAGTATTTAACTTCTACTTATATGTTGAATCATAGAATGGTTTGGGTTGGAAAGGAACTCAAAGACACTTTCCCATGGCAGGACAGTTGGAAATAGATGCATGTAGTTATCACAGAATTATCACAGAATCAACAGGGTTGGAAAATTCCTGAGATCATTGAGTCCAACCTATGACCTAACACCACTTTGTAGAGAGTTATCAGGCCTCCACTGAGTCTCCTCCTCTCCAGGCTAAACAACCCCAGCTCCCTCAGCCTCTCCTCATAGGACTTGTGCTCCAGACCCTTCACCAGCCTCATTACCCTTCTCTGGACACATTCTAGCACCTCAACAATCTTCCTAACCTGAGGGGCCAAGAACTGGACATAGTACTCGAGGTGCAGCCTCACCAGTGCCAAGTACAGAGGAAGAATCACTTCCCTGGACCTATTGGCCACACTGTTCCTGATCCAGGGCAGGATGCCATTGGTCTTGTGGGCACACCTGGGCACACTGCCGGCTCATGTTCAGCATGCTGCCAGTCAGAACACTCAGGTCCCTTTCTCCCTGGTCTCTCTCCAGCCACTCTGTCCCCAGCCTGTGCTCCATAGGGTTGTTGTGGTAAAAGTGGAGGACCCAGCACTTGGTCTTGCTGAACCCCATACCATTGGATTCAGCCCAACTCTCCAGCCTGTCCAGGTCCCTCTGAAGAGCCCTCCTGCCTTCCAGCTGATTGACACTCCCCCCAGCCTTGGTGTCATCTGTAAATTTGCTAATGGGACACTCAATCCCCTCATCCAGATCATCAATAAAGATATTAAACAGGACTGGGCCCAACACTGATCCCTGGGGGACACCACTGGTGACCGGCTGCCAACTGGATGCAGCACCGTTCCCCACCACTCTCTGGGCCCAGCTCTCCGGCCAGTTCCTAACCCAGCACAGAGTGCCCCTGTCCAAGGCGTGGGCTGCCAGCTTTTCCAGCAGTATGCTATGGGAGATGGTGTCAAAGGCTTTGCTGAAGTCCAGGTAGAAAACACCCACAGTCTTCCCCTCATCCACTAGGTGGGTCACCTGGTCATAAAAGGAGGTCAGATTGGTCAGGCAGGACCTGTCTCTCCTAAACCTGTGTTGGCTGTGTCTGATCCCCTGTCTGTCCTGCATGTGCCATGTGAACACAATCAGGATGATCTGCTCCATAACCTTGCTGGGCACCAAGGTCAGGCTGACAGGCCTGTAGTTCCTCAGATCCTCCTCCTGGCCCTTCTTATGGATGAGCATCACATTGGCCAACTTCCAGTCATCTGGGACCTCCCCAGTGAGCCAAGACTGATTATAAATGATGGAGAGCAGCTCGGAAAGCTCTTCTTCCGGCTCCCTCATTCCCTTAGATGGATCCCATCTGGTCCTATAGGCTTGTGAGCATCTAAGTGGGTCAGCAGGTCACTACTGCTTCCTCCTGGATTACAGGGTGAGCTCCCCATCCCTGTCTACCAGCTCAGGAGGCCAGTTGTCCTGAAGATAACCTGTCTTACTGTTGAAAACTGAGGCAAAGAAGGTGTTGAGTATCTCGGCCTTTTCCTTATCTTTGGTGACTATATTCCCCCCACATCCAATAAAGAATGAAGGTTTTCCTTGTTCCTCCTTTTGCTATTAATGTATTTATAAAAACACTTTTTATTATCCTAGTTTGCTCATGTCTCTTTAAATATAGGCATTAGATCTACCTCTCATCAGCTTTGAAAACCTTACCTTTGAGAAATTTATCATTTGAAGGCTGCCAACTAGGCTTGCAGTCTTCCTTCTGAAATTCAAGGGATGTTATCTCTTTTCAGTGAATCGCCGCAGGGAAAACCCCTCTGAACTAATGTATTTTTGTTTCCTGCACTACATTTCTTCATCTTATCAGTACATTTTTTGTCAGGGTTATGAAGGGAACCTTGCATCTATGTCAAAACTGATTTGCTAGCAGAAATATTATGAGGCCACCTATGATCCTGCAGCAAGAGCCAAGAAAAGAACACGTAGGCAAATACTCCTAAGAGAATTATTCAGGAAAAAAAGTGTGTGTATATGTCATATTCCAGTGTTCAAAGCATAACACAGTTGAGGAGTCAGGCATTTTGTAAGGTGGTCAAAGAGCAAAGATATTTAGTCTCCCATTAAAAACCATGGAACAACAACAACAAAAAAACCACAAACAAACAAACAAAAACCAAAAAGCCCAGCTCCTCCTTTATCAAAACCTCTTCTTGGAGCCCAAAAGGAATCTGCAGATGTATACCCCCTGTGTGAGAACAAAGTCTTCAGTCTCTGGAATGCAATGCTATAAAAACAAATACTACAAAGCCTGGTAACAGGGGGATGTCTCACTTGCATATTTTTTTGTGACCATCTTGGTTCGCAGAGAAGGGGGTCCCCAAAGCATGTGAGCCAGCAGGATCTCTTTGTACTAGGTTGCTGTCTGTTTGGCCAGATGTCTTCCCAACAGCGAGGCAGAAAAACCAGAGCTCTTATTAAAATAAGTTGGGAGAAAGAATGGAAAAAAGCATGTGTCCAGTGAAATGAGGCACATTGTGTCGCATCTGATATTTATTAAACATTGGTGAAATCGGCAATGAGAAATGCATGTTATGCAGAAGTGACCCTGGCTCCCTGGGTTTGGAAGTCAATGACAAATGTCTGGGAGCAGACCAACCTTTGAAAACACGCGTACAGGACACAGAGAGGAGTGTGCTGCACTAGGAGCATCACTGCCAAACAGAGAAGAGCTGACCAGCCAAGAACACCCTTTTGCAGGTTTTACATATCTTCTGTCAATGGGATATGTAGGGTCTTTCCCTGTCTATTTACTCGACAGCTTTCTACATGAGATGTGATACATCTCCTGGAAGAACACTGCATTTTGTTAAGCCATGACAGCAAGCAGTTGAGTGGATAAAACTGGGGAAGTTTTGTCAAATTAAAGCCCAAGCATGGGCTCCTTCAAGCCTTGATTTTCAGCTTTTGTGGTAAAACTTCAAGATTTTGTGCCAACATGCTGGGTTTTGTGTAATCACAGTAAGCATTTTTAATTGTCTCCCATTTGTTGTTGCTTAATGTTTTGGCTATCAGAGCTTTTCAGAGCAACCTTTCAATTAAAATGTGTCTCCACAGCATGAACTAAATGCATCTTCTATATCAGAAAACCTTATTTGAGCGCGATCCTTAGGTAGTGGGGAAGGGCAACAGGGCAAGCTGAAGTCAGGTGCTGTGCTGGGGAGGTTGTGGAGCCCTGATTATAGTGTAATTCATACCTACACAGAGAGGCTTTTGTCTTTGCTTATAGCCTGAATTATTTAACTGCACAGAAAGACATCATAATGAGCCTTCCAAATCTTTTCTTCAAGGTACCACTATCTTTGGTATTTTTATAGTAATTTTTATATGTTTAGTAAACTCGAACATCAGCTGTTACTAGCAGCAGAGTTAAGAACTATGTATTTGCAATAAAGAGCAAATTTAATAGCTCTGAAAGACTTTACTGTGTCAATCTCTAGTAACGGAAAACAAAGGAGATTGTTAGAGCTCCCTGGTTTTTCACTCCAGCCCTAGACCTGGGGCATGCTAGATGAGGGTAGTGGGGGTTCAATGGCAGTCAGATGCACTCTTAGGCTGACAGGCACTATGTCCCAGCAAGCAATGCTATACACAGTTCCAACCCAGCTCAGTTAATGGAGTCACTCTAACCTGTATGATCACTTTAGTATACTGGGTTTGTGTTATTGATACCAACAGTGCTGGACTGTTAAAGGATGGAAAGGTCTGGCTTTTGTTGGGGTGCTGTTCTGATGTCAGTTTGAAATACGCTGAAAGTAAAAGTTCCGAAAAGCCAAAGTGCTGTTTTATTGAACCAGGGATAGAGAAGGCTGAGACAAGTGAAACTAGATCCTTATGAAGCACTGGAATGTACATGATGCTTGATGTGAACTGCAATATATCCAGTGACATCAGTGAAGTTTCAGCTCATTACCCTACCCAGGAAGCCAGAGTATGGTGACAGAAAGCAGGTCATGTCATAAAATGAGTAATCTTAATGTGAGACAGTTATCAAGTGAAACTTTTCTATGTGCAATTGCTGTCAAAGGCTTTGTTTTTATTTCTGCCTTTCTCTGTGTTTTGTACCTCTGCAGTCTATCAGTCTTCCCCGATAAGGATCTAGGTCTGCTTCAATTACAGTAAAATAAGGAGGATCAAGCTTTTTGTTATCTGTGTATTTAGAAGATGAATGTGATGTGATTTCTGCCCCAAGCTTCTTGTGGTTTTTGATGTGGGGGATTTTCAAAGATTTACCAAAATGTAATCTGAATTTTAAACCCTTCAGGGAAAGAAGTGCACAGGGGTTCAATGAGTCCCATTAGTACCGGCTAAGAGCAGCAAAATGGTGCTCCAAACACCAGAAGTTCCCACTGTGAAATAATTTCAGTCTCTGAATACCTATTGCAGACCTTTAGAAAACTGCACTTTCTGGCTTTTTCAGCAATTAGATCTTCCTCAGTAGCAAACTTTGTGAGACTGCCAGCCAAACAAAGAAAGCCAGCCCACACATCAGGATCCATAAGACTTGGCTACTGAATTATGGACCCTTCACCTTTTCTTTTGTGACGCAGGAATTACCAGCCTCCCAAATCCAAGTCACCAATAAATGGGCTATACAACTGCCTGTCTCTGTGCCAGCTCCCACCTTTCTCACCTCACAGGCAGGAGAGAAGCCTTTCCCCTCTGGAGTTTCTGTTCTTGGGTTTATGCTTACAAGTCTTTGTCTCATTTTCCCCTAACATTCCTGTTCCTGAAAAAGAACCAGATGTTCCCAATTGATCTTATGCCTAAACCCCAAAGAAACCAAATCTATGACATCGCTTTTGTCACCTGGCAACAGAATATGATGTCACAGCTGAAAAGTTTAGTAAAAAACATACGATAATGTAATTAGGAAAGTGGACTGACCTATGAGAGATACATTTCTGCCTTAGCCACAGCTCATATATGTGCAGGGAGTATTGCGGAAAATGCCTTGTCAAATAAACTTTGTATAAATCCTCTTCCTGAGTTGCTACAATATGGTAAGCCCTCCTCCTTCAAGTACCTTGGGCTTAGAGAAGTCACTGGAAAATGCTTTTTTTTGAGAGAGAGAAATATAATTGACTTAATTTGGTATATTGGTCACCCATTTTCTGTGAACCCAGGGGAAGTGGCCCATGCTTTTCTCTTAAAAAATGAAAAATAAAAAACCACTCTGAGGAAGGTCATGGGTTTCAAAAAGTAAAATCATCTGTGGGTTAGTCCTCAAGGGAAATATAAGTTACTCATAAAAAGCTACAGAGCAAGTTTTGATTAGTTAAGTAATCTAGTACATAGAATTTGTTAGAGCTTAAAGCTTTCCTGTGGGACTCCCCTAATAGTACACAAATAGAGTGAAATGTCAAAGAAATGCATTTTCTGACAGACACAGAAAGTTACATTAGTCTTGGCCTGCTTAATGCACCTTGGAAAGAGGGATAAATCCCACCCATTTGTTCCAGCACAGTGCTCCAGTTTTCAGGTTTTTACACATTTGTGTTTCTGATTAATATTTGATGGTTCCAATGCTCTCAAGCTGTTCCTGAGGAGCACATGGACAAAAGAGGAAAATTGCTTCCCTAATAGACTCAAAGATATCAAGCCATTCTTCAAAATAGCTCAAATATAAAACAGTAAAGGCCTGTTTTCTTTCATCAGCTTGAGGCTCTTTTTCTTAAGCTTATCTACAAGGGGAAATTCACCAGCATTTTTTCTGTGGATGTACCAATGGCTTTATTAGTAAAGCACCCCTTCTTTTCTGTGGTAATAGTATTCTCCAAAATCCCAAAAATAAGAAAAAAAGTCTCTCTTGTTATGGAAAGAAAGTGTTCTCATGGTAACCATCTGTGGCAATGGTTACAAAGCAGGACCAGTACTCCTACCCAGGTTTTCAGAATTCTATTTTATTTCTATGTTTTCCTCCTGCCAGAGCATTTACTGTCTCCTATTGCCCCTGTAGGGAGACTGAATGCTAAGAAAGAGCTGCTGCAGTGTGATCCCTGACAGAGGAAATGCTAATCAACATCTGACTTCCAAAGCTCACCATAATCTTGTTAGCACAGAAGATAGCCCTGTCTCTCAGGAAAGTCAATGGTTTTTCAGTGAAGCAGAACCTACTTCTCTTCCCCATATTAAAGATGTTTAGCAAACATCACTATTTCACTGAACTGGTGATTTAACCACTGTGAAGGCCATCCAGGCAGCATAGGCGAAAAGGCACCCATATATCATCTACTTACATAAATAATTTGTTCTTTAGGAAACAAAAGAAAACATATGGGGAGATAAAACCAGCAACATGTTCTTTGCCATTGTTTTAAATTGTTTTAAATTTTCTTTTGCAGGTATTCAAGAGGGGAGTCAATGTACCAAGTGTAAAAATAACTGGGCACTAAAGTTTTCCATCATCTTATTATACATTTTATGTGCCCTGTTAACAATCACAGTAGCCATTCTGGGATACAAAGGTATGTATGCATTAAGCCCTACATTTCACTTTCAGACAAGCATCCAACAATGTCATATGAACTAGCAGGCAATTTAACACATTTCACCTTAAATCTTGGGCAATGATACACACATAACGACAAACTGCAACCTTAGATTTTCACTTTCAAACAATTATGAAGTTTTGAAACTAGATTAGACATTTGAAAGAAAGGTTAGAACAAAATGACCATTTCTCCATCACAAAGGAGTACTGACTGGAAGACTCGAATCTGTGTAACGTGACACACTTTGATTTCACTGAGTTGTTTTACATATATCACACCTTTCCAGAATAAATGTCCTTCTTGATGTGAATATCTTCAGGATAATGTGAATAGCCAGCAGCAAAGTATCAATATTATTTTAAAATAAAGAAAAATTGTCTCAGGAGGTGCCAATGTATTGACTTACCTACAATAATGGTGATGAACAAAAACATTTAGATGCTTTTAACAGTAATTTCAAAGTTTCTGGTAGTTGGGCAACCAGTAATGGAGAAAATTCATTTGTGCAAGTCATTGGCTAAGCACATTGGAAAACATGGCTTCAAATTCCCATACATCCTCATCACTCATTAACTGTTGCCACTTGGGTATTCTTAGGAATGTTTTGATGTAAATATCTGCTTGTTGGGCAATCACAGCTATTATAAGTTAAGTAAATAACGTGTGAGTTTCTGGTAAGAAAAAAAAAGTGAACAACATAATTGTGAGTATTAGAACATCACAGCATGTTGCAGAGAAAACTAAATTGGCTTTAAACTAACTGTCTGAGTATGGCCCTGAGAGTAGCTTCAAAACCCCTCCAAGGAGCTGGGTAAATATTCATGTGATTAGCATGCAGTGCGTCCTGTGCCGCCAACAACTGCGCTCATAGCAGAGCTGACATCACCTCTGGTCCTTTGCCAGGGAAAGAAAAGCAAATCATAGAAATAGAAAGGGATAAATAATTATTTAAGAGGGTTTGGTACAGTTTTGAGTGGAAAGAAAATTAAAACTATTTGGTTTAGATGGAAGATTTATCCAGGGAGAAGAGAGAATGTGAAGACAGATAGAGAGATGTAGGTTTCATGATAAAGCAGACAGAATATGGCAAATTAACATCAAAGGTAAAAAAATGCAGTACATCTATAGTTGATTAGACACTCTCCTGAAGTATGTGTAACTGGTCTCTGGAAGTCAGATTTTGGGAGAAAAATACTTTCCAGGATTCAAAAACTTGCTCTTGATCCATAAAGATAATTTGGTCCTGTGGTTAGGGAAGGCTTTTGCAGATATAAATCTGCAGAGATCTGCTTACAGCACATGTGGATGGGATCCTTCTGGACTGTAACCCAGCCACTAAGCAACTGGAATTTAGCAGAATTTCACTCGAGAGTTTTATATAAGGCTGTCAGTTCTGAGGCTTACCAGAAAACTCAGACATTACTCAGCATCAGAAACAGCATATCAAGTTGAAGGGACCATTCCTCGATATCTTGCTTTGACACGTTTGTGTGTGTGTAGGAAGCAACAGCAATAAGGAAACTGTACAAAAGTTTCTCTTCCTCATTTCAATCCAGTTTTCAAGATTCTTTCTCCATTGGAGCCTCTAGCACTATCTTTTCCCCAGGCTTTACTCTCTTCTTGAGGCCCCTTCTTTGCTACACTCATTTCTAAACCTTCTTCTTTGACTGAGCAGTCATCAGTGCCCACCAGGGATGAGTCTTTCTGTCACAGCCGTACCAAGTCACAGCTGTCCAGGGCAAGGACAAATGAATTTCCTCTCCCCCCAAAAAATGTGGAAAAAAATATAGGAAGGTGGGTAGTGCATATCTTGCTCACAGACCCTAAGACATCTTGGTGGCCACTACTCCACTGCTTACCAGCTTGGTGACTACTCTGTTTGAATGCCAAGGGAAAGATGCAGAGAAAGAGAAGTACTGTTTCATCCAAGATATCCCTTCTGTAACACAAAGCAACAAATGGTAACGTGTCAAGCATTCATTTTGCCCTTTGTACGTGTAATTTAAGAGCTTTGTCTTCATGGTGCCTACGTGCTAATTTGCAGAGAAAACATAAGTTAGATGAAACCCCAGCTGACACTCCATATTCAAATGAATTACTGCAATATTTCTTCTCGACTGATTGTTGAGAAGAAATTAGGCCTTAAAGGAAGAACAAAACTCAAAATAAAATTTTGTAGAGCTCTTGAACTCTCCTCTCTGTATCAGAGTTTGGTTTGTCTTTTTTTATTGTAATATTACACTGAAAGAAGGAATTCTGCTGGCATCAGGGATTCTCTCAGTCTCTTAGCTAAGTTTCCATTAAATTTACCTCCCACACATATGTTTATAAAGCCCAAAACTACTTTTAAAACTTTCATTTCCTACGTTGTATTTAGGTATCCTTTGTGATTTAAAACTACTAATCAGTGGATTAAATATGGCAGGCAAAAAAGTAACTCAATGGGAGGCAAAGTCAACACAGAACAAACGTCCAAATTGGTGGTAAAAATTACATGGTATGTTGGAGAAACCTGAAACCAAAACATGAATTAAACATCAAGGTCGTGAAGGAATAACAAGCTGGGTTTACTATTCTTTTGCTTTGAGAAGACATATTAAATTATTGTTTAAAACACTAATAAAACAATCTGTACTTTTTTTACACATACTATCTTAAATTAAATGCAAAATATGAAGTTATAATTTTTCTGGCACTAGCCAGTATCAGATTAGCCTATTGAAGGTGAATAATATTCCTTTGACTTGCTCCAGTGAGGGAAGCTAGTATGCTTTCAGCTTGAATTTCTGGTTGTTCTCATTCTGTAGTTAGTCCTTGTTTTTTAAGTTTCTTGACTAATGCCCATCATGACTTTCATCTAGTTTTTTCTTATCTGTCACCTAGACACAGTTTGCCTGCCATTTTGTAAGGCCAACAAATCCTGGTGAAATGGCACGTTTTGTTATAGTGGGTTAGATGCAGATAGTCCTCACTGCTCTGGTCAGCAACTACTTGAAAATTTGGTTTCCTTTAGAGGATGTTCACCACATTTCTCACTGTGACCTTGTCAGAAAGTGAGATGAACAATGCAGCTAGATCTTGCCAAGCTGAGAATTAGAGTGAAGCTAACCAAAAGCAAGTTTAAGGCATAGATAACTTTGCATTTTTGAGAGCAGCAGACGTTGGGAGCACTGGAGTGGCCTTTGTAAGGGATGTTAGAGGTGGTCGGTCTGCCTGTTTTGCCTTTTTCTGGAGAAGATGGGAAGCGCTTGTTCAAGCCTGGGGCACTCCCAAGAGGTTGACTTTCACTTCTGAGTGTTCCAGATGCTCACCTACTGTTGAAGGCTCCATTCAGTGATGGTCGTGGGAGCTACTACCAGGGAAAGAAAGACATTTCCAATAATAGGACATCAGTCCCTATGACCTCTTTTGACATCAACAGCAACAAAACCAACATCGGCTCTGGTTCTCTACTCATTCTCCTTAGAGTTCATCCTTTCCACTCGCAGGGCAGTAGCAAGAAAGTAAGTAAGCTACAACTTGCTCAGGGAATGACTTTGGACAGAGGATCAAGTTTTTTTTAACATGTAGGGTAAGATCCCACCCCTGCTTAAAGCAAATACATGCGTTGGTTTGTCTAGCCTTGTCCTTGACCTAACCCCGCAGTTCACATTTCCAGAGACCTCTTCTGTTTCTGCTGCTGGAGCTGGGTGGTTTGAATTTGGTTCTGGATTGCCCTCTGAGGGGAAACAGATTTAAAATAAGGGAAATGGTTTGCCTAATATAGCTAATTCTGCACTTCACATCAGTTAATCTGGGTAAGTCATTGCCAGTTTAGTGTCAAATAGACAAAAATCAATACCTTGGGTATTCGAAAGCAACCTTCTCTTTCCAGCCCCTCTAAATGAGCATCTTCCAGCTAAGTTGGGTCTGCCTTCCCTATCACTGCTGCCTGGCATTCACTTACACGTTAGAATTAAAAGCTACTAGTTTCTGTAGAAGAGAAGCTGCTGGGGACTGAAAGACCTTTTAACAGTGCTCATTAGTGATCTTTCAGATACACAGACCAGGCGTGGTCTTCCCCACATATCATGGCCAATCAATAATACCAGTAAGATTAAAGCCCTGTCTTCATCAAATTTTTGGGGTGTTCTCAACAAAGACTGTTCATAGCTGGAGCTACTTCATTTAGTGTGGTTTTTCATATTTTTTTTCCTTTGGGCAATGAAAATACTGCCATTGCATATTTCATTCTCTTCAGTCTCATCTAACTGCCACACAACTAATTATTGATAGGATTTCTACTATTTTCATTTGCTTTGGACTCTTCAGGGTAATGTCTTAACCCAAGTTTCCAGTGACAGATTTCATTCAACCATAAAGACATACTTGTTATAGGACAGTATAAAATCTTAGCTTTACAAACTTCAGATCTGAAGTACAAATTGGCAATAATTTGAACAGCAAAAGGAAGAAACTACATTTTCCTTTAGTTACTGATAATATATATTCACTTGCCAACTCCAAGTGTGTTGTATAACTGGAGAAAACAGTAGAATATTACACTAAAGCTGAATTAACAAGATCCACATTGCTAGTCAAGGCACAGGTTCAACAGAAACACTTGAATTAGGCCTGCTTTTTAAGTCCAGATGATTTCATGAGGTCCCTTCTAAGTACCCAGAGTGAGCCATATCCTTCACGGTGACTATCTGTAAACA
The DNA here is from genome assembly GCF_001715985.3 of Manacus vitellinus. NCBI lineage: Eukaryota > Metazoa > Chordata > Aves > Passeriformes > Pipridae > Manacus > Manacus vitellinus. The sequence goes on along the minus strand of NW_021939396.1, from coordinate 47,601,360 downwards.
AAGCAAAACATGACACACTGAACAAGGAGCTGCCTAGAGCCAAAAGGAAAAGCCAGGTATGTCCTCATGCTCACTGCATGCAATGCGTAGGTGTACACATGCTTCACTGGAGTGTCAGAAGTAACTGAAAGACCTTTGCTGATCTGGGCTCCAGCCTGGAAGACAGCTGGGCAGGACAAAGAGAGAATCAACTCTGGATTCATTTAAAGAAAATGGCATACAGCATTTTGACAACTTTAATGGGCAGAAAAACCAGTGAAAAATTGGTGCTATAATGCTTTCTAAAGCAGAAGGTATTGAGCAACTGTCCCTCTGAAAAAGCAAGGCCATTATTGTAGCCTGGATCTGGTGTTTAGCAAGCAATCTGTCATCATCTCAAATACAGAAAGCCACACTCTGACTGACTTTGCACACACGGTACAGTCTCTGTTTTACTGGCTTGTTAGCAGTCTAAAAAGAAGCAGAAAGGTAATTCACTAAAGGGTATCTGGTCTCTCTGAAAACCCTGAGACTTTTTCTCTGTTGTAACTCCATTCATCTCAGTGCTGTTGCATCAGAGATAGTCTTGGTCTGGTTTTTCTCCTGTTGGTTTTGGGGAAGCAGTAAAATCCTGCTGTGTAATTGTGGTATCCAGAATCAGAAAAACAAAGGCAAAAGTTAATAAAGAAGGAGGACTTGGTGGACTACACTGAAAAGGTCTGGGATTCATGTGGTTGCTCATGAGCAGCAAAAGATCCTTAAATTTCACTCCTAGTAAAAACCCAAATCTTTATATAGCAATAGCTTCTATGAGACTATTTCCTAGCTGCAAATCATCTCACAGACATTAAGAGTTAGTGGTACCTGCTACTCCATACAGGTTTACAGAACCTAAAGACATGGAAAACACCTTATTTCTTCTATTTGAAACAGGGAGCTGGCACAATAACTGATGTGGCCTCTCCCAGGTTGTTTCAAACCCATTCTGCTCCCAGTGTAGCAAAAGGGCTAAATAATCTCATGGTGAGAAGCAAATTTTGCCTCTGGTTGTGGCTTGAATGCAAAAGGCTATTAGACAAGGTTTAGTGTGAACATTGTAGGCTACCTCTAACCTTGCAAGGATTTCACATTTTTGCCACTGGAAGCCACCCCAGGCTCTTTATTTGTTGTTCTGCTTTTTCCATGCCCATATCAATTCCATCAAATAATCGAATGTCTCAGTGACAAGAAAATTACTCAGACATTACAAAATAAAGAGCACATCAGCCATAAATCTGCACTTGCTGAATGACCATCCTTTCAATCTTAATGAGGCAGAATGGTTTCAAGATCATTTTGAGTGATCTGTACCATTATCAAGATGTTTAAAATCCCCAAAACTGCTATCTTAGTCCTAAGTTTGTTATCCAGATGGCAACTTCTAGCGATTAAAAGGCACAAGAAAAAAAAGGTTATTTTTAAGGATAAATGGCTCATAGCAAAATAAAAGGAAGTCTTCTTTCACGTCTGAGCCTTTAGCAATCAGTCTGCCTTTGCCACACAGCACTGTGCTTGAAGCATGGAAATATTGTTAAAAGAAAAGGACTTAATTCGTGAGGAAAACCCACAAAGAGGGATTTCCTCATTCAGGAGAGAGATTGCTCATGGGCAAAAAAAATGTTTAGAGACTATTGGCAGACTGAAAAGCTGGAAGAATTCTGGGTCTCACCAGCAAATAGGAGTTCATCCTTCCAAATTTCACAGAGCAACAGCAAAGTGCAATGGCAAGCAAAGAAATTCTAAGGTGTTTTCTTTTTTTAGTGTTTTGTTGTTTGGGGTTTTTTTTTTGGCAGTGGTGGAGTTTTTTGTTTGCTTTATTGTTTACTAGACTTTTTCCACTATTTCACTTCTCTTCTTTCCATAACATACTGTTCTCTTTCTCCTAGTTGTAGAAAAAATGGACAATGTGACAGGTGGCCTGGAAACATCCCACCGAAGATATACGGAAAAGCTCACAGAGGTGGAGAGTGATCTGAAGAAATTAGGTAATGTACACACAAGCAAAGCTTCTTTGTATTATGACTCTGGGGTGTTCTCCTGGCAGATAGTGGCAGGAAATTTGTCTGAAAAATCTCTGCCTGTGACAAGATACAGCACTTCTATTCCAGTTTCTCAAGTACTTGTGAAAGCACTTAAAAATAGTTCAGATCAGGTCTGCTTAGGATAGCATTTTAAGCACACTTCAAAATTTACAGTTCCCACTGAAGTCACTTTGGAAGCACGTATACTTAAATAAACAGACACCTAAAAGTTGTGTTCAGGAGAGAATCTTCTCTGAGGTATGTAAAACATAGCGGAAGCTGTTTCACAGAACAAGAGATTCCACATGAAGTGCAAATCTGTCACCCAGTCATCTTGATGCTGTTTTAGCAACTAAGATTCAAAACTAAAGGCCATTTTAAGAGGTGTACAAATAATCAGCTGTTCAAAATTCTTATGTCTGAGGCAAGTTGATTACTTCCATAAAATGTTTCTTGATCATCTCAGGGAATACAGGGAACAAGGTTGTTATGAGTTCAGATCTTCCAATCGCTATCAAAGTTCTCAATTTGCAGGAAGATGTAAAACAAAATCACGGATAAAGATTCTACTCTCTAAGTGTACATTCTTACCTTTCTTCCTATACACAGACATATTTTATTATATAAATTATTACATAGATATAAATATACACATACATGCATGTGCTTCTTGAAATAAATTCTGTTTAGCTTCATAAACCATATATTGAGATGTGCATTTCTATGAAAAATTGCTTGCTTGCAACTTGATTATAATTTTTTACAACTTTTTCCCTTCAAAAAAGAGATGGCTTCTAAAGTATTTACACACTGCATTTAGTTCAAAGACATGGAGTGATATGTTCTTTTACTCACACTTATACAGAAGTAAATGTTACAACTTAATGCACGTGCAACCTTTTGGGTTATATTTGTGTTATTATATTACACTGATTAAATTTGCACAGCTTGGAGCACCTTTGATTCATTCGTGCCACATTTTTACATGCTGCTGGGTGGATGGCCAGTGAGATGCTCAGGACCATCATTTCCCATTTAAGTGGACTTGCCATGGAGGAAGTTAGGAAAGTTCTGTAGCAACTTTTGTAGGGAACATAAAGGTAAGAGTACTGCTGTAGGGCCAGAAGTATAACAGTGTGTGGTGAATGGAAGACAGGCCTTCAGAGATTAGCTTCAGGATGGCAGTTGTGTGAGCTGTGTGAGGAATACAATATAATTTGAGCTATAGCCAAGAGATAAACATAAAGTCAAGAACTGAGAAGCTCCTGGAGTGAGATAAGCAGAAGAGAGAGGAACTGTGCTCAGGAAGATGTCCATCCACAAAAGACTCCATAAACACTTCAGGCTGAGGTCTCACAAGCCACCATTTGACGTTTGCCATCACAACTCATTCAAACACGTCAGACAAAAGCTCCATACACAGCTGTATTCACTGTACTTTATGAAAACCATACTGCTCTCTCTTGGAGTCATCTGAAATGATGGACTCCATACTGCATAATTCATAAATATAGCTACACTTAGATGAGGACAAAAATATATGGACTGTGAGTAGGATAGTGAAGTGATTCAGGTCAAGAAAGGGAATATTCCCTGAAACCAAGTGTTGACTGCTTATTTCCTTGTTTTCTATGTCCTGGCTGAGAGGCTGTGCAGATTTATCACAGGGTTTTATCATACTCAGACAGGGCTTTATCATACTCAGACAGGCTTCCAGAAATATTCTGAAGGGCAGTGTAAGCAAGAGCAGAGATGTTTCTCAAGCATTGAACTCAGACCATGAGGAAACAATAATGGCAAAATAAATGTCATTAAAAGCAATAGTAATGTATTAGAGAGAAAACCAGAAATACATCATATCCTGACATATCCATAGTAGCCTGCTGGCAAAGCTTTTGTCTCTAAACCAGATTGTTTTAAAATAAGTAATAGACCTTTTTTAAAACTAAACCCAAGATTTTAAAAAAAATGGAACTATATGTACTAAATCACAGTGAAGATTTTTCACCCTCCAAGAGGAAGAAAACATGAACAGCAAATATAAACTCCTGAGCTTTCAGCAAAATCCAGTTGTAACTTCAAAACATACACTTACTGATACCCATTTAATGTTTTGAATTCTGTTTACCATTCAGTTTTCAGTCAGAATACAGCATTATTTGAGTCCATATACTCATCAGTTGCTAACAATAGTTTTCCCATACATGAATACAGAATCACTGTTTTGTTGTCCTCAGCAAGACATGGTTCCTCTTTGTTTTTTTTCTCTGTCTAGTGGCAGAACTTTGCTTAGTGGTTTCTCTTTGCTGGAAAAGATAGAAGTTCTACTGAGCAGTTTGTCAGTCTGACTGTACTTAAAATACACTGTGCTGTTTTATACTGTATTTTAAAAAAAACTTATCCTAAAGACTTTCAATTTTTTTTTCCTGTACAACAGATGACCAAACTGGACAAAAAGCCTTGAATACTAACACTGAACTGTCCAGCTTCAGATCTGACATTCTGGCTCTTCGTCAGCAGCTTCATGACATTGCAGAAAAAACTACCAGAAACAAAGATACACTGGAGAAACTCCAAGAGTCTGGAAATGCATTAGATGATAGACAGAGCCAAATGAAAAGTGCCTTAGACAGTAACTCTTTCATGATCATCAGTGTTAATAAGACTCTTCAGTCATATACTGGCTATATCAACAATCTTCAACAAGACACAAGTAATATCCAAACAAACCTGCAAAACCAAGTGCATTCTCATAATGTGGTCATCATGAACCTGAACAACTTAAACCTGACTCAAATACAGCAACGAAATCTTATCAGTGTCCTGCAGAAGTCAATGGAAGATACAAGCTTGGCTATTCTAAAAATCAAGAATGACTTTCAAAATCTGCAGCAGGTTGTCCTTCAAGCCCGGAAGGACACTGACTGGCTTAAGGAGAAAGTACAGAATTTACAGACTTTGGCCGCCAACAATTCAGCATTGGCAAAAGCTAACAATGATACCCTTGAAGACATGAACAATCAGCTCAGCTCCTTCAGTGGGCAAATAGAGAACATCACCACAATTGCCCAAGCCAACGAACAAAATCTAAAGGATCTCCAGGAACAGCATAAAGGATATGAAAACAGAACTGCTGCCAAATTCAACCATCTAGAAGAAAGGTTCCAAGTCTTTGAAACCGATATAGTCAATATCATTAGCAACATCAGCTACACTGCTCATCATCTACGGACACTGACCAGCAATCTCAATGAGGTCAGGACAACTTGTACAGACACCTTAAGTAAACATTCAGATGAGCTGATTTTTATGAACAGCACATTAGCCAATATTCGCATAGACGCTGCATCTCTCAAGGTGCAACAGGATTTGATGAGGTCAAGGTTAGATGTTGAAGTTGCCAATTTGTCAGTAATCATGGAAGAAATGAAGCTGGTGGATTCCAAACATGGCCAGCTCATCAAGAACTTCACTATCCTACAAGGTATGCAGCTTCCCAAATGATGTCTATGCTGACTTGCATTACTTCTTTAGTTCTGTGGAAGTTGGCATGCTGATACAGAGTCCTGGGGTTTTCCATTATCTAATCCAAAACTTTGGAAATGTACATGTAGCTTGAATTTTCCTTACTAATTTTTCTATGCCTTCTTTACATAGCTAAAATGGAGATGTTATGAAAGAAGGTTCTGACTTAGCAAAATTTTATTCTGTCTGACTAACTGACTGGATCTGCTTTTGATTTAGTTTCTAAAATAAGCGAGTAAAGGTGTGGAACCTCAAGAAACCAATCCCTGCTAAGAAGGAAATGGCTAAAAAATATGTGTTGGACTATTCCCAGAAAGGTCCACCCTTGCTGAAAAACAAGTTACTATTTCACTTTAAGCCAGCTGTTAGTCTGCCAGAAAACATCCTACTTTATTTAGGTTTTAATCTTGGGATATTTTATTTTCTCCAGAAATAAATGGCATCAGGTTTAGGAGGTTTCTCCCAGCCAAGTATTATCCCAAATGAAAAGAACGCTCATATTTCCAACCTGATGTGAACCAGTCAGGCCTAAAACTCTAATCACAAATATAAATCCAGTGCTCCAAATAAGCTAAGGCTGAATTACAGCCAAGATTACATGTCAGTAACCCTAACCGTTCTCATTTCAACCAAGACTAAATGGTTCCAGTTTGGGAATTTATCTCTGGAGGAGTTTAAATTATGTAGATGGGGGGTGGGGGGTGGGAAGGCATTGACAAGGGATTTGCTCAGCCATGATCAGAATCAAAAATTGTTTTGTTGTTTATTGCTGTCACAGTATTGCCATTTTCTGTTGGGGGTTATTGTTCCCTGTCCTGTTATAGCTGGACAGTTAGCAGCTTCTGGTCTTTCCCACAGTTGGCCTATTGCTCACTAGCCATCTTTTTGACATTCTGTTATTGACAGAGCAGCAGACAGGGTCAGGAGAAAAAGTCCTGAGGTTTAAGAGCAGAGAGGTGAGACTAGAAGGAAAAGGGAGGGTGGCAGAGTGAGGAAACAGGACCATCAACACACAGGACCGTGTGCATCAATAGTACAGAGTGTGTCTTGCAGGGAGTGACACCTTGGCTGGTCACCTGGGCACAGTATCCCGTATTTTGTGAAGGCTGATGAAAGAGCAACAGTAGAGAAACTGGGAAGCAGATGTACTGTTATAGGCACTGGTGGAAGCAACTCTTAGCCTGCTTTCTGCATTGTTAAATATCCAGTGTTGCTGGTCTGACATGTACTAAACAAGGACCCCATATGGGCTTTTTGTTTTGTTTACTATGCATATCCCTACTTTGCATGTTTACGTTGTTTCAGGTCCTCCTGGTCCCAGGGGACCTAAAGGTGACAGAGGCCCTCCAGGTCCTCTTGGCCCCGCTGGCCTAAAAGGACAAAAAGGAGAGAAAGGAGAGCCTGGACCACCAGGACCTGCAGGTGAGAAGGGCCCACCTGGGCCAGCTGGGCCACCAGGAGAAAAAGGAGGGAAAGGTTCAAGAGGATCGCCTGGCTCCAAAGGTCAGAGGGGTTCTCCCGGCAAGACTGGTCTGCCTGGACCAAGTGGAGACCCAGGGCCACCAGGTCCACAAGGCAAGGACGGTCCACCTGGGCCTCAAGGCCCACCAGGATTTCAAGGCCTGCAAGGAACTGTGGGAGAACCAGGGGTACCAGGACCTCGAGGACTACCTGGACTACCTGGAGTCCCTGGGCTGCCTGGTCCAAAGGGGCCACCTGGCCCACCAGGGCCACCAGGTCCAGGGATGCCAATGGCACTACAGAGTGAACCCACATCAGTGCCCGAGGCTAATGGTAAGATATCAACACACTGCATCCACCTTCTGCTGACATACAGGTACATGTAGCAGACAGTGCTCACCACTTAGTTACTGCTTCAAATAACTTTACCTGCCTTAGACTAAGTCTCTGGGATTCCAGAGAATCATCACAGAATCACAGAACAGCTTGAGTTGGAGGGAACCTGAAAGACTGTCTAGTTCCAACCCCCTTGCCATGTACAGGGACACCTTCCACTAGACCAGGTTGCTCAAAGCCCCATTCAGCCTGGTCTTCAACATTTCAAGGGATGGGGCATCCACAGCTCCTCTAGGCACAAAGAGTCCTGTTAAGTGAAGCCATTTGTGTTGGTCTTCTTTCTGCTGACCTGAAACTGATATAAGTTAAAGTTTATGGCTAAAGAAAAGGTGGCAGTATTGTGAGTAATAAATAAATCCACACAGTTTAGACTTGATTTTACCCAATGAGGACCTATTAAGTAAATTCCCAAACTGTTTGTAAGTACTTAAGGAAGCAGCATTCTATAGATTAGTATGTGTTCCTCCAGTTATTATTGGCCCTATTATTGGCCCATTTACTTACCAATGACAGGCTTAACACAAAAAATTCACATCACAGGTTGTTCTCCTCATTGGAAAAACTATACAGAAAAGTGCTACTACTTTTCAATTGAAAGAGAAATTTTTGAAGAGGCAAAGTTATTCTGTGAAGAGAAAGCATCACGTTTGGTTATCATCAACAACAAAGAGGAGCAGGTAAGTACCTTCTCTTTCTGTTTTTCAAGGAGAGAGTTTGAAGTTGTTTAACATGTGGAAACCACAAGGTAAGTGTGAAGCTGAGAGCATCATGAATTCATATAGTGAAGTAGACACAGTGATTGACTCATTAGCATTTTGTCCACCCTCTTTTTGATCAGCAGCTTCTCCTTCTGCAGAATGGCAGCGTGAACAGAGCTGGTGCTGACCCTGAATGTGGTGGGCACAGAGCAGTCAGAAAGGTTGCTGAGAATTGTAGAAGTTTTGAACCCTTAAATATGAAATCCATTGTGCCTTGCATATTATCAAAAATGCATTTTTTGCATCAGTCTGATTTAATACATGCAGCCTGAGACAACTGTGACCCAAGAATATTTTTAATCTGACTATAAATCTAACTTTACTTTTAATACTCTTCAGCACACCAGTGGGGATGTCAAGGTGCAACTGCTTACTCTTTGTGGTTTTTTTTTTCAGTTTGGATCTATAAGATGTTAGATGTGACTTTATGTCAACCTAATTTTCATGCTTAGTTCTCTCTATCTCATATGCAAACACAGCAATGGATTCTACTTTGGGCAAGGGGTCACAAGGCCAACTTCCAACACATATCTTCAGTTTAAAAAAATTTCTCTGGCCCTTCCTATTCTGATAACAAGTCATTCATGAAACCAGTGTAGCTTATTGGCTCCAAAGACAGTTGTTCTTGTTATGAACTAAAATCTTTCTTTCACAGCAATGGATAAAAAGGCAGATTTTTGGGAAAGGCAGTTTCTGGATTGGACTAACAGATTCAGAGAAGGAAAATGAATGGAGATGGCTGGATGGATCCTTACCAGTTTACACGTACGTAAATAAAATACTGCTACCACTCTTGCTAACACTTCTAAAAGCAGCATCTAGAAATTGTCCAACGGATCCAGATGGCTGTAGATGCCAATGATGTAATTTGTTACTGAGGGTGCTGTTGAACGTTTTTTTTCTCTCTCCCTTCTCCTTGCACAAGGCTTTCTTTCCTTGCCAGAAAGAAAACTGAATGTTGAATGAAAGAATCACATAACTAAACAGTGCAGTGTTTCTTGCCAAAATGTTTGCTCCTGACTTTTATTACGAAGTTGAGATGGAAAGCACAGACAGTTTGACTGTTTTGGTTTGAATTTTCCTTATTTGCATTACAACTGGCTATAAATAGAGTACTCATTCTGATAAAAAATGACCAGTCCTTAGATAAAGCCCAAATCCGAGTGGAAAGCATTAAATATAAGGAAAATGCATGAAATAAGGATGTCTATGCTTTGGCCAGCTGAGAAATGAATTGGCAGCTCTCCAGGAATCCTACAGCTACACCTAATTTGTCCTAAATGGAACAGATTGCAACCACCCAAATTTTTAATACTGAGAAGTAGACTAAAGAGTTTATAGAGCCGAGCATGCTGTGCTTCAGAAAAACAGACTACAGTCAGTCAGATGTTACAAAATGATTAGCTGTGATCTCATTGGTGTTCATTTACATGAAAAAACACGGAAAAAGTCAGATGCATTTCAAATGAGCCATAATATTTTCCTTTTTTCTCCCTCCTCATTTTCATCTTTCTTTCTCTTTATGGCAGCACTGTGACTGATTCCCACTTCAGGCACTGCTTTTAATCAGTTTCCACTACACCATGGTTTTAGGTGCTCTGGTGTAACCTCAGAACTGTTGGTTACTGATTTTCAGAGTATTTCATTACTTCTGGAAAGCTGTGTGTCCTCCCAGGTGCCTGGTTGGACACTCTGTGTCAGGCAGGCATGTTTTTTAGCTGAGCATGGACTGTGTCAGCCAGCAACCACAAGCTCCCTTCAACAACCTGTTTCTTCAGGAAAATGGAGCTTTTAAGTCCTGAGGTTGGAAGTGTTTCTCATTCATTAAACAAAAACAGGATGAGGAAACACTTGCTGCCTTCAGTTTCACCACCAAAGTTAATAATCTCAAAAAGATGTGTGTATATATACTCTGTACATTCCTTATAAGTCAAAAAAATTCCCTTCCCATCTAAGCATGTGTCCCTCAAACACGTACATCTTTGCTGTTCCTTCCAAGATGCCCTGGTTCAGTCAGAGAGCTGAGCGCCTTTGCAGTGAGCAAGGGCAGGGTGTTGCCATCTTGGCAGTACCTGGGAGCTTGTGGGCTCTTCTCAGTCCCAGCTGCCAACAGGAATGCAGTTTGCAGGTTTTGCAGGCTTGGAGCAATGCACATGGAGCATGGAGCACTCCCACTATGTGTGCATGTACATTCAGGAACTAAAATAAAATTCATCAGTCTAAATTTAGGTCTCTGAGTTTTGGCAGCCCAAGGCCGAATAGATTCCCTCGTCTGTAATACATCTGTTTTCCATTTTCAGCAAGAGTCATGTATTGTTTGTTTCAATGTGTATTTCCCGTTCAGAACAGATCTCATGATGTTTTCGTTAATTTCTTGTGGTGAAAAACTGCCATGTGTGCTGTGTTGTGCAATCATATCTCTTGCTTTTTCGTTAAAAGAAACTGGAAAACTGGGCAGCCTGATAACTGGAGTCATGGGCATGGGCCAGGGGAAGATTGTGCTGGGTTGATCTATGCTGGGCTCTGGAACGACTTCTACTGTGAAGATGTTAACAATTTCATTTGTGAAAAAGACATGGACAAAGGTAAGCAAGGCACTTGGTTTGATTATTTCACCATGTCCATAGTAACTGTCCCACAGCTAGAGGTGAGAAGATCCAGGCTAAATGCAACGGCAGTACCTTGTTGAAGAAGAGGGAGAATCACATGTGGAGCACTTCTACTCTGATCCAGCCCAACATGTGCTTTTCTAATACTCTGAGTGTTGTAGGTACTGGATTTATTGCACTCGGAAAGAGCAGTCTCGAAGCTGGCCATAGCCATGGCATACTCTGCATCTTGACCATCTCCTGTAGACTTTAAACATGCCTAGAATTTCAGACATGATTTGGCACGTGCTCAAGACCCTAGTCACACTGGAAGATGTTTTTATAGGCTCAATGGCCACGCAACAGGACAAGTTGAACTTGGGATGACTCAGGCACCAGCCTTCAAACACCAGAAAGGCTTCGTTTTGAGAGTTTGTGCAACAGGAGGCACTTGGTGACTGCTGAGGAGGTCTTACAATTCCCATCACTACCTGAAGATGTCCCATAGGACTGATAAGCTGGGTCCACAGACCATAAGCTATTCATCTCTTGCAGCTGGAGTGAAGGACTCATAAACTGCCAGTGTGGCCGAGCAGTAAGCCCAGGTCATTGCCACAGGGTATCTCTTTTTGTTGATACAGTCATTTCTGCAAGAGCAGGGGACAGGTGGTTCACACAGCTGCTTAGAGCTCAGCCACATCGTGACAGAACTAGGTAGTGTTTGTGTTCATGGTGGGGCTCTGCCTGAAACATTATCTCCTCCATACAACCTGTTGAAACATTGCTTTGCCAGGGGTGCCTGGCTGCTCCAGTTGGAAACTTGTCGTCTGAATTTCAGAGAAGGCAGACATAAATGTCAGCTAGAGCCAAAATTACATCCCATCCATAGAAATGCCCCTTAAACCAAAACAAAACAAAGTGCTGAACAAGCTTTGTGTGTGTATAAGTCTGTTTGGATGTCCAGAATGACGGACCATGTGTAAGTAATAATGTAATTTGCTCTAGTTTTCCTACATACATTTGTTATTTTAAGAAAACTTCATGGTTTACAAATATTTATCCTCCAGGACATACAGGATCTGAATATGAATCTTCTTAAATTTTTTATATACCTTGATCTCTGTAAGTTTTCTTTTTGCAAATTTGGTTAATCTTCACAGGTTTTTTACAAGATTTTTTTTCTCTTTGTTTTTCTTTTTTCTCTCATACTCTAGGGCAAATATTTGGCGTGTAATAGGCTGTGACTTTACAGATACCTACATATTATGAAAATCTACGTAAAGAAGAAAATCCTGGGAGAGAGCAGCATCAACTTCCAAAATTAAATATTAAAAAAAAGAAAAAAGCAAGCACTGAAAACTGATTTAAAAGCATAAAGGAATTTAATAGCAACTCTTCTCCAGCATCCTGCAATTATTCAAGGCCTTTCAACCCACAGCATCAAGAAATACCGTTGGACTAATTCTGTTATAGGTTTTCTTCCCAACTAGTAACCACGTACATAAGCAACTTGCGTCTTCTGAGAAAAGACATTCCATCAATCTGAGTAAGACTGTTGGTCACTCATATAGAAAAACATATAAAACAACTGTGTAAACAGTTGTTTCATTTGCTAAAATCCCAAATGTAGGAAAATTATACAGATACACGAATATATAGATTTTATATAAATATATATATATAGTCCAACTCTTATCAATAATATGGAATATACTTTTAAGAGCTTTTAAAACTTTGTATTTTTGTACAAAATATTTGCTTTTTACAATTGTTCTCTTTTTTACTGACTTTTTTTACAAATATAGTGCACAGGGGCCAAAGAAAACAATAAAGGTACTAATAATTCATTAAGGTTTGCTGTCAGGCCTAGCTCAGCAGTAGAGAAATATTTTTCCATTTAGAAATATTTGTACTTTCCCAGATGATTTGTTCTGGTTAAATAACTTTTAAAGCGGATTTTAGGTAGTGTTTTCCTTACTCTATGCAATCTAGTCTGCGTGTGTAACAATTAGGTTGACTAAGGACTAGATACTCAATAGCTCTGATCACAGCCAGTGTTCCACTGACCATGTTAATAAAAGCTTTTCCTCCCTTCCTTCCTTCCTTTCTTCCTTCCTGCCTGCCTGCCTGCCTACCTGCTTTCCTACCTTGCTGCCTTTCCGCCTGCCTTCCTGCTTGTCTACCTCCCTTCTATCCAGCCTGCCTGCTTTCCTGCCTGCCTGCCATCCTGCCATCCTACATTCCTTCCACTCATGAGAAAATGCCACAGAAGTAAATCACCAGCTTTTGAGAATGATTTTGAAATGTTTTCATTCCTTCTCCCTTCTTGTAAGGAATTCTGCCCCAGTAGGTGCTACACATACTGCAAGTCAAGCCCAGCTGAGAGACTTTATGGAAAGAGAAACAAAGAAGCTGCACACATTGAAATGTGTTTGTTTTTAAGACAGATTTCAAGATCTGGTAAGAAGGACATGCCATACTCAACTTGCACTTCTCCTAAGTGCTTTGTAAACCAATCTCTCTGTTTTCTTGGACCAGTACTTCTCTCCCAAACAAAGTAGAAAATAAAATATGCTGCAAAACAGAAGAAGATGATATCATTACGCAGCCAGTTTCCTCCACAGTCCCATGTGCCGTTGTCTAGGCAGCAGCGTTGTTTATCACGAATTAAAAAAATTAGCAGTTAAATTCATTAGCAGAAACTCTTGTATTTGTTCCCAGTTTTTATACTCTTTGCATGTCCACATGCTATATGATGAAGGAAGTAGTTTCGGCTTCTTGGGAAGGAGAAATGTTTTTCCATTGCCTCCTGACCTGCCGTTTACCTTGGCTGAATGCAGATATATTTGTTGAAATACTCCAGCTCTGTTGGAAACAGACAAGATTTTGTACTTCAGATTTTCAAATATTGCTCCTAAACCCAACCAATTAAAGACTGCTGCTTCCCTATGTCTCACAGTCTCTCCAGTATTTTAAATTTGAATTATGATTTTCTTTAAAAATACACAAAATATTAGATTTGGGAAGCTGTCCTGTGGGTACAAATTAGATATGAGACAGGAACAACACGAAAATTGCAGATGCTTAATTAAAAGTGAGAGGTCTGTGCATTTCAGCTGCAGAAACCATGCCATCTTGGAGGCAGGGCTTTTCTTCAGACAGTCTGGATTTCCTGAGGCTTTTCTTTTGGCTTTTTCATCAGGTTTTGAATACAACTTGATTCTACCATACACTCTTGTCATGCTGTACCTGGGAGTCGCATGTAGATGCATTCTGTACTGTTTACATATATATTTACACAATGTCTATGGAGATAATGTTAAACTGCTAATTTTGGATAATGAGTTAAAAAACTATTATTTTGCATGCCCAGAGAGCCTTACAAACCCTGGTGAGTGGAGCCTTGCAGAGCCACACAGAAATAGAAGCACTGCTACCTTTGTTTTGAATGTTGGTTTATTTAGGTGAAATAACCCCCTTTGGAGCATCTGCCACATTAAATGACATTCTTCCTGCTTTTTACTGATATCATAAACTTCTCTCACCAAAAGAAGCCAATGAGAAGCCCTGTTTAAGCCCAAGCTGTACTGCTTCCTTGCCCCGATTTCATCCTTCTCTTCCTTCAGCAATAGCAGTGATGATACATATCAAGATCAGATGATCCAAGAGTCATCTAATGTCTTCCAGTCAGAGGAGTGACATGCTAAGGACATCGAGAAATGAAATGTGACTGGACTTACACCTTCTGTTCACACATTTGAATGAAAGACTGCAGCTGTGCAGCAAACTGGCTGGAGAGGGGTGCTGCAGTTGCATGCCTAGCATGTCCAGTCATCCTTAAAAAGTGTCCTGAGCAACCAGGTGGACTGAGACAGACCATACTTTTGACCTAGTATTCCTGCAGGAGGGAAACAGAGGTGTTAAGTGGCAACAAAGATTGAAATCACTGAGAAGGCCAAGGGAGTGTTAAGACAGCTCAGGAACCTGTCACAGAACAGACAGATTGGCAGGGATGTGAGCGGGACACCAGAATGGGCCAAAAAATTGTCATGAAAGTCAGTGGCCACTCTTTAGTGGGAAAACATCCCCATTAAATCTGTTTTCTGTATGGTTTGAGTGATAACACGGCTTGTTTGGAAAGTTTTAAGTGAGAGGAAATTATTCTGTCCCAGCTCAAGTTTTGGCCTTCTTATGCACAAACACTGTAACTTGTACTGAGCACACATTCCCATCATCCTTTTTCTTGTTTTAGATCAAACTAAATGCAAGTTCATATACCCTGGTAAGCACTGAGACTTTGGGAAGAAAAGGAGGAAAAGGCAGAGAGGGTAAAAAGTCATTGTGATGTACATTCAGTGCTGAATTTCTTAATGTGATTTCTGACTCATTTCATTAATTTATTTGGAAACACCTTCAGCTGATTAGAGCTTCTAAATTTCAAACTCTCATTCTCTTCGATGTCTATAAATAATACCTGCAAATGTTCCAATAAAGGAATGACTAAGTGGAGACATGGAAGTGAATGTTGTTTACTCTGTGCGTGCGTGTGTAACCAAGAGAAATGCGGAGCCAGACGCAGTCATAGGTATTAAAAATCTGATGAAAATTATTTCCATTAAAGCCTTCCTTCTCACTTACACCATCCTAGTTCTAAACATGACTGTGGCTATCTTATCCCTTAATTGCATTTTTTGTGCCTTTTTCTTGCAGCACCTCAGTGCTGGGAACATAGCTTCAAATGTAAGAGCTGAAAAAGACCTCTAAGAAGGGCTGAAGAAGCAAGAATTCCCTTTGCTGTTTACTGTTCTCACAGACAAAGCATTTCAGATGGGTCCCCAGGTGAAGGATATCCTGAGTAGAGCAGGATCAGTCCCTACATTAGCCATTATGGTAACAAAATTAAATTGGCTGTTTATAATGGCTACTCTGATCTTGCTATTCCTCTCTCACTCAAATGGCTGGCCTCCTCCTTTAATTTTCTGTTCCTAGCAAGTAGCTCCTCTCTTCTTAGCAAGTGACAGAAGTGGTGTCCAATCACTGGCAAGGCAAGGATCTGGTTGGAGGGCAGCCACTGGCTGTCAGAGGAAACTGCTCTGCAGGGAATAGGGGAAAGGTGGCTGAGTCAACTCAGGTGTGAGAAAACAAAACCACTTTTGCCCAGTGAAGCTTCCTTGATTAAAAGCACAGCAGCTCACACAGCTGGAGCATCCAAAGGGAACAAAATGTCTCCAGCCCCAGCCTCCAGACTTGCTTTGTTTTCCCCCTCCCCCTTCTGCAAATGTCTCTGTGCCCCCTGGAGATGTTTGCTCCTCCATGGGCACCCAGCTACCCCTGGAGCAGGCTCTGTGCTGCCACGGGCAGGTATCAGGGATCACACAGGTGAGAGGCTGGCAGTGGGACAGCTGCCCATACCTGGCACTCCCCTCCACTGGGACATCCAAGGCTTGGGCAGGAGCAGGAAGAGGAGGTTCCCAGTGCTTACCCACACTCACTCAAAGGTAGTTTGGGTATCTATAGATGGGAAAGCACAATGCATTATGTACAAAACCCTCGTTCCCCAGAAACCAGGCCTTTCTGAAACCAGAGCCTGTTTGTTCATTCACCATCTCCTTCTCATTTTTTCCATGCTGTTCAGTGGAAAGGAAAAAAAAAAAAACTTGGCTAAAAAATTTTTTGAAAGTTCTCATGTGTTTTCTTTCATAGGGTGGAATACGTTTGTTTTTTTCTGTCCATCTGGCTCAGAGATGAAAAAAACATTCTTTGATTTCTTTTTCAAAATAAACTCAGTGTAACACTCTAAATTTTGTGTGGAGGGTTTTTTTTTTAGACCAGAACAATAAAAGCAAATTACTAGGCAAATAATGCTCTTTTTAGAGAAGATCTTTCATGCTGTGAGGATTTTCTTACCCAGAGAGCTTCCCAGAGGCATGTAAGTATTGCCAACCCCATTTTGAGACTGGAGGAAAAAGGAGATTTTCAAGAATATGATTCATTGTAATGTCTCAGTTTTAGGGATTTTGTTTTCGTTTATTGGGGAGATGATTTTTAGAGGTGACTTTTTCCAATGAAAATAACATTATCACAGAGCAAATTATTTTTCATACACATCAGTGAGGGGAGTGGACTTTTCAATACTAAATTAAATAGAACCATATCTTTCCCACATCACCATGCATATGGAAGTTGGCCATTTCTGCTGCTGTTTTTGAGAGCAGAGTTCAGTGTGATCACAGCAGAGCAACATCAGCACAGTAGAGAGCTCTGTCCAGTGTAAGAGTTAACATATGACATTAAATTACCAAGAGACCCCTTGATCAGAAGAAGGAAGGTTAAAGGACTGCTGAGACCATTGACTCCTCTGCAGCCCAACTTCAAGAAATCTTCCAAGAAGCATACCAAGTTATACTTTAAAAATAATTTGGGGTTGCTTTGCCCCTTTAGTCATTTTGTCTGCTCTTCAAAAACTTTATTAGGAGTCTTCTTCTAATAACCAGTGTGAATACAATTATGTCCAGTTTAGACAAATTTGTTATGGTTCCAGTGCCATAGTTTAGCTTAAATAGCATCTCTCTTGGGACTGTCAAGTAATTGTAGTGGTCAGTGTGGAGCCATTCATCTTGAGGTACGGTAAGGGATGGTTGGGAACAAGCACATCCCTCTGACCAGCCAGGGAGCCCTGATGACAGAGCCTGGTTCTCATCCCACCATCGAGCTTCACAAGGGATTATCTGAGGACACTCTGGGCATCTTGTTGAATAGTGGAAGTTTCCATACTCTTTTCCTCTTAGTGTTTCTAGAGGACAGAGTGCAAAAAAATTAGTGTAGAGGATGGTTTCCTGCTCAATTAGAGTAGGTTACAAGTGCTTGGGGTTTTATAAGGCATTGCCACATTTTATAAGGCATTTGAAAAATTAGTCTGTAGGTCTGAGCTTAAGCACACTTATTCTGGGTTTACACCAGAGCAGAATCTAAATTCAGGTTAGAGCTTAAAATCTCCAATTCAGAGATTAGCATATGACTTCTGTTTTTTCTATCTGTCCTGCCAAGGCACAAATCCACAGCTCAGGCATCAGTGTGATTCAGGCTCTGAGGATTGCTTCCAAACTCCCTGCATTCACAGTCATGCTCCTACCAACCCTGCCAGAGGTCCCGCTGATGGAAGCTGCAAGTCCGAAATGTGACTTTGGAAGAATTTTATTTGGGAATCCCTCTCATTCAGAAGTCTGGGCATATTGCAAAGATGACATTTCTTTAATTCCAGCTCTATTACCCTCACTCATATAAAACAGATGACGAATTATTTTTCTGAATGACAACAATGTATTTTTGTCCACTTTTTTTTAATGTCAAAATAAAAGCCTGGAAGTAGAAATCAGATAAACCATCCCTTGGCATTGCAGTATCCCACTGTAGCCTGCAAATAGTGTTCCTGGATTAATGCCTGTGAGAACAGCACAAACTGACATTTGAACAAGAGAGCATAGCGCTATCTGCTTGTGGAACAAACTTAACTACAGATACAGCTTTGTCACTGGTCCATCTTTGGTCAGAGA
Source organism: Manacus vitellinus (assembly GCF_001715985.3). Taxonomy (NCBI): domain Eukaryota; kingdom Metazoa; phylum Chordata; class Aves; order Passeriformes; family Pipridae; genus Manacus; species Manacus vitellinus. Next base: position 47,583,040 of record NW_021939396.1, on the reverse strand, counting down.
CAACTCTGCATGCCTGCTGTATTTCAGGGAAACTGTGGGAGATAAGAGGGAAAAAAGGTAAAGAAAGAAGATTTGAGGACAGAAGGGGAACAGAGATAAAGGAAGAGCTAGTAAGTAGAAGAGAAAAATACAGAGAATGATTGAGAAGGAAAATGAACCCTGATGTTGTCATTGTGGTTTCTAGTAAGATCAACCACAGAGGACCTCTCTTCTCAGAAACAATATAACAGGGTATTGTCCTGGTTCTCGTAATTCCCATTCTCAGTTCTGAAAAGGACACATCCTTGCCTTGCAAGAGAATCATGTAATTCGGTTGGTGCCTGAAGTCATGTAATACTTTCCCAGCACAAACAAAAATTCCTCGTGGCTCCAGGCCTTCTGGGAGCTGGGTTGGGGCTTTTGTTTTGGTGGTTGGTTGGTTGGGTTTTCCTCCATGTCCTTTTCCTCCTACACAAGTTTTCAAACACTGAATATTTTCTAGTTTTCCATCTGTATTAGATGTACAGAGCTCAACTTTGGAAGAAAGATTAAAAACAAGAACATACACTGTGTCTCCAAGCAACAAAACACTGTCTGCAGTGGGAAATACGTCCACAGCAGTATTTGGACTTGCAACTCCTGTTTCCATACTAAACTCCCGTTGGTATCTACATTTGAACAGGTGCACTTTATGAAATGTCAAACATGCATCTTTAGTAAACAAACAGCTGCAGAAATGTACAGATGCTGCAAAAGAGGGATCAGTGACATAAAAAGGAGATACTTTACTTTTAAAAAACAGACAATTGTTGAATTTGAACACCAGAGACACTGCAATTTCGAATTCCATTGAATTTGTCTAAAAAGTGGCATTTTTAAATGACCAGCCACTGGCTTTCCCCAATTTTTAACTTTAGGTGCAAAACTTCAGGACTCTCAACAGTCACCAGCTGGTGATTTCAAGGAAAAAACTGATTTCAAAGGCAGACTGAATCTCAGCGTCCCATTTTATCCAGATTAGCCATGTTAGGAGTGGGAAGGTGGTCAAAAGTCGAGGTCAGGGCTCTTCACTAGCTAAATCAACTCTCTCCTTCTGTGGAGAAAGAGAGCACTTTATTTATTTCAGATATCACCACAAGGTCTCCAGTCTGTGTCCATCTTGTGGCATTTTACATATGAGAAAATTCTAAAAATAAAATAAAACAAGAAAAACCACAGGCAGAACAGCTGTTGTTCTACCCAGACAAAGCTTTGAATGAAAGCCATTATGATGGGCCAGACTCTGCAATTGAAAAGCTATTTTCAAGTCTGATTCCAACTGTAAATCTTCAGTTATATACATGACAGATTAAAAGACTCTGGCCCCACTGCACTTCTCCCTGGCAGCAGAAAAACCATCTGCACAGCATCACTTGTGGTTGCTTCAACTCTGTAGGTACAAATTTTTAAAGGACATGGTGATATACTTTTTTCATTTCCCTTCCCTTCATTTTAACATGCAGCAAAATCATGTGCATGGCATTTTTCCCAACCCTATGGCAGTTGGGACTCTGGCTAAGAAGACTGATGTGTGTTTTGATTTGCTCTTTTCCCTCGATTTGAGGGACTACTGCACTATTTCCTTTGTAATCACATCAGCCAGGGTAAAAGCCCTGTACAAATATATGGCTTTGAAACCAGGAAAAAAAGCCAGGAACACTGCTCTCTTTCCAATCACAGAGAGAGAGTGAAAATGAGTGTACACTATGTAGCAGACTGTGTAAATCCATCTGCAGCTGACACTCTCAGCGCTTTGGCCATGCTCTGGGCTCCTCACACCGTGGGTAAGGAATCAGGGATGACAGTCCTTCCACATGAAGAGCCAAGAACAAGCTTCCTAGAGCCCAGGCAAGCCTTGTTTTGACAGTTTAACCACCATTTGAGAAGTATGTGGCTCTTGCACCACAGCTCTTCAGGGGGAGCTCCCTTCCACCCCTGACACTGCAGCCAGAGATGTTTCTATGCCCAGAGACCCCAGAGAACACTGGGTCAGTTTTTTTCCAATGCACAGGCAGTGGCTTGCAAGGCTCAGCCCTAATTTTCAAACATATTAAAACAAAGGTGAAGAAATCAGGTGAAGGATCTGTAGTTCTGGTGTGGGGGAGGGGAGGGAAGCCCAAAACAATTTAGAACAGGCTAATTCTTTGATTATTAGCTAAAATACATGACAAGTAGAACTTGAGGAAAATACAGTATTTGCTGTTATTTGTTGTTAGCATGATCAGGGCTGTCAGGCACTGGAAAAGAACATTACACCACGTGCTTCTCCTTCACGAGGTGATATGTCTGAGAGGTCACAAAGTCTAATGCCTGTGGGAGAGCAGAATCAGATCCACTGCTTCTGTTCAAAAGAGAACACTGCTTGAGAAAACAAACCCCAGAGGAAGGGATTTATTCAGGCACTTACTCATAGGAGCTTAATGCTCAGGGCCATCTTCTCTCACTGCCAAGGGTATGGTCTCAGGCTGTGTTAAGTATGACTCCCTTGTGTGAACACCTCAGCTACACCTGTGGCATCATTAGGTGACATCAGAGAGTGCTCAGCAAACACACCACTAATGCCACTCAGTACCACAGACAACCTGGGCCTGATTTAGTTTGGTTCATATAGTAATTAGTATAATGGCATAAACAGATTAAATTCTAGAGCATGAAGTGTGCGCACTCGAAAAATATATTAACTGAAGCATCAGCTAAAGGATTTTCAAGTTGTCTTCTAATCCTGCAATTAATGCATCACAGCAAATTATGTCATTTACATGCAACCAGAGAGGCAAGAAAAAATTTTAGAGTGTTGTGATGAGCACAACACTTCAGCTCTTGAATTTAATGGAGAAGCCGTTTTTCTAGTAGTGCTCATACCGCGTTTATGAGTTTTAAAATACACTGTACCTTGCCTAATAGGGAATTACTGATGCCATTGTGGTTTAGGCAACAGAAGTTAGAGATATCCCAATGCTTTTCACCTTTCTGGAAATAAAGTGAAATTTGTCTCCTGTTTTAAAAACTCTATAGCCTCACACCAGAAGATTCACCCAGAAGAAGTCTATCCCTCTGCTTCACAGATTCTCTGCAAACATGCTCAGTGTATAGGGTCCTTTCTCCAGAGCAGTCAACCAGACTGAGCCCCAGCGTTGTCACACAAGATTTCCATGTGTAGCAGTCTGTCAGAAAACCAGTTCGTTTTTCTTCTAAGCTTATCAGATTTTTTTCCCTTTTTTTACTAAATTAAACAGTAGCTTGCTATAATAATTAAAGTCTGAGCCTGGCAGAGCTCAAGGAGATATGGGTACTACCATCAATTTTCAGGATGACATTTGGCAAAGATCTAAAGGGCCAGTGTAGTAAATCACTTAAATTTGTTCTTGGCTTTAAACAGATCACTGGTCCTATTGATCAATGTCTTAAATGATTCTTTAGCCCAACTTTTCTCACTATTCACTACAGATGCTGATGAATTTTTTCAACAAAGAAAGGTTTTGTGAGTATTCCTGCAGAAACACCTGCAAAATATTTTAAGAAAGTTGGCTGGAAGATGGACTAGAAATATAAACACTCAGAAAAAATCCACTAATTCACAAGATATTTGTGATTAACTAAGTCAAACTACCCTGTGCCTCATTTACCAAAGAGCCAGCAGCTGACCAAATCAAATACTGTTTCTCCTTAAATAAGGCAATAAATGAAGAGCCTATACTGAGTGGGTAGACAGAAGTTAGGGGGCAGGATTTAAGAGAAGGACTCTTTGAGATTGACCCTACTCGTCCTTTTGTAAAAGCAGCAAAGATGTTATTTGCAGAGAAAACCATGAACTTCCATTATTGTCATATATACTGTAGAATTAAGTCCAGATCTGCCAGCCTTTACCTGTGAGAGCAGTGAGATATGGCAGTGCTGACTAGCTGTGAACAAACAGCATCACCGCTACTCCAGGAAGGACGATCTCTTCACTAGCACCTCTTGAGGTCCCCTGTGCCAAATGCTCCCTGCCCAAAAAGCTGGGGTAAGACTTGTGTGTACTGCTTGTTCTTCTTCAGATGGCCTTGCTTGCAACAGCTCTTTCTCTGATTTACACTTCTCTCATGTGAATGAGAGGTTTTCTCATGTGGACAGAGGTTTTAAAACATTTTTAGATCCAGAGCTTCATCAAGAAGGTGGCCCTGCTGGCTGCTGCTGAAACAGAAATTATCCTTCCAGCCCTGGATTTTAAAGGCCCCCTGTGGCTATATTTAGTCTGTCTCAAGTCTAATAGATAGCTTAATAATCTTAAGAACCTTCAGGTGAATGCTTTAGTAAATTATTACTATTACTATTCCAAAGAAGTAATTTATATGTGAAATTAAAGTAGGTGAGTAATATATAACAAGAAACAATGTGGTTGATAGAAAGCTGTAGTCAGGTTTTATATTTTGCCATTTGGGTATTTTATCATCAGGTTAGAAACCACACTGTTATCTGAGCATCCCTGCTGCTGTGAAGTACAGGAGCATCTCAGATTATTAATCCTACTCTAAAAAAATTAGGCAGAAATACTTCTTTCACTTTTGTTTGGTGGATTGAGTTTTAGGTAACTCTTGACTTCCATGTAAGTCTTTGCATATATTTCTACATTTAATGTTCCTTTTTTTCCTCCTACCTGCTCTGAAGGAGAGCAAACCAACTTGAAAAAAAGGAGAAAATGTGCCACAAGGTAGTTTAAATTGGCAGTTAGACTGAAGGGAAAGTAAAGTGAAACTACTTCCAGTGTGCCATATCTCACCCACTCTCTAACTTCTTTCCCCAGGAGTCAGGGGACTCCTGTGGTAGGTAATGCTCTCCTTCAGCTGTTTGCCCTGATCCAAGGTCCAGCATAGCACAGGAATTTGTCTAGGAATTTTTATTTAGGGCTACCCACTTGCTTCAGATGAATGCTAGCAGACTGTATTATTAACAATGACATAGTGAAATCTTATTCCTGAATTGCTTTTACGAATCTATTGCTGTCACAGCCCTGAGCACAAGCTTCAACAACTGGCTTAAAATCCAAAACCATAGCTGATTGGCTCAGAGCATAAGAAGCTCTGAGCCATACAAACACTCTCATTTTAATTATATGATTGTGAAATTCCTCAACAATAAAAAATCCAGTGGCCAGTAACTATGCCAAACTATTAGAATAGTTGGAGAATTTAAGTCTCATTATGAAGAAAAATAAGAAGTCAATACCAAACGTTGTGAGGAAACTGTAACTGTGAATAATATGTTTGTGAATATGCAAAGAATCCAGGCTTGTGAGAGTCTAAGGAACCAACTAACCAAGGAGAGAAATCACAGTGACATTCCAGGTACTGTACTGCTAGATATATCTCTTGATACATCCAGTTTGAAATCAGTTTTCATTATTCTCTGTCTCAAGACCATGACCAAGTCCCAGAAAAAGTGAGCAAGTTGATAGATTTTTCTTCAGTTTTGTATGAAGCATCTAAAGCAAGAAGTCATTTGGAAAAGCAACAGATCTGAGATTATCTTGAGCAAGTAAATTTAGCCATTACTCCTAGGCTACAGCCTGCTGAAGGGTGGGTGTGTACAATGAATGAAAATCATCCTGCCAGTATGCTGGTCTGCTCCACTTGCCATTTAGGAATAGAGCACAGGAGAAGTATTTAGATTCATTAGCTTCATTAGATTCACAGGATAGGTATTTAGATTTAGATCCATCTCATCTAATTTATGGTACTTAACCAAGTGCCTAAGAAATAAACCCACTTGCCCCGGATTCTCCATAAGGACAACAGACCTTACACAGTGTCACTCATCCCACCTAAATCCTGAATCAACCCTTGATTTTATCAGAAGAGGTGTTTATGAAGGCTGTGCTCCTCACCTAGTTCCACAGATAACCAGGTTCTGGGCCTTACTGAAGGAACAGAGCGAGCTATGAGATATATAATTGAATATAAATTAGTAGGTCTCTTCTACTCCTCACCTTTCATCTCAATGCATCTGAGCCTGCCATTCCCACAACTTTTGTAGGAATGTTGTTCAAGAGGAGGGACCCCAGAGGAAAAGAGCCCTATAACTCTCCCCAGTGATAACTAAGGACATCTTTCAAGCAGTGTCAGAGCCCAAGAGAGCTCTGCTGCCAACCAATGCCATTTTGTCACTGTGGGTATTAGCGTTCTCTTTGTTCATCTGTTGTCGCTTAGACTGATTCACCTGCTGGGACACTAGGGAAGCCTTTCCACAAGAGAGTCTCACCACATGTTATGATCATCCTAAGTGCAATCACACAGCACCTATAGGATGGAAAAGGGATCAGACCCAGCCAGCACAGGGCAGGTCCTGTCTGACCAACCTGATCTCCTTTTATGATCAGGTGACCCGCCTGATGTTTGAGGGGAAGGCTCTGGATGTGGTCTATCTGGACTTCAGCAAAGCCTTTGACACCATCTCCCATAGCATACTGAAAAAGCTGGCAGCCCATGGCTTGGACAGGGGCACTCTGTCCTGGGTTAGGAACCGGCTGGAGGGCCGGGCCCAGAGAGTGGTAGTGAATGGTGCTGCATCCAGTTGGCAGCCGATCACTAGTGGTGTCCCCCAGGGATCAGTGTTGGGCCCAGTCCTGTTTAATATCTTTACTGATGATCTGGATGAGGGGATTGAGTGTCCCATTAGCAAATTTACAGATGACACCAAGGTTGGGGGGAGCATCAATCAGCTGGAAGGCAGGAGGGCTCTGCAGAGGGACCTGGACAGGCTGGAGAGATGGTCTGATTCCAGTGGAATGAGGTTCAACAAGGCCAAGTGCCGGGTCCTCCACTTTGGCCACAACAACCCCCTGCAGCACTACAGGCTGGGCACAGAGTGGCTGGAAAGCAGCCAGGCAGAAAAGGACCTGGGATTGACAGGAAGCTGAACATGAGCCAGCAGTGTGCCCAGGTGGCCAAGAAGGCCAATGGCATCCTGGCCTGGATCAGGTACAGTGTGGCCAACAGGTCCAGGGAAGTGATTCTCCCCCTGTACTTAGCGCTGGTGAGGCCACACTTGGAGTACTGGGTCCAGTTCTGGGCCCTCAGTTCAGGAAGGATGTTGAGGTGCTGGAGCAGGTCCAGAGAAGAGCAACAAGGCTGGTGAAGGGACTTGAGCACAAGTCCTATGAGGAGAGGCTGAGGGAGCTGGGGTTGTTCAGCCTGGAAAAGAAGAGGCTCAGGGGAGACCTCATCACTCTTTACAACTCCCTGAAAGGAGGTTGTAGCCAGGTGGGGATTGGTCTCTTCTCCCAGGCAGCTATCAGTAAGACAAGACGGCATGGTCTTAAGCTCTGCCAGGGGAGGTTTGGGCTAGATATTAGGAAGAAATTTTTTAGAGAGAGGGTAATCAGGCATTGAAAGCGGATGCCCAGGGAAGCAGTGGATTCTCCGTCCCTGGAGGTTTTCAAGATGAGACTGGATGTGGCAGTGCCATGGTTTAGTAACCGTGGCAGTAGGGGATCAAGTGTTGGACTTGACGATCCAGAGGTCTTTTCCAACCTGGCTGACTCTATGGTCCTCTACAAACTGAAGGAATGAGGAGCCCTTAGAAAGGAGTTTGATTACATCATGAGAGTGGTTTGTGCCATGGCAATAACACTTGATGTTCTGGGCCTGAACTTCTTGCACCTAGAGAAACAGCTCACATTGGAGAAGCTAAGGAAATAATGTGTGGATCCATGTGCACGTGGGAGCAAGAATAAACAGCTTTAGGTTTGCTACTAACTGCAGTGTTAAAGGACAGTGGATCTCTTTCTGAGCTTTTCCAGTACTGTATGACAGGCAAGGCTGACTGAAAAAAGGTGGTTTCTACTAGCAGTGAGCACTTAGAGATGACTGACAAAAATGTAAACACCCTACTGATTCCAAGTCTGTTCAGATGTTTTGATTGAACAACCCATATTTTCAAATGCCTTACCGTACTTCAGTAGATGAACTGTGCTTTAGTAGTTAGATAGTTGTATTAAGACAATGATCAAAACAAGAAATACTCTGGGGCATTTATTTCACGGGGAGGCATATTGATGTTGCTGGGATTTTAAAGTGATTGGTTTCTCTAAAGCAATAAGAGTGACTAATTTCCCTTTCAATGAATCCACATATGCTCAGCTTTCAGGTTTTGAAAGGCAGCCAAAACGACATTCTTACAGGCTTTAAGTTGATATAGATGAAGAATAAGAGAGAGCCCCAATTGCAAAGTTTATCAATGACACATGCCTTAGCTAGAATTTACACATGGACATGGCTGGATTTTTCCACTTTGTCTTAAACTGGCTCTTAAAGAATGTCATCAGTTGCTGTAAGATGGCAGTTTCCAGTCACAATCTGTCTGAGAGGGGGACACAAAACCCCCACCCAGAGACAGTCTAGAATGACATTTGGAGAGCAGCAGGCTGAGGTGAAACACAGGTCCACAAAGAGCAGGGTACTTCACAAACCTCCATGTGGGCATGGAGAACTTATGTTTTTTGCAGTGTAAAAAACAAACAAACACAGATGTAGTAGAAAGGGTCATATTAATGAGGTGAGCTGGGAGATGTGACACACACAGTTTACTAATTCCCCTCTGGACCTCCCTGCATTTTTGGTTTGGGTTTTTTTATGTGTCTTAATAAAATTGTTAGCTGTAGACCTTCTGTATTTTAAGATACTTAACTGAATTCCACTACGGTTTTTAAAATGTTTTCCCATTCTTTCTTTTCTTCATTCTTTGTTGATGAGAATCAACACATGAAAGCAGCACCTGAGACAGAGGATCCCCTCTCCTAAATTTTGTCCTGTGCTCAAGCACAGAAGAGATACAGCAGCTGACAGAGCAACAACTTCTGATATAAAAACTTCACCCAAATAGTTTGCCTTGGTTTGGGGAGATTTTTTAATTAATTCCTGCTACGCAGCCTCAGCAGGGCTTTTCCTGATTGTATTTTTGCAGCTTGAACTACAAGAGTTGATTCCTTCTTTTCCTCTTTCCTATGCATGTGTCAGTCAGAGGTTAGTTGGATTGGACTAAACACCAGTTAGGGATCATTTCCTCAGTAACCAAGTCCCCACACACAGAGCTATTAGGGATCCAAAGAAAAAACATTTGCAGCATGATGGATTTCTTCCGTTTTAGTGCAAAGCAGAATGAATGCTTAAGCTAAGATGGGTTGTCTCTGCCTTTAGCTTCTCTTTTATTCCCCCAAGGGTTCTTTCTCTCCTTCTTCATTGAGGCCAAGCTCATCCTTCAGGTCTTCATGGCTCTGACTCTGCCTCCTTCTTGCATCTTACTCCCACTTCCTTCTCTTTAAGGGTGGGTCGTCATATCCACTCTCTTTACCAATATCTTCCTGGTATTCTCACTTTCTTTTCTTCTTCCATGTTATCCCAAGCCTGGATTGCTGAGTATCTTTGCTCTCTCACTTCGAATTTATCTTCAAAGAAAATTGCATTTTCAAAAGCTTATGATCAGCATGAGTTCCCTACCTCTGTCACCAGCTTTTGTCTGGTTTTTTATATCTATGTTTGAACAAGACTTCAAGTTCTTCAGAGCAGAGCTGTATTTTACCTGAATTGACAAGGAAGGTCAAAAAGAGGATGACAAGGAGGAAGGAATGAGCTTCAATACTGCAATCTACAGGAACTGAACCTGCAAAAATGGTATCATTTTTCAGTAGCATAATTGCAAAACAACAACACACTTCAGAATTCATACCAGCTGCAGATGTTAAAGTAAAGAACTAACCCCAGGCACTTGTGGTATAGAAACACAAGCATGTGGTCTAGAAGATGCCTTCCTCCATTCTTTAATAACTAAGTCTGACATTATAAATCACTCATGAATAAAATTAGAGGGGTTCCATGTCAGACTATGCTCAAAATGAGAGGTATGTTGCAAGGAAATTCTAGCTAAAAAATGTCCAACTAATCCAAGTTCTCTGCTGAACACACAGTAGTATTATTAGGTTAGAATCCAAAAAGCATTACTGAGTGAGGGAAGGAGCTGTTGATACCATGATTACTGCAAATAGCAGCCAGATGTGTGAAACCTTGCTCTTGAAAGAGAGCAAGTCATATAAGTGGCACAGAGACAGAAATTCTAGTAAATTTTTTTTTTGGCAACCAAAATGATGCATTCTCTGCTTTGGGACACAACAAATAATATGTGGTAAACACTTTCGCAAACAGATACTCAAGACAAGTATCTTCATGACAAATTAGCCAAGTACAAAAGAGATACTTAAAGGTAACCAATAATACTATTTGGAAACATTTCAAGGACTTTGATTTCCATGGAATATTGATGTTTACAAACAAAAATGTTATATATTGATAATTACGATGACAACGACAAAATATATTGAAACAGTGCTGCAGGCACAAGCCAAAGCTTTAGACAGTTCTTTTATCTAGCTCACCATGTAGAATCAATGACAAAAAAGGGAATCATTCAGCTCCTGAGTTCTGGGCCATTGCAGGTGTCTAGCTGCAGTGTGTCGTCTGATCATCACCTCTTGTTAGAACAGTACAGTTTGTTAGGCTCAGAGTAGGTGGAGACAACAGACTCTCCTTTGGGCAGAATCAGTCCATAAATGTCTTTATAATGCTGCAAGCTGTGATTTCATCTTCCGCCGGCTCACATTTTTATTTTATTCTAAGGTCAAAATCAAAACCATGGTCTTGGTCATTAAAGTCATTAGTGGGTGACAACCATTACCATTTGTGACCATATTTCTACCTATACGTGGAGTAGCAGTATTCTAGAACCACTATGCTTGCAAGTCCCATGTCCTGGACTAAAGATAAGGAGTAGAAAAACTAAGCATTCTTGGATTCACGTGTGAAGCTGTCTTCTGGGTGAATCCAGGTAAATGAACCCTTTCTAGGTACTCTTACCAAATTATTGTGAAAATGCCACCAAGATATACCAGTGAAACATTTCTGCTGTAACTGGCATGACAGAATGGGATCATATGGTATATATTCCCCAGAAATTTATTCAGGAAATCGAGAAGAAACCCTGAAAGTATTAAAAGCAGCAGAACAACATCATAAGATTTAAAAATAATAAAGGTTATATGTGTGCTCTGGTGAAAAGTGTAACATACCAATAAAATGCAGAAAGATTCTCTGTTATTCACTTTATAAAAATGTTATTTATATTTTCCTGAGGGGCTATTTTTTGTGTTCATCAGTCCACACATTATTAATTGTGTCTCACAGTCAGTAACAAACTAAAGTGGCTGACAGGATGCCACCTTAAAATTAAGTACTTACGGTAAAACAGCTTGTATTTGTCATTGTTTAAAAGATAAAAATACCTTGTGCAACTTCCCATGACTGGCTTGGAAATAATGGGTAAGCTATTTAAACTAGGCAAATAAGGTAATTTATTGACTTTCATGCCAGTACTTCTACATGGATGGAGTGCAAGGTGGTAGGGGAGGAAGAAGGTTGAGAAGAAAAGTACTTGAGCACAAGGGTGGGTAGTGAAGGAGAGAACAAAGCACTATTCCCTAGTGCCGTCAGAAATGGAAGGCTTTGGAGTCTCCAAATATACCCTTCTGTACGAATGATACCAGAAATTAAAATGGAAACTCAATTTCGCCTTGGAATAGGATTTTATTCCAAAAGACAGCATCTGGTTTGGGTGAGGTTTTTGTAATTCAAACTACACAACCTTTTGATATAAGATAATACAATCGCTGTTCTATCAGCTAATCTCTAACTATAGAGATGTCCCGAGATACTGTTGCTGTTAATTGTTTTCATCCATCTGAGCTCTCAGACAGTGACAGCATTTAAATCTGGGCTGAAAAAAATTTTTTTTACAATTGTTTCAAAGAAAGTAATATTTACTCATTTGTTCCCCTCTTAGCTTCTCACCCTGTACATACTAGAAGACACAGCCTTTTCTAACATCTTGCTAGCTAACTTAGGACACTGACTCCTCTTCACATCCAAAACAGTTGTGGCATTTTACTTTACACGTACATGGCACTACTACTCCTCTGACTGAATTTCTGATCCCCAAAAAGAGAGCAGTTTTTTGTCTGCCAGTCCATTGCATCATTTGGCATCTCTATTAATGGATGATGAAGAAGATGGCTTTAAGCGATGTTGTCAGATTTTGCACTGTGACAACACCAAGTGGCAAACAGAAGTGACATGTTGGTGACATTGCTATTGAAGTAGTGATCTCTACCGGGGTGCACAGCAATTGCTGGGGTGCTAACTTCTTCAGACACTGCAGCCAGCTCGCTAGACTCGTTTGTAGATAACCCAACATGAGCACTAACAGCTCTGTGTTGATGGCTCCTCTGCATGAGATCTATGAGAAAGTAACAAGTATTTGTTCCAAATATAGGAAAAATTCAGTATTGAACAAGAGGTGGCTATAAAACACTAATAAATCATTGTTCTTCCTCTTTATCTGTTCCTACCCCAAGAAAAAAAAAGTCTTCATTTATGCTTTATGCACTAACAAGTATACTGTACTGTTTTCAGCATGCTTCTCTCTATTCACATACAACATCAGTCTTGGTTTAAAGAACATTTGTATTCTAAAAAAGACTCCATTTACTTTGATAGTATCTCCTTAGAATGCTTGTAATTCTCTTTCTATTATTCTTGTAAAAGTTTAAAAGCTTTTTTTTTGTTTTAGCGAATTCAGAGACCTCTTTGGTTCTCTTTCATACAGCAAGAGGTGGCGGTTAGAATAATCTCAAAGTATTTATTTAGAATAGCCTTTTATTAAGCTGATAATATGGTTTAATTTATCAAAATAAGAGATGAAAAGTAGTGAAAAAGCCTTGCAAAAAAAAAAATGACCAAATAAACTTTCTTCCAAGCTTGAATGAATAACATTCAGCATGTCTCACAGCATATGCAGGTGACTCATTCAAAAAGATAGATCATGTGGAGCCTATTTTCAGTGTTACGAAGCCCCTTTCCCCACGATTTGAAACGAATTGGCACGGCTCTTACATAGCCCACATTTTTTAGGCAGTGTGAAACAATGGTTTCAATTTTAGATGAAGTGACAAACTCTGGGCTGGCAGCATGCCTCCAGCTCCCCATTAGCAGAGCAGCATCGGCGCCAGCCACCCAAGCGCAGGTCAACCTGCCCCTCATGCTGCCCGTTCCTTTTCTGGGCAAACACTTCCCCCTCCCGGTACAAAAACTAGCTACAGCCACACGACACCAAAAAAAAAAAAAAAAAAAAAGGCAGCAAACCACATACTCCCATCTATCTTTTAATATATTACTTTAAATATTTCCTCATTTCCTTTTAATAATAACCATAAATTTTATTTTAATACTATTTGCCTCTTTCGATATGAGCAGGATATTGGATGTCTGAGCTTTTTCCCACTTATGAACAAGGCTTTGGCAGTACCCAAGCTTTTTGCCCAGACACCAAACATCAGGCTAAGGAAACCTGGGAAACTACACTGGGGCTTGGCTTTCCAGCAGTTCTCTGAATTAAAACACAAGCTGAAGTCATGGCAGTTCTTTACTCAACTTCACTGATTGAGTCGTTTTCTTCTGCCTCATACATCAACCACCCCAAAAAGCACTTTTAACCCCACACTGCCTTGGCCCAGGCAACTCTGCCACTGGAAAGGTTCCCGGGAGCAATGCAAACATGAATGGCTGAGTGTGCACGGACCATGGGCAGGCAGGGATGAGCCAACCTGCTGACCCAGCCAGCTCAATCCAAAGCATATGTGCGGTCCTTTCTGCCAGCAAGGCAGTAAGGGCTCATCCCAGCCCACTGATGCCCAGTGGAGAAAAGCTGAAGCCTTCAGCCTGCAAAGCTGGATGCAGGGAAAGACTTTTGCTCTTAGCCTGTTAACAGAAACCAAAGCATACACTGGAGCACTGCATGCTGTAACTTAGTGGTAAAACACTGGAACACGTTGCCTAGAGAGGGGAAACATGAGCCATCCCTGGAAACATTCAAGGTCCCTTCCAACCCAAACAATTTGATGATTCTGATTCTGTGATCATGAAAAGTGTAATTTCTGCTGGAAACATTTCTGTCACTCAGGAGGTATCTGTACGCTATTGTTCAACCCGTAAATTGTCAGCACTGAGGTGATTTAACCAATGATATAAAAATACGTAATCATTCTTACTTCAGCAATACATTGAAAATGGTGGCAGACTGTGGCTCTAGGGTGGTTTATAAAAAAAAAAAAACAAAACAGCCACACCTGTAAAGTCATTTTCACTTTGGCCAGAGTCTGCGGTACAAGTCTGATGAGGATTGGCTGAGGAAACTGAGGTGGTTGTCCCAAAATAGGTTTTTCACCCAGTGTGCAAGAGGCCAATCTTATTTACAGTTCTGCGCACAAAGGGATGCTGGGTGGCAAATCCACAAAGGCAGCACACTGACTACCCAAACTTTCCACTATTTATACATTGTAGCAAACAAAGGCGTTAATGCTCATTGGCTTCAAGTTACATAGTACTGTTATTAATTAGTATTCTATCTTCCTTTGGTTAAATGATTCCCTCTGTTGTTATACTAATTAGTCCAAGACAGCCACCGGCTGCCACATGAGAGGAGCCCTGAAGAGAAGATGCAAGGATTCCCTGAAACAACATCTCAGCCTTGGTCATATTGATCAACATAACTGGTCTACTGTGGCCTCCAATCGGGAGGTCTGGAGACACACCATCTATAACGCTGCTGATGCTTTTGAGAAAGCACACGGGATCATTCTTGAGAAAAAACACAGAAAGAATCGTGCCTTGCAGAATATACCACCTAAGGAGTCTTTCTGCTGTGCCTTTTGCAGCCGGATGTGCCTGTCTCGTATTGGCCTTTTTAGCCACCAGCGCGCTTGTAACAAACATGGGTAGAGCCCTTCCCAAATCTTCATTTGCGAAGCCCAGCCATGATGGTGATGAAGACAAGCTCAGTCTTTCTCTTCTTTTGGGTTGGTGGATTTCTTGAGTCGGCGGGCTATGAGTCGGTGGTTGTGATCTCCCCGTCCGAATTACCTCTTATCCTGTCACAGCTGATTTCAACACAGGCCTCGAGTTGGCTTTGTTAGTTTCATCCTTATCTCGAGTTCTGCCAAACGTTCTTGTGCCCTGTAAATTCTGCATTCTTTGTGTTCACTATCAGCAGTACATTGTTAACCTCCCCCTAGATCTGAGACCATTGAAGCATGTCAAGCCCTTAAGTTCAAGAAGGCAATTCTGCCGACAAGTAGTTTATGTTTCTAAAGCCCGGACATCAAGGGGAGACCTTATCGATCTCTACGACCATCCGAGAGCAGGTTGTGGCAGGGGGCAGGGGGAGGGGGTGGGACAGAGAGAGAATCGTCCAGGTAATAAGGGAACGGGAGGAGGAAATGGCCTTAAGTTGCGCCAGGGGAGGTTTATGTTGGAAATTAGGAACAATTGCTTCACTGAAAGTGTGGTCAGGCACCGGAACAGGCTGCCCAGGGAAGTGGTGGAGTCACCATCCCTGAAGCGCTCAACAAGCGTGTGGACGTGGCGCTTGGAGCACGGTTTAGTAGCGGGCTTGGCAGGGCTGGGTTAACGGCCGGACTGGATGGCCTCGGAGGTCTTTTCCAACCGAAACCACACCGTGCTTCCACGACTTCCCCTCCCACGAACTCGGCCTCCCTCCCCGCTCCTGCCCCTTCCCGCGGAAGGAGGGGGTTACGGCGTCATCG